>NC_138575.1:180714594-181122094 GCF_964289735.1 Phaethon aethereus | reverse complement strand
CAAGTCTTATGAGGAGTGGCTAAGGGAACCAAGGTTGTTTAGTCTGGAGAAACGGAGACTCAGGAGGGGCCTTAATCGCTGTTTACAACTACCTGAAAGGGGATTCTAGTGAGGTGGGTGTCGGCCTCTTTTCCCAGGTAGCAACTGACAGGACAAGAGGAAATGGCCTCAAGTTGTGCCAGGGAGGTTTAGACTGGGTATTAGGAAAAATTTCTTCACTGAAAGGGTTGTCAGGCATAGAAACAGGCTGCCCAAGGAAGTGGTTGAGTCACCATTCCTGGAGGTATTTAAATGATGTGTAAAAGTTTCACAGTTGGACTTGATAACCTTCAAGGCCTTTTCCAACCTAAATAATTCTATGATTTTATGATTAATACTAACCACCTTAGAAAAGGAGAAGGGTTTCCTTAAAAACAAGGTCTTTATTCCTGTCTTTACTATCACTGACTTGTTATGGAACAAATCATATATTAGGCCTTTCTCAGATCAGAACATCACTCATGGATGTTACATATTCTGATTATCATACAAAGCTTTGCTAGGACAGTGACATGAACCATAATGCAGACTGCCTTGTATATAGCTGTTCTATATTATATGTTTCTTTACTGTAGAAATCTCTTTTTGGTTTTAAGATCTCATTTTCTGAAATGTTATTAAGTAGAGCTTGTTAAAAATTTTCATCAGGAACTTTCTTTTAACAGAAAAGGTATTTTCAACTGTCCAAAAAGACTGTGTTCTTCTGATTTTTGTGATTTTTTTGATTAAAAAAACATCTGAAAACCATAAAAGTTTTTTACAAAAAACTTTGTTTAAACTTTACATTGTAATGTCTTAGCTCCTTACCTAGGACGCTGATGAATTCATTGATTTGTGACTACCAAAACATGAAAGAAAAAATACAAATTAAAAGATTTGGTAGTAACTGCATTCAACTCTTCCCTAGATTTGCTACCAGAAGCAATAGTCCTTATAATGAGAGAACTAGAGCAAAAGCAAGCATATTAATTGTCAGTCATAATTCATAATAAAATAGTCTGGCATACAACAATTTTTATAAACCGACTGTAAATCCTATCTTCAGCTACAGTGATGAGTTACTTTGGCATGAATACTGAAACTTAGAACAAATGAGTAAAACTGTAAGTCATTTTCTGTAATGGAGAAAAAAAGCCCTTTAATAGGACATTGTTGTAACATCCATGTTTCCTGCTTTGAAACTGAATATATTACACAACATTTGGAGAAGAACAGGAGACCATGAACCTATGACAATATTTCATTCTGTTGACAACATTTCCTTATTCCCTGACATAATTATGTTCGTACTATGTTGTTTTATTCTTTATATGAGAATTCAATCCATATTTTAATATTTAATCTTTTAACATATATCCCTGACTCATGTGTGGGGTTTTTTTTTTTTCACTTTCCCATGACAAGATGATTTATTGGTTTGTTTGTTTGTGTAACTAAACTGGAATTAATCACTGTTAGAAAACTAAAGAGCAAATGTAGGAAAAAGGAGACCAAAGTAGGCAGTAGTTTAAGGGGTAATCAATGTCATCAAAATGTATGGCAAATTCCCTTTCAGGCTGTGATATTCTCACAGCCTTACAGCTCTGCTAGAACTAGCAGTAAGTTAAATGCTGGGTTAGAAACTAACAAAAGGTATTGTGACTGGATGAGGCTTTCGAGATATGTTAATATTCTTTGGGTCTTTTCTACTTACAGTGATCTAAAAACAATAAAACTTGAAGGTAGGAGCCAATCTGCCTTTCTTATGCAACTGCTTTGTACCACAGCTTAGATCGCTGCATGGATACCTAACTTTTGCTGCCTTTTTCTACCTCCCTCTGTTGTCTGGAGAGAAATAGGCACCGCAGGGGGCACCTCATTCAACCTAAATTAGACACCTACCTTAAAATAGGGTAAATTGTTCACTGGTGGTGTATTGACTGTGGAAAGAATTGTGGTTGATTAGTTATATGCAGACAACGGAAATGAGGATTTAACTTACTTCTACTTTAAAAATCTAATGCTTTTTGCAGAATTGTAACAGGAATGCTGATGATGAGACTTCAGGACTGTACTTTTCAACAGCTGAAAATAGGGGTGATAAATCTCAGCACTTTCTTGAACCAACCTACTAAAGAGCAGATTCAAGCTTAAGCTAGATGCCTAAGTAAAGCATATCAGATATTACTCTGACACAACTATTTTCCTCTAAAGGAAAATGCTTTAAATATACCTAATTCCACTTGACTTTACAGTACAGCAAACAGCTTCCCTCTTCTGCTAGAGCTTTCGCTTAGAAAATTCAGCAATGAAGATGAGGAGATACATAAGGGATGTTAAGAGCCACCTTCTCCAACCGCTCCATCACAGGACCCTTCCTGCCAGGCTGCTTTAGCCAACCCTGGTGTGTGTACACACAAAAAACCTACACATACAACATAACTGATCACACAGACAGACACAGCCAAGGTGCTGCCGCAGCAGCACCCACATTCAAGACTCACACCAGACGCAGGCACAGGCAGCCACATCCCCTCCTCCCCTTGGGCTGGCAGAGGCAGAAGGTCACTAATGCAGCGCACACACCACACTCTCCAGGTTCACAAGCCACACACATTCATGGATCCTCCAAGCACCAGCATGGCCTCTTTGCCCTCCCAACACCCCTGCCCAGATCCCAGCCTCCCTTACTCCTGCCATGGGTCCCCGACTCATCAGCTGGTCCAGTTGGGTGCTCGCTGCAAACATGCAGCACTCACACATTCATCCCACAGGCACTCCACACTCACAGGACCCCCTGAATACCAGCGGACCCTCCATCCTCCTGATATCCCTACCTGGACCCAGGACTTTCTACTCGCCAGCTATCCAGCTTGGTGTTTGCCAGCAAATCCACATGGACACCCCACACACTCCTGGTTTAGGGAAGACACTTGCTCCCAGCAGTTGGCAGCCATCACACAGGATGCCAGCACTGAATCCCTGTGGTGGGTTGACACTGGCTGGGTGCCAGGTGCCCACCAAAGCCGTTCTATCACTTCTCTCCTCAGCTGGACTGGAGAGAGAAAATATAACAAAAAACTCATGGGTTGAGATAAAGACAAGGAGAGATCACTCACCGATTACTGTCATGAGCAAAATAGACTCGACTTGGGGAAATTTAATTTAATTTATTACCAATCAAATCAGAGTAGAGTAATGAGAAAATAAAACAAAATCTTAAAACACCTTCTTCCCACCTCTCCCTTTTTCCTGGGCTCAACTTCACTCCTAATTTCTCTACCTCCTCCCTCCAGGAGGCACACAGGGACGGGGAATAGGGGTTGTGGACAGTTCATCACACAGTGTCTCTGCTGGTCCTTCCTCCTTAGGGGGAGGACTCCTCACACTCTTTCCCTGCTCCAGTGTGGGGTCCCTCCCATGGGAGATAATTCTCCATTAACTTCTCCAACATGAGTTCTTCCCACAGGCTGCAGTTCTTCACGAATTGCTGCAGCGTGGATCCCTTCCATGCGGTGCAGGTCTTCAGGAGTAGACTGCTCTAGTGTGGGTCCGTCATGGGGTCACAAGTCCTGCCAGCAAACCTGCTCCAGCATGGTCTCCTCTCTCCACAGGTCCACTGGTCCTGTCAGGAGCCTGCTCCAGCATGGGCTTCCCATGGGGTCACAGCCTCCTTTGGACATCCACCTGCTCTGGTGTGGGGTCCTCCATGGGCTGCAGGTGGATAATTGCTCCACCATGGACATCCATGGTCTGCAGCAAGACAGCCTGCTTCACCATGGTTTTCACTATGGGCTGCAAGGGAATATCTGCTCCAGCGCCTGGAACATCTCCTCCCCCTCCTTCTTCACTTGACCTTACTGTCTGCAGGGTTGTTTCTCCCACATATTCTCACTCCTCTCTCTTCTGACAGCAGTTGCACAGTTGGTTTTTTTCCCTTTTCTTAAGTATGTGATCCCAGAGGTGCTGCCACCATTACTGATGGGCTTGGCCTTGGCCAGCAGTGGGTCTCTCTTGGAGCCAGTTGGCATTGGCTTTGTTAGACATAGGGGAATCTTCTAGCAGCTTCTCACAGAAGCTACCCCTGCTACCAAAGCAGTCCTGCCCCTGCTACCAAAACCTTGTCACACAAACCCAGTACACTTGCCTCACTCAGGCCCGTTTCCCTAGTAGCTGCTTTTTGAGACACACACCATTCCTGCCCCAGTGGCTGGGGGTTAAAGACCCCACTGGCTCCAGTAGCTGACGCCAGAGGCCAGAGGTGGGCCACAACCCCTGGTCTGGCCCCGAGAATTCGCACTCAGTCCCCTCACACCAGCCCCCTGGTAGTGGGCACAGAGTCCTTGCAGCACTGGCACACACAGGATAGGGAGAGAGATTACACTGAGAGATCATTAAAAGAGGGTTTAATAAGATAGGGTAAACTAGAGTGATCAAGCACAGGGCTCAGCCAGACAAGCATAGTGACAGACCTTGTTTTGCATGTTACTAACCACTTTCATACCACTTTCTGTCTACCCTCCTTTGTTCCCCTCTGCTCCCCTTTCCCCTACGCATTCCACCATGGGTCTCTACAGCTCTTTCAGTACCCACACCCCTCCCAGTCTGGGTATCCCCTGGTTTACAGTCTTATCAGTTTCAAAGTCCAGATTGATCTTCCTGGATAAGGCGCTTGTAGTTTCTTGACAGCCCATTAATGAGTGTGAGTAGCAAGGTTTGTGTGTTGTCTCCATGTGCTTTTTGTCAGGTCTGTCTCTCACTACCTCTCTTATCATTTATCCGTCTGGTTTGTGTCCTTGTGTGTTCTTGTTTATTATCCCTTTTCTTATCCTTTTTTTGCATGGAAAAGTTTCCTTGATGAGATAACTTTAAAGGAGCAGATGCTCTCTCCTTCCACTTGCCCTTCTAGAGATCATCAGCTGCAGGTATTTTACTATTGAATCCACACTAAAAACAAACAAATAACCAAACAATAAAAATACCACCAAACAACAAAACCACCCTCCTTCTGAACCAAAACCATTGTCATGGTTTAACCCCAGCCAGCAACTAAACACCAGGCAGCCACTCACTCACTCCCTTCCCTGTGGGATGAGGAAGAAAATCGGAAGGGTAAAAGTGAGAAAACTCGTGGTTTCAGATAAAGACAGTTTAATAGATAAAGCAAAAGCCGTGCACGCAAACAAAACAAAGCAAGGAATTCATTCACCACATCCCATCGTCAGGCAGATGTTCAGCCATCTCCAGGAAAGCAGGGCTCCATCACACTTAACGGTTGTTTGGGAAGACAAAGGCCATAATTCTGAACATCCCCCCCTCCTTCTTCCCCTTCTTCTTCCCCCATCTGTACATGCTGAGTATGACATCATATGGTGTGGAATATCCCTTTGTTCAATTGGGGTCAGCTGTCCCAGCTGTGTTCCCTCCCAACTTCTTGTGCACCCCTACCCTACTCACTGGTGGGGTGGGGTGAGAAGCAGAAAAGGCCTTGACTTTTTATTAAGCACTGCTGAACAACAACAAAAAATCCCTGTATTATCAACACTGTTTTTGGCACAAATCCAAAACAGAACCTCATATGAGCTACTATGAAGAAAATTAACACTATCCCAGGCAAAACCAGTGCAACCACAAACAAACAAACAAAAAACCCCAAACCCCAAAAGGCAACTGTAACCTGGTTATCAGATATTTGAGTATGGTAGTGTATTGGAGAAGTCTCAAAAGTGTCAAAAGAATAGTCAAACAGTCAAAATAACTATCTCACCTGCTCTCTGTCAGATTGTTTGACATGTCTTAATTCTGGTAATGTTTTATTCATCCACAGAACCTCAAGAATAGTCTCAAGATACAAATGTATATATCAAATAGAAAAAATTAATTGCTTGGCCACTGAAACATATGTAAACTTTTTCTAAGTACACAAAAGACACAAAAAAGATTTTATTTTTTTTTATACTAATGTTCATAAACTATTTGTGTTCAGCTCAGAAAAAAATAGTTGTACTAAATTGTAAGGAACATTCTTTGATTTCAGCTCTGGTGAGGACAATCTTCTGAAACAAAGTGTTTCTCATTTAAAAAAAAACAGATGTAAGAACAAGAGTACAAAAAAAGGAGTAAGTTTGGGATTTAATTTTAAAGACTTGAATAAGTTAGCCTGGTTCAGAAAAAAGAAAAAAAATGACACACACACACCAAAAAAACCTTAAAACCCAGAATCTCTTACCCAATGAATGGAAACCAAATAATGCAAAGGGCTTCAGGCAGAGAGTTTGCAATTACCGAAATATTTCAAATTAGGTAGTGTTTCAGTTCAGGTACTGTCTTGAAGTGTGGGATTTTGCAGACTAAGGCAAACTGTCAAGATTCCTATATGGTGATATATACCTTGTAATCACAGCCCTCTGGTAGCAAAAAAATAAAAGAATACACTCAGGCTAATGAGAAATAGTCAGATGTTTTAAGATTAAAGTAAAAATGAAAGACAAGACTATATTTGAAAATTGTTACTCAGTGTTACAGATATATGGCATGGTTCTTTAAGATTTGAAGATTCAAAAAAATTTACTGAAGTTATATATACTGACAGTGGTTCTGTGTATAGAAATCTTTACGTGTCTTGGGAAGGCTTAGGAGGGAAAAGCTGAGGGAACAGAGATGTATCACTGCATTTGCTTTTTTCAGGTTATCATGAATTTTCAGGTAAAAATGACTGAGAAGTCAGCAACAAGAAGTTTCTGTTGTATTTTTGGTCTTCCAGGATCCAAGACACATACATCAAAAAAAAAAAAAAAAGTCACATACAAGGAAGAAAAAGAAAAGCAAAGAAAAACTTTAAATTGCTCCAGTGTGTATTGATAAGCAGATGAGTGGTAGTTTTGTTTGTCTCTCTGTTATATATACACAGAAAAGGTGACAATTGTATAGTCCATGTTGATTTACCAGACCTTTTGGTGCACTATATAACATCTCTATTTGCTATATTCTGTAAGATACCTTCCTGCATTTTTTTAAATAAAATGATAATGTCTGAACTATTGGCACACGTCTTTCCTAGACTCTTTTGTTCTTTTTGATTGTTTTCTTGACTGATAACATACACACCCACTCCGCTACGAATTCGGGGTTACTGTTACATTGTTTTTGAAACTTTCAACAGTCAGGTCAGTCAAGGAGCAATAAAGTTGGAAATTACCATTTCTCTAGAATAATTTCAGAAACATGTCCCATGGAGCTTTGTCTTCCCACAAACTCATGCATTTTCATTATTACTGGTTTTCCAGTGCCCAGAAGCACTGATGGATGTTATATGGAAACAATAGCACTAAAATAACCCATATATATTTACTGTCTCTAGAAGCTTCCCACTGGAACACAGAAGTAGAATATATAAGCAAATTATAAGGTGATATTAACGTCATCTTGGCATCCTCATTTGTGAAGATGTTTCTGTCTATTTTGTACTTATTTTATTTTGTCTCTCTTTTTAAAATGTCTTTTCCCAAAGCCCTCTTGATTTACACCATACAATTGTTTTGCACGTCTTAAACACAAGATAAACTGTAATAGGTTGAAGGTATTTTCACCCTCCTCTCCTGAATTGCGCTCACCAGTGAGGGCAAGAGTTGCTGCACATACTATATCTATACTGGCTTAGCAACCTTAACCAGGATTTAAATTATTTAAATTATTGCATTAAACTTGCAATACTATTGAGGAGGATTTAACGTACCTACATGGTCAGTTATGGCAATTCAGCTCATTCGTTCAATATTCATCAATGCACTGACTTCAAAATCACTATTTCCTAATAGCCACACATGTAAAATATTTCCACAGTTTATTCTTCTGTTTCCTACTGCATGTTTATGGTATAGTCCGTTCTTTTTCCCCAAGAAGAAAGAGATAACAAAAAATGCACAGCTAAAAAAGGCCAGTCAGAAAGGTAGCATCTTATAATTTGGAAATATCTATATGTATTTACTTCCCCAAAGCTGCTATGACTTTCCCAAGCTGGGGAAGGCTTATACTGATGAATGAGCATGATGGATGATGAATGATGGAATTAATCTTGCTTGTTTTTAGAATCATAGAATCATTTAGGTTGGAAAAGATCCTTGATATCATAAGTCCAACCGTAAACCTGACACTATCAAGTCCACCATTAAACCATATCCCTTGGTGCCACATCTACAAGCTAATAAGCCTCTAAAATACTTTAGGAGAATCGCTGAAAACATCAACCGCATATTGTCTACCTTTAAAAATATATTATTTTTGCCATCTCCCTACCTACATATAAACCAATGCATACCTTTCTTCATCTTACCTGGAATATCATCCTGATCAGTAATTAGGATAATGTGTTAGAATTAATGAATGATTATTCCCAGTATATCTACATTTACATAAAATGTATACTATATTCTTAAATAATTTTGAATACCATTTATTTCACCTAGCTTCAAATCCCTGAAGTTAGATGTCTGGTTTAATTCAGTTTTCTAGTCTTTTTCTATGCTCAGAGGACAATTTGTTTCTTTCAGGGAAGAGATTAAATCCTAAGAGAAGTTTAACATATGTGGAAAGAATTTTTGGCAACAACTATGATGACAATGTATGATAATAAAATTTGCTTCGGTTACAAAAAAGATTTCTTATATTGCTGTAATTGTGTTATGAAATGTCTTACAATTCCTTAAAGCCCCTCAGGTTTAATACCTAATCCTGAACAGGGTTTCTTTCACAAGACTCAGAGGAAATAAATTACATGACTTTCCTGCCAGTGATGCTGCTGAATCCCCTGTCCCACAGAGGCATTTTGAATGTAATTAAAAAGTAGCACTTTCTGCATTACTTTTAAAACCCCACATAAAGACACTGGGGTTTGAGATCAGCTGTATTCTTTGTAAATTATAGGGATCACAGAAGACTGCCTCTCTGCAAATTCCTTATCAATGTTTATTTCCTATACCTTAATTAATATACAGTAGAAAAAAATATTTAGATAGATGGAAAAATGATGTTGGCTGAAGACAGACAACTCATGCTGAGAGAAAGAAATGTGGAACAAACCAAAAGCAGCTAGAAATACATTATACTTCTGTTACAATTTAGCAAGACAATAGAGGGGAACTGTACATGGCACAAAATTCTCAGGTATTTATTTTAATATTGTCAAGAAGATTTTGAAAGCCTGGGCATAGTCTATTTTATGTAGTCCTTAAACCTCCAAAACAGAGAAGAAACAAATTTCACTCAATATGTAAAAAAAAAAAAATTAAAAAAAAATTAATAGTAATGTCTATAATTTATTTTTTCCTGGCACCTTCAAACAGTCCTAAGTTTCTTCAAAGTTACTGCAATAATGATTAACCCTGTCTGTCAGTTTCACAAAACTAGAATAACTTTCATGTGTTAAAGACTTTCTAAATTTATGTATCATTTAGTAAAAGACAGGTGACAGTAGCCAGATATTATTAAAAACAAACTTCTTTAGTTCCCTTAGGTATCATCAGAACTTTGTCTACTTTTAGAAAATGACAAGATTTTGTTCTTTAATTTGCTATGGATTTATGCAAATTTAATCAATGAATTTTTATGTAAGTTCCCTCTGAATTAAACTTTATTATTAAAAAAAAAAAGACTATCAAACAGAAATCTTGAGATTAACTAGCACTCTGAAATTTTTATTAATAAATTTCAATTTCAATGCTGCCCCCATTTTAGTCTTTTACAAAATATTGTTAAAAATAGAATAATTTATTTGAGTGAGAAGTATATTGAAAATATCTCCAATCTACTGATAATATATTGGGAAGAAACCTATCTTTTCCTCAGTATCATCATGCACAAAACAGGTGTAACATACATCAGCTACAACATCAAATACAACATTTCACCAGGTGCCCTAATAAAACTGAAGTTAAAAAAAAAAAGAAAAAAAAGAACTGGGGGCAACAACCTTCATAAGGAAATTAAGGAACTGGGGGGGATTTAAACTTGACTAAAATAGAGCTTAATTTGGAATTATGTGGACTTGATCTAGCCAAAAAATATGAAAGCTTAAAAAGTCAAACACCCACCCCTTTTAAAATATATTAACTCATTGTTAAGAAATTAATTTCCTACAATAAATTTATTTTCTTGTCAGTCATAGGAGGGAGCAGGACAGCTTTTCCTGCTGATATGTAGTGACTTAAAGTAGTTCTGCTGAAGAAACTTTATTTGGGGTGAAGTAAGTATCAGAAATTGTTCCAACATTTGAATGTGGTAATTTACAGCAACAACGAGTGCTTTGTTGGGAAGTTTTCTTAAGAGTTAACTTCTTGGAGATTGTTTTTGAGCACAGCAGAGCACATAGAGATATTGTTACTTTATTACCCATGTCTACAAAATGAGCATCTATAAAGCTGGAAAACTTGTCTACAGGTTGTGTAACTGACAGTAGCTGGAGAGGTTTCACTTAGAAAATTCACATCAATGGTTCTTGGTAATTCCTACTTACTGCTGTGTTTCTAAATGTATTCCTAAATCTCCAGAAACTACTTTAAAAAAGTTTTGTGAAAGCTAAATTGAAGGTTCTGTCATTTCTTCAGAAAATGACATTGTTTTGACAACCCAAATCAAACATTTCTTTGAATGTTAATGGTGAAGACTTCCAATTCTTAAAATGGTCCCATAGGGCATACAATTGCATTGGCTTTTTAAAGCAGCTCTTTAGAGATGGTTTATATAAAGATAGAAAAAGTAAAAAGATGGAATTCTAATTCCTTTTTTTATTAACACGTGTTCTTAGCCCTTGTAATCTAGTAAATGTAATTAATGTATAATATGATTTAGTTATTACTGTTTTTAAATAGAGAAGAACATTTAAAAGAGTATGGAAGAAAAAAAAAGTGCTCTAAGTTTTTGAGTAATTGTCAAGGAATATAAATATTTAAATTAGCTTGAATTTTTCTTATGGTTTTACAGGCAAAAAATCAATTTGTCTTTTACAACAGAGAAAATGATACAAGGAACAGGAAATGGGGTTAAACTGGCCAGAAACCAACATTACCTTGATTGAAATATCTGGAAAATTATCATCTAATACAGTGTCAGCTGCTCCAGTCACCTAACAATGTCATGCTTGTACAAAATAGGTATGCAGGGATTCTTAGCCATACCAGACTTCATCAGGAATATAGAGGTTTATTGAAGAAACATCTACATCTCAGTTAATTACTTTAGGTGTTCTTAATATTCAAGAAAGAGAAACAAATTTTTAAGTCATTATTCTTGCAACCTGTTTTAGATATGTAAATCAATAAAAAACATATAAGCTGGTATCTGTAGTATCTTAAGTTGGTGTAAGAAGTACAAATCCCTCTACTGGCTGTTAAGGAAAACTATAGTGGCTAGGTCACATGTCACAGATATCTATACTTTAAGTGCAACGTGGATTGTAGATGAATCCACTTGCCATACCTCCCTGAGCTCCACAACCTGTCTTCTCTCTGTCTTAGATCTTGTCCCTCAAAACTGATTCCAAGGTCAGCTTTTTAAGGAACTAGGTCCCTTCACAGCATCACAAACACTGTGAATTATCAGCTCTGAGCTTATGAGAAGATAAAAAAATTGCAGCCAGGCTAGTCAGAGGGATATGCCAGACTCATAAATACACATACTGTGATCTTCACAGCAAGACCTAAAAATGCAACCCTCTTTAATTACAAAAGGAGAAAGTCTGGAACTGTTCTGCTGTGTTTTTTAGACACCAGATGTCCTGGAAAACGAAAAAGAGTTTAGAAGCAAGAATGTTTAAAATAAAGTATGAACAGGAAGAAAGTATATACACACACACGGTTTATTAAGTCACATAAAGCTCATCATTCTGAGGTTTCAAAATACAATCTTAATTTTTGACTCATAGTTAATCACACAATTAAACAATGTGGCAGTGTCTTATTTTTTTGTTATTGTAGAACTTTATTCAAAACATATGAGAGTAAATAAAAAATTAGCTATTGATTTCATTGGGTTTAAGATCAGATTCTTTGAATTGTATTTTTACACATAAGTTTCTTATTCGTTATACATTATAGCCTCTAATGAAAGAGCAAACTGAAATAATCAAAGAAATAATATTTGTATATAATTTTTTTTTCCTCTGGAGGACATAGGATGCTTTCTTTTTCTCTGCTCTGTGGTTTCAGTCCATGCTACTTTCAGTCCCAAGGTAGAAAGACTTCGTTTATTTTGGGGCTAGAAAATATGATGTTATTCCCAGTGCAGTCATTTTATTGACCTGACAAAGAAGGACCTCAGGACTTGTCTGGCTTGTCTGAGTCTGAGTTGATACTTTTAACTGTTACAGTAATTATCTGGGAGAAGGTGACTATTGCTTAACCTGACTTAGCTTAACTCTGTGATTACCCTCTATGGTAAAGGTCTGACAATCCTATGTAGTCACTAAGAAAAAAAAAAATAGCTCTTTATAGTGTTTTGGGAAACTATTATGCTGCTATAACTAATAGGTAAGTGGTACAAACAGCCAAAAGTTTGGTGGGAACCAAGGGAAAAAAAGAACAGGTAAGTAGACTGCATTAAGAAAATCTATAAAAACTGCCCCAAGTGCACCCAAGACTGAGGTAAACTTGAGGTAAACCATGAACTTCATACTCTTCCAGGCAAAGACTTAACAAAGGTGATGATTCCTCTTTAGCTTCCTCACCCCCATCCTCTGGGAGGAGTGAATTTGCTGGTGTTATGACACAGAGGTACACTGGGGGTGAGCCTAATCCCAGGGACAAGGGATGATACTAGGAAGCCCATGTCTTCACTGTGTCAGTGACTGGTGAGTGTTGCTATCATTGCATTTGGACCAATAAGTGTTGTGTTTTAACTGGACTGTTAAGACTTTAATTAGACTAATAATAAATTATGGAACACATATCAGTTATGCTCCTCTTTGCCCATAACAAAATTTTAAGATAACAGTTTCAACAAGTATGACATCAGTATGCCTAAATCTCAAAAAAACCGCAGTCTCTGTTTAGGTTATGTAGGCTTGCTATTCATTTCCATGGTTGTTGGATCAGCTTACTTGAGGAAAGGGATATTGTTATTCCTTTTGTTTACTCTATGTACAATTGTTATTAAACTTTGTTGGGTTTTTTTTTTTCCCCCTGTTAAAATTGTTTCTTTTTCTCTTTTGCTAAAGAACCTATCCTTTGCTAAGAAATCTACCGCTGCGTGAGCCCTATGGAAAAACACAAAAGCTACATTTAAGCTAGTAAATTAAATATGTCTAGGAATGTTTTTTGGTGTTGAGGCCAACTGGCATGGAACAGCTTACATTCATATTATTAAATTCTCTTACTCTCTGAACAGTATGGCCGCATCCTAATTAAGAATCCTCCTTCTTCTATGGTATGTCCCAGAACATAGCTGGGAATAACTGGGGAAAGTGTTGCTTGGCTCAGGCAAAACTATGCCAGGGACTGTTCTTAAAACTGAACATTACAGAGAATTGATTTCTAGTGACTGGGAAGTGGTAATATAAGTTTATACCAAACATTTGATCCATCTATATACTTACATATTTTCTTCATTGCATACTTAAATATTGTCCCATCATAATAAATGAACACCTTTCAGTCACCTGTGTAATTAGCTGCTTTGCATGGTAGAGAAGTATATTTCTACTTACTATATTTCAGTGATGGAGAACTGAGGCACAGAGGGTAAGGCAAAGATCCAGTTATATTCTTAGACTACATTTCCTTACCTCTTTGAACTTGATCCACAAAAAATTCTGATTTATGCATGTTTTTAATTATATTAGATATGTTAATTAAGTAATGTCTCATGTGTTTTAATCTGAAGGGAAGTATTAAAGCTCTTTCAGAATAGTTATAAGTAAACCAACACAGAATAACACATATAAATGGAAACAAATACTCCTTCCCATCAACTTGACTCCACCTTTTCTAGAAATGTGAAGAATTTAACAAATTTTAACACAGTTACAGCTCAACAAATAGCTCAAGAAATGTGCAAATTGCTTCTAAATTAAAGTGTGTTTATGTAAGAATAGAGGTGAGAAAAATAAAAATTCTGTTTCTTAGAGGATGTTGTTTCAAAAAAAAAACAAAACAAAACTTGACATAGGTTATCTGTCAAAATTGTATGTGAAATGGAAATACTGAAGCAATTTAATTTCAGAATTATTTTCTTCAGATGTTACATTTCCACATTGAAAGTTTTATTACTGTTTAAATTCCATTCAAAAAATTGTTTGAATACACAGCATGACAGAAATGTAGTCAGCAAAAAATGGGAATCAACTTTACATGTAAATATATATTTATCACAGAATTAGTATGACTTTCGAACTGAAATTAAGTATGTAGTTATTAGGCTCCAGACTATAAGGGGCTATATGCCTACACTTGTGTAAAACAGTGGCTGCATTTTTTTTAATGGAAATGTTGTTATTTCCAGTGGTTTAGTAGCAATATACAGATTCATTGGTTCATACTCACACACATATTCATATGAAGCTCAACTATTGTGAAGCATTCAAGCATGTAATTGACTTAAATAAGGAATATTGACAGGCAGTAAGCTATTTTCTAAGTAGGAGTAGGATGATATACATTCTTAAAACTAAGAACATATTCAAGTGCCTTGAATCAAGTCTGAAAAGGGGACAGTACAATTTGCTGACTCATCGCCAGCACTTACTGAAGTATTCAGAGCCTTTTCTCTTTTTCTCTTTAAATGTTTTATTCAAATGTTAATCAGGTTTGTCCCTGTTCTGCTTGCCGGAGTTTATAGCTTGAGGTTTCATTACAGCATATTCAGCTTTGCTCAGATAATAAAATTAATATCTTTGAAATTTCTAAGTCTTTAAATTGATTTATCACAGCCCTTTTTTGTATGAGGATGGCCTATTCATACTGGCAAACAGTTGTCTGTCTTGCCTACATTTCTCTACTTAAACAAAGTAACTTTCCTTCTCTGAGTTAAAATTTTAAACAATGTTTACTATCCGCATTATCTTGTAGCTGGCCATGGTGTAGAACTGATTTCAGATTCTCCTTATCAAATCTTTTTCTTGTGTCTTAAAACAATTTAAAATTCATAGAAGAGACGCTCCTGATTAATGTATGTCCTGGTTTCAGCCAGGATAGAGTTGATTTCTCTACAGAAGCTAGTGTGGGGGTATGGTTTGGATTTGGAATGAGAAAATGTTGATAACGTGCTGATGTTTTGAGTTGTTGCTAAGTAGTCAAGGACAGTCCAGCTTCTTGTGCTGCCCTGCCAGCGAGCAGGCTGGAGGTGCATGGGGAGCTGGGAGGGGACACAGCCAGGACACCTGACCCAGGCTGGCCAAAGAGATATTCCCTACCATACGACGTCATGCCCAGTACATAAACTGGAGTTAGCCAGGAGGTGGAAATGGCTGCTTTGGAACGGGCTATCGATCGCCAGGTGGTGAGCAATTGCTGTATTGGGCATCACTTGTTCTTGTACATTCCTTTGTCAGTATTATTATTGTTGTTATCATTGTTGTTTCTTTCTCTCTTTCTGTCCTATTAAACTATGTTTATTTCAACCCACGAGGTTTTTTTCCCAATTCTCTCACCCATCCCACTGGGGCAGAGGGGGTGAGCGAGCGGCTGCGTGGTGCTTAGTTGCCAGCTGGGGCCAAACCACAACAATGTATTACAGAGCTAAGGAGCCATTTTGACTTTCCCAGTCTCTCTGCCATTAGGTAATGGTAAAACAAAGCAGAACAGTCTTCTAAAGAAAAATGAGAATGCAAGTAGTCCTCATTGTTTTGTTTCCTCTTTTTCACAGGGACAAATTACTCAAGAAATGTGAAGTCTAAAATCAAGTCTGGTGCAGTGAGAATTCAGCTGCTTTATCAGTTAGCATTTTCCTAGTCACTAGTCTATTTCTCCAGGCCTCCAGTTTTCATATTGGTTATTTTTTCTTCTAGAGAAGTTGGAGGCAGGCAACATTTCTGAGTTTGTCCTTCAGCTGTGTTCATTGACAGATGCTTTCCATGTTTGTATCCTCATCCCTGGGTGCAAATGAGCTCACACCTGAGCTGGTGTGCCTGGATCCAGCTTCTTCCTGTTCCTTCTGAGATGCTCGGATTCTTTGAGAAGAAAATAAAGAGATCCTGGCATGTAAGAAGTCATCACTCTAGTACATTCCCTTCTGAATGTCTGAACACCAATAGTGCAGGCAAAAATGTGGCATACACCTGCCCCATACTTGGGACACACCTAAGATGTGTGCTTAGACAGCAGGATAACTGAGCACACAGCAGAGCAAATATCCTCAGTGTAAGCACAGCTAGTCAGTGCCTAAATATGAGAACTGGCACCTAACATGACAATTATAAAACCTAACACAATCGTATAAAGGAAGCAGTTGCCTTAAAAGATAATTGGTTTTGGTTTATTTTTTGCTGTTGTTATTGCTGAGTGAAATTCAGAAAAGTTGCTTCAGAGTCCCACCTCTCTAAAAAGGAGGTTTAGGGTTTTTTTGACTGGATGAAGAACATTCAATGCTTCTATGAATAGCAGAATCCTTGAAGGTACATTCATCATAGGTAGCTACTTAGAGAAAAACAAGAAAAAATGTGGAAAAAAGAGAATCTCAAAGAAAACAATCCTTCTCTGGGTTTGGTGATTTATTCAAACTTTCAGAATAGTGACCCAGCGACTGACTTCAGGTTACTAAATCCTTTCCAGAGTAGCTATGTACAATTTTATGTAAATAAATAAATTTGCAGGCATTTCATACCACCCAAATACATAAAGAAACCCAAGGGAATTGAACAATCAGTTCAACTGAATAAATAAATAAATAAACAACAATACTGAAAAATTATTTATCTTCAGAAATCATAGCCAGAAAAGAATAATTAGTCATACTGTTTCTCTTTTTTTTTATGATAGCTTACCAGTTGAAACAACTATTTGGAAAGTGGATTACATTGATTCAATTCTTGTTTTATTTTGAGTCAGGATGATCAAATTGGCCTTTTCTAGGGGACTTAATAACTAATTTATTTCCTGAGATTCTTTTCCCCCCTCTTCTCTTTGGCATTTGTGTTATAGTGCAAAAAGTAGTTTAAGAGCCATTGGGCCATGGGAGAGGGGGAGAGAAAGAAGGAAGAAAAGAAAGATTCTGATATTTTAGGCTGATGACAAGGGCGTTCACCTGAAAAAGTTCCTAAGGGTTTTGGTGAATAATAATAACTAGCCTCTTGCTGAATTTTGAAAGGAAGAGGGGTGTAGTCATTTAATCTTAATTTATCAGCCAAATCAGAGGTTTTCTCTGATGGACCAAAGTGAAACTGCTCTCTGCTCTTGAATTTATTATTTTAAATCATTATAACTGCCTAAAGGTTTGTTATGTTATACTCCGTAACACACCTTCTTGATGCCAAATATACTCTTGGAGTAGCTTGATTAAGAGCAGGCCAGACAACAAAACAGTGCAGGAAATTATGACAACAGCATTAACCAGAGCAGAATGGAGCAGCTGTCCTCAAGCTCTCAGGGATTATCTCTAAAATACAAGAAAAAGCATCTGGATATAGCGTTAAAATGGTCAGAGTGCAGTATGTTATTTGTTACGGAAAGGGAAGAAATTTGGTCTAGCTGTATTAACAGCACAGCTAGGAAAGGAAAAGAAGATGAATTTTAACTGAAAATGATGGTTAAGGTAAAAAGTATTTAAATTGGTAACTCTTGTTATGTTTTGAAAAGCAGAAGTAGGAAGAAAGAAAAAAAAAGTATTGTCATCTACCCATAAGTAAGTAAAATTCTAGAGTAAAGCATGTATTTATATGTATCTAGATGCAAATGAATATGTTTTCACTGAAACAACAAATTTTTATTACCTGAGTTCTCCCATAATAATATGTAGTAACACATATTTATATTGGCTGCTACTTACCTGTATTATTATATGTTAATGTTAAATAATAATTTTAAAAAACTGATATGTGTTATTGTTATTTTTTTCATTATATGGTAAAAATTAGCAATATAATCTAATGTATTTTTCAAAAGAAATATTGATTATTGCATATGGTAGGAGAGGAAAGTTATTCCCTGACTTAATTGTTGTAGGGAAAGTAAGGCGAGAGTGCATACCAGACCTTTCAAATCATAAATAGATCTTGGGACTGTACCTAAAATGGTGCGGTCTTTGGCAATGTGAAGAAAGGCAGAGAAAGGTCAAACAACTAACAAGCTTCTTGAGGAAACTGGACCATTTATCCAAATGTGGAATCTTTGAAGGGCAAGAAATAAGCAGTGAAAGTTATTCAGGTAGTCTTTGCCTTGCAGGCTAAAATATTCTCATACCATTGGTCGGGCAACCAAGTTCAGAGACAGCTAATCCAGGATGCTTATTCTACTGTGGGTTCTCTTCCCTATAGGGCTAATCCTTCCTCTATGTGAGAGAACACAGTTTGCCATTGACTGCTACTGGACCCAGAGATCCCAGTAAGAAGTGCTAGACCATTACAACTAACTTACAGGAAATTTTTTAAAGCTTTGACAGAAAAGGTTAGAAGACTTATCTTAAAAAGAGACATCAACCCTTTGAGATAGTAACTATCAGTTCTTTAGAAGGAATCATTTTACTGGTCTACTAAATGCAGCTCAGATTTTTCCCGTCTTCTTTCATCAACAAACTTAACAGCTGGGGCCTCATATAGGACACACAAGTGACAGATAAAGGACTCAGATGCCAAGGTCTAGAATAAATTTTTTAGCAGCAACATCTGTGTCTGTCGCAAAGCCCTTGGCTGATTTCTTGGCTGGCTGCTTGGCTGCGTCTGCTGTGTCTGTGACTCCAGTGCTGGCTATGCTAATGGTCATGTAATGGCCCCTTGTGCCCTCTCAGGGAATTGAACTGCTGATAAACTTGCTGGCTTGCCTTTTCCCTGGGATCTTTTTTTAGCTTTGAGTGACCTGCAGCTGGAGGAGTTTGTTCCTTATTTGAGGGAAAGGCCCCTGAACAAATGCTCACAAGTTCAGTGTGTGCAAGGCCAATTGATGTTGCCAAAGGAATATTTTGCAGCCTTCTGTAAAGTCACATTCTTTTTAGATATAACATCTCCTCAAGACATTGGAAATACTAAAGATGTCAAACTGTAGAGTCATTGTTCACTTCAGTGTGTTATGAATATCTGAACAAAGGGTTCATTATCTTACTGAACATATAGAAAACTGGCTTCCTGTTTTTCTGAAAAAGCGGTGTTTTTAAGTGTCTCAGAATTGCTCAAGAAGATTAATATTTTTAGTATTTTCTTTTTTGTTTGTTTTCCCCTTTTTTGGTACATCATATTTCGTTTTGTTGCAATGGGTGTGGTCTCTGTCTTTAATTTGTTAATTACCTCAACCTTTCTTAAAATGTCTAAGTTTGTCCCCAGAAGAACTGTTTTCTAAATGGGTGGTTGGCTCATCAGAAGGCAGGGCAGGTAACTCTTTATTGTCAAGCTTATGCTTTTGTTCTTAATACAAGAACTCCTTAAATAGATCGTAAGCCCGAAAGGATGTCTGCATGTATTTAAACTTAAGTGTCCTGTGAACACTCTTTCATTCTCTGCCGGTAGTTACTCAGACTCTCTGGCTTTGCCATGGGCTTGTAATGATTATTCAACAGAATTTTAGCCTAAATACTAGTATTCAGTTTCTGTAGACTTACTTTTCAAATGCATTCTTGGAGATGAATCGTAAAGACAGGGTGATGCTCTTTGCCTAGGAGAAATCCTGCTCCCTTTACGCACAGAAATACAGTAACCCCTCAGGGTCTGATTGTTCAATTCCCTTGGGTTTCTATATGTATTTTGGTGGTATGAAATGCCTGCAAATATAGTAAACATTGCCAACAGGGAATATTAGGGCATACGGAGCAGGTCAATGGTGTGGCTGAGAAAAGGGTGTGTGACTGAAAGCCTCAAGCTATTGGAAACAGAATGAAACAACAGTGTTTGCACAGCTCTCATTTTCTCCAAGATTGGACAGGCAGGATTTTGGCTTGCCTCCCAGTACAGTTTCTTCCCCAGAGGATAAATGATAAAAAAAAATAAGGATTAAACTCAGTAACTTCATTGGGATGCTTTAAAATGGACCAAAAAAAAAAAAAAAAAAAAGAATATATGTGGAGGGAAAGAACAAAAAACAAAAAGCAGATTTTAATATGTAATTCTATTATCTCATACCTAATGTTAGATGTCTAATATATCTAGTGCCAGACAAAGGTGAGATTGGCTGACGACTGAGGCATCTAAATCTTGTCTAGGTTAGATACATAAGATATAGGTTAATATTATATATTAAATGCAAGGAAAGAATGATTCATCTGAGAATAAGATTCATAAATATCAATGACAGGTAGCTAAGTAGCTGTTATATAGTTACCAGTTATAAACACTGTGCAGGTGTGGAGCACCTATGTTGGACCACTTCTAGAGAGTTAGGTTTTTTGAACAGAATTAGAGAGAAATAATGCTCTGTTCAGAATGACATATCCCAGACCTAAATGCTTAAGATAAGCAAAAATTTTCTTTTTGGGAAGAATAAGAGGAAGGAAATACATTCAATATGTTATGAAGCAGTATCAACCAAGGGTTTTCCAAATGATCACCTGCTTATTTAACTTCAAAATTTGTCTGATACTTCTTGATACAGATATTTATTAATTTAAATATTGAATGCAAATTCAAATACCATTAGTGGATAAGACTGAAAGAAAACAATCTCAAAATAGTGTATATTCGTTGTTTATGATGCTTTCACAAGATTGAAGTTATCTTAATATGTGATCTAAGCCAAGCTACGTATGAGTTTGGGTTTGTAATAAGTCTCTTAGGTACTGAGATTTCACACTACAAGGAACAATACTGTAAAAACTTTTTTTCTTCTTTTGAAGTAGGTCTATGCTGACAATGACTACTAGCTTCATATCCACAGATGATATGCTAAAGCCAGAATTTAAAAAAATCTATAAGACTTTGGATGGACAATGAGCACCTCATTTTCTGAATATTCCTTGGAATTATAAAATCATAAAATAGTCTGGGTTGGAAGGAACCTTGAAAGGTTCTCTAGTCCAAACCACCTGTGACGAGCAGAGACATCTTCAACTCAATCAGCTTACTCAGAGCCCCATCCAACCTGACCTTGAATGTTTCCAGGGATGGGGCATCTCCCATCTTTCTGGGCAACCTGTGACAGGGTTTCACCACCCTTATTCTGAAAAATTTCTTCCTTACATCTAGTCTAAATCTACCCTCTTCCAGCTTAAAAACATTATCCCTTGTCTTATCACTACATGCCCTTGTAAAACGTCCCTCTCCAGTTTTCTTGTAAGCCTCCTTCAGGTACTGGAAGACTGCTATAAACTCTCCCTGGAGCTTTCTTTTCTTCAGACTGAACAGCCCCAACTCTCTCTACCTGTCCTCACAGGAGAAGTGCTCCATCCTTCTAATTGTTTTGGTGGCCCACCTCTGGACTTGCTCCAACAGGTCCATGTCTTTCCTCTGCTGAGAATTCTAGACCCAGATGCAGAACTCCAGGTGGGGTCTCACCAGAGCAGAATAGAGGGGCAGAATCCTCTCCCTTGACCTGCTGGCGATGCTTCTTTGGATGCAGCCCAGGAGACATTTGGCCTTCTGGGCTGTAAGCGCACATTGGCAGCTTTTGTCCAACTTTTCATGCACCAGTATTCCCAAGTCCTTCTCAGCAAGGCTGCTTTCAATCCCTTCATCCACGAGCCTGGATTAATACTGAGGGTTTCCTTGCCCCAGGCACAGGACCCTGCACTTGACTGTGTTGAACGTCATGAGGTTCACACGGGCCCATTCCTTGAGCTTGTCCAGGTCCATCTTGATGGCATCCCATCCCCCAGATGTGTCAACCGCACCACTCAGCTTGGTGTTGTCTGCAAACTTGCTGAGGGTGCATTCGATCCCACTGTCCATGTGGCTGACAAAGATGTTAAACATCTCTGATCCCAATACGGTCCCCTGAGAAGCAGCACTCATTATTGGTCTCCACTTGAATATCGAGCCATTGACTACCATTGACTGCAACTCTCTGAGTGTGACCGTCCAGCCAATGCCTTATCCAATGAATATGGATCAGTATCTATGGTACATTGATAAATTAGATTTAGGTTTTTAGATTTTGGATTTGTAGGTTTAGATTATATATACTAGTAAGTTCTCGCCAGCCTTGTTAGTTTGCATGGTTCTGCTGTTTAACATTTTATTTCTACTACTGCCGTTGAGGAAACCGTTGACTTTTACAAAAGCTGATGCAACAGTTTTCTTGTGAGGACACATTACTGTACTTTAGCAATGTTCTAATAACAACAGTATGAGCTCCTGAATACCTATATAAAATAACACCAATATACTGGTGATGAATATCCATAAAACCAAATAATGAGTGAAAAAAAACCCCAAAAATTTCACACACACACACTCCTCCCCCCTTGCTCGATAAGTCTTGGCCTTGGAGCAGAGAGTCTGGTGGTTAAGGGCCCCTTGACTGTACCAAGCACTCTTGCATAGACAGGAGTAACTCACCATTGCCAGACAGCCTTGGAACATGTCTTATCTAGCTGTGACTTGGGTGGATCAGTACCAGCATCACTGGGATTTCAAGAATTCTAGCAATTACCAACAAATCATTTGTGGCAAGGATGGAAATTTACTTATGCCTAAAGTCAATCATCTCCCAGTCCTATAAACAGTGGTCCCAAGTGAGACCCTTTGAGCTCTCCTGGACCACAGTGGGCTGCGACCAGCACCTTCGTCTGAGTGGGACGCCTCTCAGAGTCCATGAACCCTCAAGTTCACAATCAACTCCAAGGTGGCTTGGCTGTCCACCTGTTGAGTGATGTAAAGCATTCTATGTGATTATTCAACTGAATTTGAGGGGGATATTTAAAGGTACTTTTGTACATATCTATCTCTTTTCTCTACGTCTCTTTATGTGTCTCAATCTCTACACCTGTACGTGGGTGTGGTTAAGGAATCTTAGCAAGTTTTAGGTTGATTATGTTGCTGAGTTATACATGACTTGATACTGGGATTTATCTCAATGTCATTAGTGAATTTAATTGCTGTTATTTTGTATTAGATTGTTGCCATCCTAAAGTTACACAAAGCACTACACCAGAATTCACAATACCCTGTCCCTTTAGTCGTAAACCATTGACCAAGTCTGAGACTACGAGTGTATTCAGCTACACTCTCTGACTGAGAGAGTGCACTGCACTCTCCTCCTCTCAGGAGTTTAGAAAGCAAGGAGGTCCACTCTGAACCTTGTGACTCAACAGAGGGGCATTCCTTTATTCTCCTTACCTAACCTTAGTCATAAACCATTGACCATGTCTGGGACTAGGGGTGGATTTCAGTCCACTCTGAAGCTTGTGACTCAAAAGGAGAGTCTCCCCTACTTTCTCTTCTCAATATACATATAAGCCACATTAACCCAATTCAATCCACAAGCAAATCATTCCAATCTAGTTGTAACTTAGTCTCTCTTTGTATACCTTTTCCATGTTAAGTAATAGAGTGAACCTTGACATCGAATTCTACCGGCGCAATTTTTTACAAATTTTTATTAAAATTGCTCACTTTCTGATATCTTTGGTGGTGATTCTTTAAGCAGCTTAAACCACTCATTCACGACAACTGACTGATTGTTCTGTACCCTTCAGAATGGAGCTGTATTTTGAGATCAATTTCCCACATTTCCATTGTGAGAAATTGGGCACAAATATTATTGAGACAGACAGGAATCAAATGCTAAAATCCAAACTCTTACTAATCATGAGGTTATTAATCTTTAAGCAAAAATACGTAAGAACAATCATGGCTATGACTGTACTGTACATTATATGTGAACCTCAGCTCTTGTTCAAGCCCAAATTCACCTGATATTTTCATGGCAGTGTTGCAAGCTATAGGCAGATATTGTATTTTAGGTGAACCGTGGAGCTGAAGGAAAAGTTTTAGCCAAATGTTTTGGCACAGTCTGCTCAGCCACACATACTGTTAGTATCTTCTCTACCTCTACAGCATGCTCACATGAACAATAACAAGCAACCCAAGCTATAACTGCCTTTACAACAGTTTGGGCAGTATGACGGCAAGCTACAGAGATGTTGCAGCCAGCAGTGGCTTTATATAAAGTTGACTTGAGGTGCATACTGGGATCAAAGCCATTTCCTGTCCTTTGTTCCTAACCAAGTTCTTAGTAAAAAAAAGAAGACTAAACAAACAAATACAAGGACTTAAAGGTACTGATATCATATTTTGAACTAGATATATTTTAATCCCCTTCAAAAATTGTAGAAAAGTAACTTTCTCTTTATACAACATATTCCATTTTTGAACTATCAATAGCCCAGCTGAAGTGCATCTACACCAATGCACGCAGCAAGGGCAGGAAACAGGAGGAGCTGGAAGCCATTGTGCAGCGGGACATCTATGACTTAGTTGCCATCACAGAAACATGGTTGGATGACTCTCGTGACTGGAGTGTTGCAATAGATGGCTATAAGCTCTTCAGAAGGGATAGGCAAGGCAGGAGAGGCGGTGGCATAGCTCTGTATGTTAGGGAGTGTTTTAATTGTATAGAAATCAAGGATTGTGAAAATAAGGTCAAGTGCTTATGCATAAGGATGAGGGGAAGGCCAACAGGGCAGATATCATGGTAGGAGTCTGTTATAGAACACTCAACCAGGATGAAGAGGTTGATGAAGCATTTTACAAGCATCTGGCAGAAGTCTTACAGTCACTAGCCCCTGTTCTTGTCAAAGACTTCAACTTACTGGACATTTGCTGGAAATACAACACAGCAGAGAGAAAACAGTCTAGGAGGTTCCTGGAGTGTATGGAAGGTAAACTCCTGACACAGCTGGCAAGTGAGCCTAGCAGAGGAGGTGCCCCCCTTGACCTGCTGTTTACACAGGAGTGGTGGGAGATGTGGTGGTCAGAGGCCATCTTGGGCTTAGCAGCCATGAGATGAAAGAATGCTCAATTCTTGGTGAAGTAAGGAGGGGGGTCATAAAAACAACTACCATGGACTTCTGGAGGGCAGACTGTGGCCTGTTCAGGTCACTGGCCAAGAGAGTCCCTTGGGAGACAGTCCTAAAGGGCAAAGGGGTCTAGGAAGGCTGCACATTCTTCAAGAACAAAGTCTTACAGGCACAGAACCCCACAGTCCCCATGTGCTGTAAGACAAGCTGGAGGGGAAGACAACTGGCCTGGCTGAACAGGGGGCCTTTGCTGGGACTCAGGGAAAAAAAGGAGAGCTAAGGAGTCACGCAACTCAAGAAGAGTACAGGGATCTTGTTAGGTCATGCAGAGAGAAAATTAGAAAAGCAAAAGCCCAGCTAGAACTCAGTCTGACCACAGTCGTAAGGGACAGCAAAAAATGTTTTTACAACCATATTAACAATAAAAAGAGAGCCAAGAAGAATCTCCATCCCTTATTAGATGCAGGGGGAAATATTGTCACCAAGGATGAGGAAAAGGCTGAGATACTTAATGACTTCTTTGCCCCAGTCTTTAATAACCAGACTAAGTATCCTCAGGGTATTCAGCCCCCTGAGCTGAAAGACAGGGAAAGAGAGCAGAATAAGCTCCCCATAATCCATGAGGAAGCAGGTCTTGTTTAACATCTTTATCGATGATCTGCATGAAGTTATTGAGTGTTCCCTCAGAAGGCGTGCAGATGACACCAAGTTGGGTGGGAATGTTGATCTGCTGGAGGGTAGGAGGGCTCTGCAGAGGGATTTGGACAGGCTGGAATGTTCGGCTGAGGTCAACTCTATGAGGTTTAACAAGGCCAAGTGCCAGGTCCTGTGCTTCAGTCACAACAACCCCATGCAATGCTACAGGCTTGGGGGAGAGTGGCTGGAGAGCTGCCTGGCAGAAAAGGACCTGGGGGTGCTGGTTGACAGACGGCTGAACATGAGCCGGCAGTGTGCCCAGGTGGCCAGGAAGGCCAACAGCATCCTGGTCTGTATCAGAAATGTGTGGCCAGCAGGAGTAAGGAAGTGATTGTGCCCCTGTAATTGTCACTGCTGAGACCACACTTCAAATACTGTGTTTGGTTTTGGGGTCCTCACTACAAGAAGGACATTGAGTTGCTGGAGCATGTCCAGAGAAGTGTAACGAAGCTGGTGAGAGGTTTGGAGCACAAGTCTTATGAGGAGCGGCTGAGGGAACTGGGGTTGTTTAGTCTGGAGAAGAGGAGGCTGAGGGGAGACCTTATTGCTCTCTACAACTACCTAAAAGGGGGTTGTGATGAGGTAGGTAGTAGTCCCTTCTCCCAAGTAACTAGCAATAGAACAAGAGGAAATGGCTTCAAGTTGTGCCAGGGGAGGTTTAGACTGGATCTTAGGAAAAAAATTTTCACCGAAAGGGTTGTCAAGCATTGTAACAGACTTCCCAGAGAAGTGGTTGAGTCACCATCCTTGTACGTATTTAAAAGATG
This sequence comes from Phaethon aethereus, assembly GCF_964289735.1. Classification (NCBI taxonomy): domain Eukaryota; kingdom Metazoa; phylum Chordata; class Aves; order Phaethontiformes; family Phaethontidae; genus Phaethon; species Phaethon aethereus. The sequence continues at coordinate 181,095,533 of NC_138575.1, read as the reverse complement.
TGTAAATGTCATGCTTAGGACATGGTTTAGTGGTGGGTTTGGCAGTGTTAGGTTTACAGTTGCACTTAGTGTTAAATGTCTTTTCCAACCTAAATGATTCTGTGTGATTCTATGATTCTATGATAATGAGAATTTTTCCTGTTGTACTGTGAGTAAATTAATTTAGAGAATGTATGTTAAAGGTCTCAGAGAGTAAGACATATAGGACAGATAACTTCACTTTTTTTTTTTAATTCCAATTCACTTCAGAATATCTACTTACGATAACATTTAAGGTGTAAGTTAATGAAAACTTTGATTATATTAGAGTGAACTAGTGTGTCAGCATATCAATACAGCCACCTGCAACAGAAAATGATGCTTTGGATAATACTTTATAACTCTAAGTTGGTAGAAGCACAAAAAGTTAACTATCACTGTTGTGCATGTTTGTGCATAAAGGTGTGTGTGTATGAAGTTTTTTCAGTAGAAGAATTCAATGAATTCTGTGCCATATTAACAACTGGATATACTGAAATTAACATTTATATCACAGATTTTCTTTCTGCTTTTAAGAGCATCTACATCCTTGTATATAACACTTTTTAAAAAATTACAATCCAAAGTTAAGCAAGTAGAAATGTTACTTTACAGTTAATAGCTTGAGTCCTTCATACGCATTATGATGCAGCCTATGTAGTACAAGCACATACTTTTCTTTCCTCCCACAGGGTCCCTTATTCAGTATCCAAGATGTATGGAATTCGGTTGCTAAGCAGTTTTTGCAGTATATTTTATATATATTCAACCTTTTTCTTTTCTGCATACTAATCAAATGTTGCTCCAAAGACAGAATTATTTATCTCCTTGTGAGCTTTTCTTCTGAGGAATGTGAGTTTATCATAAACATTAATTAATTTATCTTTTCAGCATCCCTAAGAGATGGAGTGGTATTATTTTACAGGTGATAAAAAGAGATATAGAGAAATTAAAGTAAAAGTTTTCCATTTATTTCAGCTTTCTGTGTGAAATGCCTTTGAATTCTAGGCTTTGAATTTTGAGATCCAGGCTCATCCTTTCTGGTAATCATGACCCTGAACTCTCAAGTCAGAAAATGAGAAACTATGAGCAAGCTCCTTCCATTCACACAGCTGCAGCTGGACCAGTTTCACTTTGAAATTCTGTTTCCTTGTTTTATGTAGAACTTCCAATGGGGCTTTGCTGTGCCTTGAGCTACATGGAAGATTATTCAATAAAAATCATGAAGGTATGCAAAATACCAGATCCAGAGAAATCTTACAGTGAGAGCTTCATGGACTAATCTAAAGCTGCTTGACCTAAGAGAAAACTCCCATTACCTCAGTGGCTAGCTAATCAGTAGACCTCAAATTCCTGTAGTAAAAAATCAGGTCTTTCATCATGGAAATAATATAAAACAATATTTATGTGTAATTAGCTTGACTTCATAAGACTTATTTGTGATTGCTGCCTTCAAATGTATTTATTATTAACATTACACAGGCTGAAAATCATGGGACTGTATTAGAAAGAGAAAACAGGATTTAAGGGGCACACAGAAAAATGCCTTTCTTTTAATTTTACATATCCATCCCCTTGGCTTTTACTAACATGCAGTTTTAAAAGAAGAGTCTCAGGTAGTATAAACATGTACAATTTTTTTCATGTAAGATTAGTTCAAATTTGTTGCTTGTAACTTAACCATCATCTATTTTTATTGTGTTGCTGGATAGTTAATATTGGCTAGTATGTTGTCTGAAGAAAACAGCTTTTATAGGGTGTAGGAATCATTTGGATGATATCACAGATTTCTGATGCCAAGTCCTGAAAAATATTATTCCAAAGGCAGCATCTGGCTTCTTGGCACATATAGTCTGTAGTTTTTCAGTGCCTTTAGGTCTGTTGTATGGTTGGACACATTTGAATGCTAATTTTAGTTCCTAAATTCTCAGAATAAAATAGACTTTTGACATTTTATAGAATGTGTGTGTAAGCACATATACAGTGATCAACTTGCACAATTTCTGCAAAGTATTGTTAGTTCACTACATCAATAGGTCTGTTGATTACCTGCATTCATACTTAATGTGAATATCTCTACACATGACAAACTACATACATAAATAATTATAGGAGGAACATTTTTTTCCCACCTATTCAAACCATTATCATCTATGTTCCACTGAAGTCATCAGGCACTAGCTTTATTCATTTATTATTCAAGTCCACCTGAGGAACCTGAACATACACAAATCTGTGAGACCTGATGAGATGAATCCCAGAGTCCTGAGGGAATTGGCTGATATAGCTGGCAAGCCACTCTCCATGATATTTGAAAAGTCCCGGCAGTCAGGTGAAGCCCCTGGAGACTGGAAACAGGGAAACATTACACCCATTTTTCAAAGGGGTAGCAAGGAGGACCCTGGGAACTACCGCCCTGTCAGCCTCACCTCTGTGCCTGGGAAGATCATGGGACAGATCCTCCTGGAAGCTATGCTAAGGCAGATGGAGAGCAGGGAGGTGATTTGAGACAGCCAGCATGGCTCCACAAAGGGCAAGTCCTGCCTCACCAACCTAGTGGCCTTCTATGACAGAGTAACCTCATCAGTGAACAAGGGAAGCGCTAGGGATGTCATCTCTGTGGACTTCTGTAGGGCCTTGGACATTGTCCCCTACAACATTCTTCTCTCTCAATTGGAGAAAGATGGATTTGGTGGGTGGACTGTTCGGTGGATGAGGAACTGGTTGGATGGTTGCCTCCAGAGGGTAGTGGTCCACGGCTCAGTGTCCAGATGGAGATCATTGATGAGTGGTGTCCCTCATCAATGGGACGAATACTCTTAAATATCTGCATTAATGACATAGTGGAATGGAGTGCACCATCAGCAAGTTTGTAGACAACACCAAGCTGAGTGGTGCGGTTGACACGCCTGAGGGATGGGTTGCCATCCAGAGGGACCTGGACAAGCTCAAGGAATGGGCCCGAGTGAACTTCATGATGTTCAACAAGGCCAAGTGCAGGGTCCTGCACCTAAGTCGGGGCAATCCTGGTATCAATCCAGGCTGGTGGATGAAGGGATTGAGAGCAGTCCTGCTAAGAAGGACTTCGGTGTAGTGGTGGGCGAAAAGCTGGACACGAGCTGCCAATGTGCACTCGCAGCCCAGAAGGTCAAGCATCTCCTGGGCTACATTCAAAGAAGCATGGCCAGCAGGTCGAGGGAGGTGATTCTGCCCCTCTACTCTGCTCTGGTGAGAGTGTGAGAGCTCTGGAGTGCTGCATCCAGCTCTGGAGCCCTCAGCACAGGGAAGACACGGACCTATTGGAGTGGGTCCAGAGGAGGGCCACCAAATTGTTCCGAGGGATGGAACACCTCTCCTATGAGGAAAGGCTGAGATAGTTGGGGTTGTCCTGCCCTGAGAGGAGAAATCTCGGGGGAGACCTTCTTGCAGCCTTCCAGTACTTCAAAGGGGCTTGTAAGAAAGATGGGGACGGAGTTTTTAGCAGGGCCGAATACGATAGAACAAGGACTGATGGTTTTAAACTGAAAAAGGGTAGATTTGGATTAGATGTAAGGAAGAAATTTTTCACAATGAGGGTGATGAAACTCTGGCACAGGTTTCCCAGAGAGATGGTAGATGCCCCATCCCTGGAAACATTCAAGGTCAGGTTGGATGGGGCTCTGAGCAAGCTGATCTGGTTGAAGATGTCCCCGTTCCTTGCAGGGTGGTTGAACTATATGACCTTTCAAGGTCCCTTCCAACCCAAACTATTCCATGATTCTATGATTCTACAATTTAGTTCTCTGATCTGTTTGCAAAAACATCTATACGAATCAATTTTGTCGCCATTATCTCATGTTAGCCAAACTTATTCTCATTTTCCTTTTTTTTTTTTCACCACGAGTCTGTCTTAATTCCCAAGATCTTATGTCTTTCCTGCCTGCATTAGATTTCTCAGTGTTCTTTATTCAACATAACCCTAGAAATCTCTTCCTCCTGTTTGCTTCAATTCCGTTTTACTCCAAAGGATGACCAAAGGATCTGTAGCTCCTAAGAAAACGAAATTCAATGTAGAAGCGAATCTTTCAATATGATATTAAGTCTACTCCATCAAATATTTAATAATCTCCCTTTTTTTTTGGAGTTCAAACCACTATGTATTGGCATGTTGGTAACTAAGACATCTAGGACAGAAAAGGTTGGTGATCGAAATTTTATTCAATGTTTTCCAGAAACATGAATCATTAGATTTGCACAGAAATTGAAAGACACTTCAGCTTGTGAGTCAATGTATGCTGTTTTATAACTTGCCTTTAAAGGAATAAAGAAGGGGTGGGTTTTCCTAACAATGGGACATGTCACATTCAGTCTCCAAGTTTTAAAATTCCCGTATGACATTTTAAATTCACTCTAAAATCCAGTACTTGACATAGTATTCAAATCTTCATAATTCTGTTATTTTTCAGGGAATATGGACTTGAATGGTTTTTAATGGTATTATGGTAACAAATTTCAGAAGACTGACTTTAAGGGAATTAACTTTATCACCTTGTAATTGGCAGAACTGGGACAGTTAGCTAAAGCCCAAGCAGATACTGTTCATTTTATCAACAAGGGTGCTGTCACCAATATATATTATCATATTATATATGACACTTTTACATCTGCTAAACATCTTTTCACACTAGACTTTTTTCACTTTTGTGTTAGAACCAGTGGAAAATTATTCCAAACAAAAAGTATCTACTGTATGATGCCATATACAAGTAGCACATATGAGGTGGAAAGGTTTTTTTGGTCCAATGCCCCAGGAAAAAAAAAGAAAGAACAGCGTACTCAGTCACATTTACAGTATTGAAAGCAGTTTGATGAAAAACATTCTATTTTTCATACTTTTTTTTTTATCTTACCCTAGAGCTTTTCCTGATAAATTAAGGTAGTTCAATAATTTTTAAAAAATATTTATTTTGTTATTAATTTTTTCTGCACCAGAAATCAGTCTCAGAATAAATATACTAGACCTCTGAATGCACTCAGGTTGAAGATACTTTAAGGCATGCTTGTCAAGAGTGGTCTAAATGACATGTTTGCTGACATGGAATTTAGAACTTCTGTCAAATCAGCTCTACTAAATGATGAACAACTTGCAGCCAGTCTGCAGGGAACTCTCTGAACAGTAAAATATAATCATGATGAGACTTAATTTGTTTGCCATAAAAATTACAGTCAACTCCAACTAGTGCAGAAGTGTTTTGTCTGCAAAGTTAAGCAAAAAACATTTCCTGCAAAAAAACCCAATAAAATTTCTTATTCCTTCAGCTATGTTCTGGATGGCTATAATTCCCTAATTCCAGGGTCACAGAATTGATTAAAAGTATTGCTAATTATTGTTTAATGTATTAGATCTTTTATTAAATTTTTATATCTCCTGTTTTTAACTGACAGGCAAGTCAAGACCACAAGAAGTTAACTTAAGTGTTCACAACCAGGGAGAGCTCCTGAGAGGTCACAAGTACTGGGTATATCAGTGGAAACTTACGTAGCCCTCTTAAAATACATACACTGTTAAATAAATCGTAATGAAGTTTGATAATGTGATGAGCTAATCTCTCAGATAAAGTACTGGTCATGTCTCAAACATTGTTCTCGAGAGATATGTGACTGCAGAGAGTACACAGGTGTTGTGAAACCAGCTAGCAGAGGGACTGAGATAGCACAAGTCCTGCGTAGGCTGGTCAGCATCCTTCTCCCAACCTCCTCAAAAGCAACTGATGCGTCAAAAGGTCAGTTGTCAGTTAACTCCCAAATGGGAGGGACTCAACGACCAGAGACCCTCTACGCCAGCCCCCCATTAAACAAAGGTTCTAGAAGGTTAGACAGCGCATCAACTAATGGGTGTTACCTGACAGAAACAGTCTATATAAAGCCACAGGTTTGCCTCAGGTATTAACACGTGCATGCTCCACCACTCCAGCACTAAGAAGATTACAACTACACTGGATCCCAGGGTAGTGATGTTAACTCCCTCCCTCCTTCCCTCCCACCTTCCCTCCTTCTTTCTCTCCCTCTGTTTTTCCCCTTTTTTCTTAAGTTTAGCACCCTTTGGCCAGTTGCCATATTCTCCATTACCTACTGGTTAATAAAGCATAAATAAAGTCCTCAAAAAGTAGTTGTCACTGCTCTTATTTATCATGCAGAGGATCACCAAAATTACCTACCCTAGGCCCCTCCAAGTGGGACGGGACAGGTCCTTGCTGATGGACCTTGTTGATGTAGCTCTTCAGACTGTTATGTTTCAACATAGAAATGTAGATGCTGAAGGTACTGTTTCAGAATGCCAGCAGTACACAAATATATGTGACTTACAGGTGGTGACTGATGAAATGTTGTCTTTCTGATTATTTTTTGTGTCATCGGGTGCTTCAGTTTTAGTGAAGTCTCCCTTTAGGTAAGAAAATTAAGCATCTTAACTCTTAATATTTTTTTCTTTCTATTCTATGCTAGAAGAAAACATATTTTATTAAATAAAATGTAACAACTCTTAAAGCAAAAATTGAGCATTGCCAGCATTAACTCATGAAAGAGTGAGATGATGAGGACTGTTTCTTAGGTAAGGGTTTATATCTCCGGTCTCATCAACATTTGAGCCTTCCCCCATATCTTAGATTATTGTTCTATCTGCCAGGTTATTGACTGATCTTAATTAGAAAGAGATTGAATAGATCCCACTAATTTAATCTAACATGATGGCTACTTGCAGTCTTCAGTGAAGACACTCAGTTATGGCCCAGGGTATCCAGTTTTTCCACGTTCTATCTCCTTGTCAGGATAAAGCACCCTTCCCCAGCCAATGTACGTAAGTTTAGTGCAAGGACCCCTGAAGAACAGACATCAGTTTTGTAGTACATTTTGATTGTACAAACCTCAGAATCATTTAAAAAGTGCATAATTTGTTGCAGACTTTACCTTCCTAATTAATCAATGACGAGTATGTGAAGCTTGAATTAGGGATAAACAAAATCACAGAATCACAGGATCATTAAGGTTGGAAAAGGCCTTTAAGATCATCAAGTCCAACCATCAACCCAACACCACCATGCACACTAAATCATGTCCCAAAGTGCCACATCCACATGTTTTCTGAATACGTCCAGTGATGGTGACTCCACCACCTCCCTGGGCAGCCTGTTCCAGTGTTTGACCACTCTCTCAGTACAGAAATTTTTCCTAATATCTAGTCTAAACCCCCCCTGGTGCAACTTGAGGCCATTTCCTCTCATCCTATTGCTGGTTACATGGGAGAAGAGACCAACAGCCACGTCACCACAACCCCCTTTCAGGTATTTATAGAGAAAAATAAGGTCTCCCCTCCACCTCCTCTTCTCCAGGCTCAACAACCCCAGTTCCCTCAGACGCTCCTCATAAGACTTGTTCTCCAGACCCCTCACCAGCTTTCTTGTCCTTCTTTGGACATGCTCCAGCACCTCAGCATCCTTCCTGGAGTGAGGGGCCCGAAACTGAACACAGTGTTTAAGGTGCGGCCTCACCAGTGCCGAGTACAGGGGCACAATCACTTCCCTACTCCTGCTGGCCACACTCTTTCTGATACAGGCCAGGATGCTGTTGGCCTTCCTGGCCACCTGGGCACACTGCTGGCTCATGCTCAGCCAGCTGTCAACCAGCACCCCCAGGTCCTTTTCTGCCTTCTCCAGCCACTCCTCCCCAAGCCTGTAACGTTGCATGGGGTTGTTGAGGCAGAAGTGCAGGATCCTGCACTTGGCCTTGTTAAACCTCATACAGTTGACTTCCGCCCATTAATCCAGCCTCTCCAGATCCCTCTGTAGTGCCTTTCTACCCACAGGCTGACCAACACTCCCACCCAACTTGGTGTCATCTGCAAACTTACTGAGGGAGCACTCAATCCCCTCATCCAGATCATCAATAAAGATATTGAACAAGACCTGCTTCCCCCAAAACTGAGCCCTGGGGAACACCGCTTGTGACCAGCTGCCAAGTGGATTCAACTCAGTTCACCACAACTCTCTGGGCTCGACCATCCAGCCAGTTTTTTACCCAGAGATGAATACACCTGTCTAAGCCACAAGTTGCCAGTTTCTCTAAGAGAATGCTGTGGAAGACAGTGTTAAAGGCTCTATTAATGTCCAGGCAGACAACATCCACAGCCTTTCCCTCATCCACTAGGTGGATCACCTGGTCATAGAAGGAGATGAGGTTGGTCAAGCAAGACCTGCCTTTCATGAACCCATGCTGGCTGGGCCTGATCCCTTGCTTGTCCTGCACATGCCCTGTGAGTGCTCTCAGGATGAACCTCTCATTAATCTCCCCTCGTACTAAGGACAAGCTAACAGGCCTGTAGTTCCCAGGATATTCTTTCTGGCCCTTCTTGTAGATGGACATAATAATGGCAAGACTCCAGTCATCTGGGACCTCCCCTGTTAACCAGGACTGCTGATAAATGATAGAGAGTGGCTTGGCAAGCTCCTCCTCCAGCTCCCACAGTACTCTCGGATGGATCCCATCAGGCCGCATAGACCTGTGGGTGTCCAGGTGGTGTAGCAGATCCTTAACTGCTTCCTCCTGGATTATGGGGAGCTTATTGGGCGCTCCATCCCTGTGTTCCAGCTCAGGGAGCTGAATACTCTGAGTATACCTGGTCTGGCTATTAAAGACTGAGGCAAAAAAGGCATTAAGTACCTCAGCCTCAGCCTCATCCTTGGTGACAATGTTCCCCCTGACATCTGTTAAAAGATGGAGATTCTCCTTGTCTCTTTTTCTGCTGTTAATATATTTGTAAAAACATTCTTTTTGTCCCTTATGACTGTGGCCAGATTGGGTTATAGTAGGCCTTTTGCTTTTCTAATTTTCTCTCTGCATGACCTAACAAGATCTCTATACTCTTCTTGAGTTGCCTGCCCCTTCTTCCAAGGGTGATGAACTTTCCTTTTTTCCCTGAGTCCCAGCAGAAGTCCCTTATTCAGCCAGGCCGGTTGTCTTCCCCTCCAGCTTGTCTTATGGCACATGGGGACTGTGGGGTTCTGTGCCTTTAAGACTTCCTTCTTGAAGAATGTCCAACCTTCCTAGGCCCTTTTGCCCTTCAGGACTGTCTCCCAAGGGATTCTCTCAAGCACTGACCTGAACAGGCTGAAGTCTGCCCACCAGAGACTCCCCTCCTTACTTCACCAAGAATTGAGAATTCTATCATGACATGATCGCTAAGCCCAAGGTGGCCTCTGACCACCACATCTCCCACCACTCCTCCTCTGTTTGTAAACAGCAGGTCAAGTGGGGCACATACCCTGGTAATCTCACTTACCAGCTGTGTCAGGAAGTTATCTTCCACACACTCCATGAACCTCCTAGACTGTTTTCTTTCTGTTCTGTTGTATTTCCAGCAGACTTCCAGTAATTTGAAGTCTCTGACAGTAACAGGAGTTAGCGATTGCTAATTGCATTCTGCCAGATGTTTGTACAATGCTTCATCAGCCTCTTCATCCTGGTTGGCTGGTCTATAACAGACACCCATCAGGATATCTGCCTTGTTTGTTTTTCCCCTCATCCTCTACGTATAAGCACTTAACATTATCATCACGATTGTTGAGCTCTATACAGTCAAAACACTCCCTAACATACAGAGCTACGCTACCGCCTGTCCTGCCTTGTCTATCCCTTCTGAAGAGCTTATAGCCATCCATTGCAGCACTCCTGTCATGAGAAGCATCCCACCATGTTTCTGTGATGGCGACTAAGTCATAGCTATCCCGCTGCACGATAGCTTCCAGGTCCTCTTGTTTGCTGCCCATGCTGCATGCATTGGTGTAGATGCACTTCAGCTGGGCTATCGATTTTGCCCCCAACATCCACATGCCACCCTTAGGCTCATCTCTAGTGAGCCTGGTTTTATCCCCTTCCTCCTTCGAACCTAGTTTAAAGACTTCTCGATGAGGTCTGCCAACTCATAAGCAAGAATCCTTTTCCCCCTTGGAGATAGCTGAACTCCATCTGCTGCCAGCAGGCCCGGTGCCATGTAAACCACCCCATGGTCAAAAAACCCAAAATTCCACTGATGGTACCAGCCTCTGAGCCACATGTTAACCAGGTGTGTTTTCCTGTTCATTTCAGTGTTCCCCCTTGCCACTGAAATGATTGACGAAAACACTACCTGTGGTCCCGCTCCATCAACCAGTCACCCCAACGCTCTGAAGTCTCTTTTAATTGCTTTTAGACTTCTCAGCACAGCCTCATTGTTGCCAAGGTGTATGACCAACAGTGGGTGGTAATCGATGGGTTGTACCAGACCAGGGAGTTTCCTAGTAACATCTCTCACCCGGGCCCCAGGGAGGCAGCCGACTTCCCTGTGGGTTGGGTCTGGAAAATGACACAGAAAGCATTTTCTTTACAGTATAGAAACAAACACTAATTTTTGTTTTGTCTTATAAAACCAGGGACCTAAATGCCAGGAAAAAGTTCACAATCTCAAGTACAGATAGGTTAGTCTTTGTCTGACTAATTCCCTCAGTGTCCAAAAATCTTCTGTTTTCATTTGCATTTCAGGTACAACTAGTTTACTTCTTGCTTAGTTGGTTTGTGGAGACCTAAAACCAAAGTAGTAAGTGAGGTTTCTTTGAGGTAGCATAGGTAACACAAGAATAAGGACCTATAATACCTACTTATTTTCTGAAATCTGAACCGTGATGTCACCATGAAAAATCCAGCTTCTGTGTCAGCTCAAATCAACAGGACTGTTTGTGTTGGTCGTACTGGAGTTTGACTTAAACCTATGAACAGCAAACCAACTACCAAAATCTCTTACTGTCTTTTGTCTTGACAAATCAGAATGGGGAAAAATAATTTATTCAGAGAATGAGCTTTTCTTTGGAGTAATATAGAGTGCTCTTTTCCAAATGGCCACATATTTTCCATATGAAACTACACATTTTCATCTATAAAACAGTAGTGCATGAGGAAACAAATAACAGAAGGACGCCTATGTTATGTATTGTTAGGAGATGTTTAAAGTGCAAATTGAAAAGATAAATATTTTGTGGATTAAAAGAAAAAGACAAGGTTTTCACTATCACATCTTATAGGCACTGAAGAAATCATGATTTACTTCTTTTGGATAATTGTTCCTAGATTTTATAAACTTATGGCAGATGTGTTCATGAAAAATTATGCCTGTCACAGAAAATTTGGAAAGAGTCCTAGGCTGCCCAATTATGCAAGAGTTATAGCTCATGTAAGGGACTCCTACTGTTTTAAAGGGGAAAGTGGGAATTATACATTTTCCACAAAGGAAGTTCTGTCTGGAAGATTTAATAGAGCTGGGACTTGAACAAAAGGTGTTCAGTCTGGTTTTTTTATTTTGTTTTGTTCTTTTCTGACACCAATTTTGTCAACAACAATTCATATTAAGTGCTGCAGTGATTTGAATCCAATCATAGGCATTTTATTCACACTTGCTACTTAATGTATGTTATGTAAAGAAGAAACATAGTGAAAAAACAGGCATATTGTCAACTGTTTTTTTTTCTCCTGAAGGAATTTTTTGATACTCCAGGTGCATACTGTTAATATATGTGTTTGTATATTCCTTTAGTTACCTAGTTAATAGAAATTGTAAAATACAAATAACTAATAAAGGACTACATTCATTATAGAGTATTATTTGTCTATGTGCTTCATTAAGTCAAAGCCCAGAAGTACCAATTATGTAAACTTAATTTGACCTCATCTATTGTACAGACTGGCATAGGCCATCACTTACAAATTTCTGCTGCAGGCTTGTATCTGGATCTGTGTGTAAGATGGATGTTCCATTTTATAAGAATTCCTGAGATTTCAATCATATGTTCTGTCTGGGGAAAAAAGGAAAAATCTAAGAGCACCAAAAATTAATTTTCCACAACAGAAAATAGTTTATTGAAAAGAGGGGAGGGGGGCAGGAGGGGAAGAGAGAGGGGAAGAACTTGTAAGTGAGCACTGATTTACTACTGCAGGTCTTATCCTCCAACAGGCATCTGCTTCAAGGAGAATAAGTGGGTCTCCTTTTGGCATAATAGCCGGTATGAAGAGAATAATTCAAGAGATTAAATATGTGTGTTCTGCAATACAGTCATCTGAGAATTGAACTATGTGTAATCTGCAATGATAGAATCACACAGGGTTTTCTACTAATTCACTTAAAATACTCTCTTGGCCAAGATATGCTTAAGATTGGGAAATGACAGCTAGTGGCAGTTACTTGTGCATAAACATTTTTTAAAAGAAAATCCCGTTTTAACTAGATAAAGAGGTCTTCGGTTATCTGAATCATTAAAATAATGTGTACCATGTCTTTGGTTGTAAAACACTAAGGAAAACACCACGGAAAACATCTAAAGGTCAAAGGTATTACAGAGAAATAGGACCCTAAAATGGAGTATCTCTCCCCAAATACATGTACTACTGGAATTACTGGACATGTTGATGTCATACCATTGAATTACAACAAGTGGTTAGGTTACTAGGAAACCAGTAACGACTATTTTGCATCAAAATGTTGTCACATGATACATGCAAACAGAGTAGTTATTTTTTCCTCTGTTATACCATTTGAAAGGCAGTAAACCTATTAATGTAGAAGTGTTGGGGATATTTTTATAAAGAACTTTGATATAAACAAACCCAGACTGTGTGATTGACTACATGTATGAATGCATATTTATTTTGACTAATTATTTTTTTTAAAAAAAGACATTTTATATATAAAAGCTCAAAAAGAAAAAATTAAAGCGGAGGAAGGAAAGAAAGATTTGAATTCTATGTCCCAATACAACTTTCCTTCAAATAAATGTGAATCTTGGCTTTGGTTTGAAAAGAAGCTGCATTTTGTTCAAAATTATCTACAGATCTAATTCTCAAAAACAGTATGTGGAAACTTTCGGAGAACTTCTAGTCTACATGTTATGGTTGACCACTTGCTAATTCAGTGTATATTGTAAGATTTGTATCAGTTGTAAATGCATTAATATTATATTGCAAATATGTAATATGTGAACCATTTAACAAGTGACTTATTGTAACTAATTTTAATTTTTACTGTATTACTTCTTACTATATATTTGGTTGCCAAAAGTACAAATGGGGCTCTGGACACATTCATACATTTCTGTAACAAGAATCAGTGATCTAAACATGCATTTACTGGAGTATTGATAGTACCATAAAGTCAGTGTTCTGTATTTTTGTCAATACTCTAAATGCATTGTAATTACAGAGACATAAAGATTATAGAAAATTTAGTTTGCCTGAAAATGGCAATTTTCAAAGTTCTTAATGACTGCCACTGCTTATCTAATGCATGGTGTTCCATGTAACTTAATGATTTTTGTTACCACTTAAGCTACTTATAAATTAACATTTTCTGAATTAATAAAATATGAATTTTACCTGACTTTTCTGTATTTCTTTAGATGTATCACAAGTATTTCCAATTAAGTAATGGTGTGACATTTTAAAAAAATCTAATTTACATTATAGACTGTCTAAAAGGAAAAGGTAATTCATCTGCCTGAAAAGTGAGACAAAGTACTGACATTTCATCAGCACTTTTTATGAATATTTAAGATGTAGAAGGAAATACATTTTGAGAGGTAAAAAGAAGTGATATTAGAGGCCAGCGGGGGAGAAAGAGAGAGGAAGAGACAAAGTCGTAGAAGAAGTTATGAGATACAGTATGCAGTTGGTGGTATTCTCATCATTCTATTGCTATTTGATAATTACTTCAAAAAGTGGAATTAAGTTTATACATAAGCATTTAAGCAGCAACATACAAAATCTAGTATTCATAAAACTCTTACTTGTTTTCACTGAGCTATGTAGCAGTTTAACATCTCTGGACAACTAAGTGTCTAATGGTGAGAATGCAGAAAAATATCTAAATATTGAGTAAGCTGTGTTACTATCTAAGCTGCAGGCTCAGCTTAGCCAAAAGACCATAAAAGTAGCGTGATGTTATCTTTCTAATGCTTCCTAATGATTTGGAGCTACAGTTCACCAAATATATGGGACCCAGACTCAACTGTATTACCCAGTTCTGAGCAGATTTGAACTTGGATTTTGGAAAAGCAGAAAAGTATTCTACCTCTTCAGCTATGGAATATATTAATGTAGGTTTCCTGCAGTTTCTTCTTTTGAAGCTGTTCTAAGATGGAACAGAGTACACACTAGATTACATGATTCTGCATTTTAATTCTTAGAATGCATATCTAAAAAGAATGTGGGGTAATCTGGCCTGCATTTATTGTTTCAACAACAGTTTATGTATTATTTAAAGACTAGGTTTTTTTGTGGGCTTTGACTTTTGTGTTTTTGATCAGGGAAGCTATAATCTAAAACGATGAAAGCACATTTGGGAAGTTTACACTTTAGTTCCTCCTCCAATAATTATTAAAATATTTACACAAGTTAGAATAGTTTCTGCAAGAAAAGATTGGGAGAACTTCATTCAGAATACCATAGCTCAGTATTTGAATACCAAGTAATAGGAAACAAAATAAAATCAATCAGATCAAAAATTTTGTCTCGTCTCAGAAAAAGGATTCATCTTCTGGAATTTAAAAGGGATTGTGCAATGCCTTCAATGACAAAGAAAGATCTGATCTAGTTTAGTTGCCTTATGCTAGGATAAGATTAACGTTTGGAATTCCAAATATAAAATATAATTAAGGCATATCTCTCTAGATGTTCTCCCCAGCTTTAATAGTCATGACATCACTGTTATTTTCTTCACTGTGCTGATTTCTGTAAACCATATTGCAAGACACTTAAACTTTTACAGTGACACAATATCCTCAGTTAGGCACTGTAGTGACAACTTCACCTATGTGAAAATACCCAGAATAAGCAAAGGAATTTATGTTTTATGCATTAAGCCACACTACATATGTTCAGATTAATATGTATATGCTTGATTCTATTTCATAAAACCATAGAATGTCTGAAGTTGTAATGGACCGGTAAGTTCATTGAGTCCAACTCCATGCTCCTTACAGGACTGCCTAAAATTATATGACTAAGAGCATTGTCCAGATGCTCCTTGAACTCTGACAGACTTGGTGCCATGAACACTTCCCAGTGACCAAGCACCCTCTCAGTGAAGAACATTTCCCCAATGTTCAATTTGAACTTCCCCTGACACAGCTTCATTCCATTTCCTCGTGTCCTAAATTTAAGTTAGTGTCTGATCTGTAACTGCTATAAACTGTTGTTATGTTCATCATCTAAAAACTACTTACCTTTTCAAAAGTAAAAGATACGTTTATTCCTGTATGAAGACTCGATGAACTACAGGCCAGTCAGTCTCACCTCTGTGCTTGGCAAGGTCATGGGGCAGATCTTCCTGGAAACTATGCTAAGGCATATGGAAAATAAGGAGGTGATTAGTGACAGCCAACATAGCTTCACTATGGGCAAATCGTTCCTGAAAATTTGCTAGCCTTCTATGATGGGGTTACAGTGTTGGTGGATAAGGGAAGACAGACTGACATCATCTGCATGGTCTCGTGCAAAACATTTGACACTGTCCTGCATGACATCCTCATCCCTAAATTGGAAAGACATGGATTTGGATGGATGACTTGATGTATAAGGAACTGGCTTGACTGTTGCACTCACAGACCTGTGGTCAACGGTCCAAGTGGAAACCAGTGACAAGTGGTGTTCCTCAGGGGTTGGTATTGGGACCAGTGCTGTTTAACAACTTTGTCAGTGATATGGACAGTGAGATTGAGTGCACCCTCAGCAAGTTTGCTGACAACACCAAGCTGCGTGGTGCAGTCGACACACTGGAAGCAAGACATGCCATGCAGAGATACCTTGACAGGCTTGAGAGATGGGCCCATGAAAAGCTCACGAAGTTCAACAAGGCCAAGTGCAAGGTGCTGCACACAGGTGGGGGCAAACTCAAGCCCAAATACAGGCTGGGCAAAGAATAGACGGAGAGCAGCCCAGAGGAGGACTCGAGGGTGTTGGTTGATGAGAAGCTCAACATGATTCACCAATGTGCACTTGCAGGCCAGAAAGCTAACCATATGCTGGACTGCAAAAAAAGAAGTGTGACCAGCATATCGAGGGAGATGGCAGATCTTCAAGGATGCTTTCCATAAAGTGAAAGACCTCTTGATCCACAGGTGTAAGAAATCAGGCAAGGAAGGAAAGAGGTCAGCATGGCTAAGTTGAGACCTCATGGGCAAACTGAAGTGAAACAAGGAAATGCATAGACAGTGGAAGCAGGGACAGATATCCTGGGAAACTACAGGGACACTGCCCAGTTGTATAGGCATGGTGTCAGGAAGGCCAAGGCGTGGCTGGAGCTGAACTTGGCACGAGATGCAACAAATAATAATAAGGGCTTCTACAGGTATGTCTGCCAGAAAAAGAAGGTCAAAGAAAGGGTACCCTCCCTGATGAGCAAGACAGGCTGACTGGTAACAACGGATGAGGAAAAGGCTGAAGTACTCAATGACTTCTTTGCCTCAGTCTTCACTGGCAGTGTCTCTTCCACACTTCTTAAGGGGACAGCCTGCAAGACAGGGACTGGAGGAGCAAAGTCCCTCCCACTGGAAGAGAAGATCAAGTTCGAGACCTCCTGAGAAACCTGAACATACACAAGTCTATGGGACCTGGTGAGATGAATCCCAGAGTCCTGAGGGAATTGGCTGATATAGCTGCCAAGCCACTCTCCATGATATTCGAAAAGTCCTGGCAGTCAAGTGAAGCCCCTGGAGACTGGAAACAGGGAAACATTACACCCATTTTTCAAAGGGGTAGCAAGGAGGACCCTGGGAACTACCGCCCTGTCAGCCTCACCTCTGTGCCTGGGAAGATCATGGGACAGATCCTCCTGGAAGCTATGCTAAGGCAGATGGAGAGCAGGGAGGTGATTTGAGACAGCCAGCATGGCTCCACAAAGGGCAAGTCCTGCCTCACCAACCTAGTGGCCTTCTATGACAGAGTAACCTCATCAGTGAACAAGGGAAGCGCTAGGGATGTCATCTCTGTGGACTTCTGTAGGGCCTTGGACATTGTCCCCTACAACATTCTTCTCTCTCAGTTGGAGAAAGATGGATTTGGTGGATGGACTGTTCGGTGGATGAGGAACTGGTTGGATGGTTGCCTCCAGAGGGTAGTGGTCCACGGCTCAGTGTCCAGATGGAGATCACTGATGAATGGTGTCCCTCAGGGGTCCATGCTGGGTCAAGTACTCTTCAATATCTGCAACAATGACATAGACAGTGGGATTTAGTGCACCCTCTGTAAGTTTTCAGATGACAGCAAGCTGGTTGACACACTTGACACTCCTGAGGGATGGGATGCTATCCAGCGGGACCTGGACAAGCTCAAGGAATGGGCCCGTGTGAACTTCATGATGTTCAACAAGGCCAAGTGCAGGGTCCTGCACCTGGGTCGGGTCAAGCCCCAGTGTCAGTACAGGCTGGTGGATGAAGGGATTGAGAGCAGCCCTGCCGAGAAGGACTTCGGTGTAGTGGTGGACGAAAAGCTGGACACGAGCTGCCAATGTGCACTCGCAGCCCAGAAGGCCAAGCATCTCCTGGGTTGCATCCAAAGAAGTGTGGCCAGTAGGTGGAGGGAGGGGATTCTTCCCCTCTACTCCACTCTGGTGAGACCCCAGCTGGAGTGTTGCGTCCAGCTCTGGAGTCCTCAGCACAGGGAAGACATGGACCTGTTGGAGCGGGTCCTGCCTGTTTGGAGGGCCACCAAAATTACCAGAGGGATGGAACAGGGATGAGGACAGGCTGAGATAATTGGGGTTGTTAAGCCTGGAGAAGAGAAGGCTCCAGGGACACCTTATAGCAACCTTCCAGTACTTCAAGAGGGGCTACAAGAAAGCTGGAGAGAGACTTTTTACAAGGGTATGTACTGATAGGACAAGGGGTTATGGTTTTAAACTAACGGAGAGTAAACTTGACTTAAATGTAAGAAAGAAATTCTTCACTATGAGGGTGGTGAGCACTGGAACAGGTTGGCCATAGACGTGTAGATGCCTTGTTCCTGGAAGTGCTCAAGTCCAGGCTAGACGGGGCTTTTGAGCAACCTGCTCTAATGGAAGATGTCCCTGCCTATAACAGGATACTTTGAACTGTATGATCTTTAAGGTCGCTTCCAACCCAAATCATTCTATCATTAAGCAGTTCTGTTTTCTTCTTATTACACTGTTGTGAATGGTGATGGTTAGCCTTATAAAAATACTTTGTTGGCACGCAAGCTACTCTTCATATCTGTAGCACTGATGTGATATTTTAGTCCGAGTCCAGGTCTCCTCAAGGTGTCTTTTAGTTCTTTTTATTTGAGAGACTTAACTGTAATATCAGGGAAGTCATGAAACTGGACATGAGAATATAAAGATAATAGGCATGTTATGTATCTAGCTCCTCCCTCCTTTACTTTTTTTTTTCTTTTCTCCTTCTTCTTCTGTTGAAAGTCATTCTGAAAGCATCCACTTATCTCAGTACCAACAGGCATGAATACACTAAGAACAACAGAAGGCAGAGACATTCTATGCCTGCCTTGCAGACTGTGCCCTCTTCCCAATCTATAACAGGCATACATTATTCTTCTAAGTAGAGACATATAAAGGACAAAACAGAAATCAATCGGTTTTCAGAATCTAAATGGCCTAGACAATTTCACGATACTGTTCAAGAACTCATGTAGGTACTTACTAAGTTTCCAAAGGCTATATCTTAAGAAGATAATTAAATACATGGAAGCATACTTAAAGCCATGTCACTTTTGGAGACTGTGGAAAATCATATAAATAGATAATGTTCGCTTAGCATAAATATGCAAGCTGTTTATAGTGAAAGAAGTAGTATAATAAATGGACATCTGAAATACATCTGAAAACATCTGATAGAGGATTTTGAATTCTTAATTCTTCATCATCAAAATTATAATAATTCTTTGATGAATCCTGTTGGTGTTTGATTTTTTTTCTGTCTGTGTTATAATATTATAAATATGTTTATATAAAAACAGTTTATTCATAAGAGTCCCCTCTTGTATTTTTTGTCTAACGGGGGGAATTATAGCTGTAGTCTTTTTATATGGTACAGTCTTAGAATTTCTCTCTGTAATTCATGCTCAGTAATTTGTAATTAACTCTAGTATGCTATTTAGGAAGATGCCCAGTTATGAATACTCCCACATGCGGAGAATGCATACTATTACTCAATGCATTAAATGTAGTCAAATGGTCAATTACATTCACTGTAAAAGTGTAGTCTACCTTATGTTATGCTGTAAATACAATTAATGTTAAACCTATTTTGGCAACAATGGATTTAATATCTGCTTTTAAATGTCTTTCAAACTAATCTAAGATGATGTATGTATTTTCATGGTCCACTCTAATAAATCACAGAGTCACAGAATCACAGAATCACTAGGTTGGAAAGGACCTCCAAGATCATCAAGTCCAACCATTAATCCAGTGCCACCATGTCCCCTAAACCACGTCCTGAAGTGCCACATCCACACGTTTTTTGGACACTTCCAGAGATGGTGACTCCACCACCTCCCTGGGCAGCCTGTTCCAATGCCTGACCACTCTCTCAGTGAAGAAGTTTTCCTAATATCCAATCTAAACTTCCCCTGGTGCAACTTGAGGCCATTTCCTCTTGTTCTATTGCTAGTTACTTGGGAGAAGAGACCAACACCCTCGTCGCCACAATCCCCTTTCAGGTAGTTGTAGAGAGCGATAAGGTCTCCCCTCAGCCTCCTCTTCTCCAGACTAAACGACCCCAGTTCCCTCAGCCGCTCCTCATAAGACTTGTGCTCCAGACCCCTCACCAGCTTCGTTGCCCTTCTCTGGACATGTTCCAGCACCTCAATGTCTTCCTTCTAGTGAGGGGCCCAAAACTGAACACAGGATTCAAGGTGCGGCCTCACCAGTGCCGAGTACAGGATCACAATCACTTCCCTACTCCTGCTGGCCACACTATTGCTGATACAGACCAGGACGCTGTTGGCCTTCTTGGCCACCTGGGCACACTGCCGGCTCATGTTCAGCCGTCTGTCAACCAGCACCCCCAGGTCCCTTTCTGCCGGGCTGCTCTCTAGCCACTCCTCCCCAAGCCTGTAGTGTTGCATGGGGTTGTTGTGGCCGAAGTGCAGGACCCTGCACTTGGCCTTGTTAAACCTCATACAGTTGGCCTCTGCCCATGGATCCAGCCTGCCCAGATCCCTCTGTAGTGCCTTTCTACCCACAGGCAGACCAACACTCCCACCCAACTTGGTGTCATCTGCAAACTTACTGAGGGAGCACTCAATTCCCTCATCCAGATCATCTATAAAGATATTGAACAAGACCAGCCCCAGAACCGAGCCCTGGGGAACACTGCTTGTGACCGGCCACCAGCCGGATTTAACATCGTTCACCACAACTCTCTGGGCTCGGCCATCCAGCCAGTTCCTCACCCAGTGAAGAGTAAACCCGTCTAAGCCACAAGCCGCCAATTTCTCCAGGAGAATGCTGTGGAAGACAGTGTCAAAGGCTTTACTAAAGTCCAGGTAGACAACGTCCACAGTCTTTCCCTCATCCACTAGGCAGGTCACCTGGTCATAGAAGGAGATCAGGTTGGTCAAACAGGACCTGCCTTTCATGAACCCATGCTGGCTGGGCCTGATCCCTTGGTTGTCCTGCAGATGCCTTGTGAGCACTCTCAAAACCAGAAAAAATAAATAGTGCAAATAGGTTTTGAAGAAAAGCTTAACTGGGGCTACCAAAACTGAAGAAAACTTACATATCTTTAAGAACTACAGCTATCTAAAGAAGCGAGATAATTTATAGCACTACTGGTTGTGGATGTGCAGAGAATTTTCTTAACTGATTAAAAACAGGAGCTGGGAGTTCAAGAACAAGTGAAACGCAATGTTCCATTTCAAGAAATGTTTTCAGAAATTAAGCCCCTTACCAATATCTTTACAGTATTGCAGTTGGAGAATTCTTGTCCTTAAGCACATTCAGAAGGGAGATCACCAACCCAAGAAGATTTATTAAATCAGTATCTTTCATGCTTATGACATTTCTTCCTCCTATATATCAAATTTATTTGAAAACATTGCTCTAAATCTTAGTAATTCTACTAAGATAAGAGGGTCAGTGACATTTACTGTCACCAAAGAATGTGGACCAACTATCTGTCTTTGACTTTTAGCAGTTATTTTGCAGCTGCTAATTAAAATTTGTCCCACAGCTGTTCAACTCTTTTGGCTTAAATTATTACTAATATAGTAATTTGCATTCTTTTAGTCATCTGTTTCAAATTCCCATTCTATCACATTGCTAAATTACTATTATTTCTAGATATAGACTTCCTTCCCTTTTCTCCTTCTTGTATTCTTATTTGTTAGTCTAAGGTTAGGTAAGTTTTAAAATTTGCACTGCTCTTGCAGACATTCAAACTACTCTTAAGTCAGGTAAGAACCTAGCAACAACGACTGTTGAAGTAATTGAAGGAGATAGACCTTTTCTTAGTTAGTTCTGCATTAGTAAAAGATGATATATGTATGACAGCATAGTCTTTCAACTGAGACAGCAGTTCTAAGTTTATCCAGCCTTTAACAATGCTACTTACTTGATATTAATGTGAACGTGTTTTATCTGATAAAACTGAAATGTACAGAAACATTGATGCAACAAATTTAAACAGACTATAAGAAACCATGGCAAGGTGTCATTCAATCATATTTCTTCTTCCTAAAGGCCAAGACAGAGAAATCCAACTAATGTTTGTGTGTGAATAAGCAATATGCTCACCTGGGTGTGCATGTGGAACTAATTTATTACATTAAATACACATATCCTTATAATCTGACTCCAAATAAGGTTGATGATCCTTACACTTGTTCTGGGAAACCTGCCATTGGGAATAACATGATAGTTCCTGTACGACCTACAATTGATAAGATAAATAAGCAGTCTGTGCTTATTCCATGCAGTGTCAATATACATAGTGTTATTTTTTAATAGTTGTATCTCTTTTTGTGTTTCCAGTATGAAAAATAGCCTACAGTTTTTACATCATTTCAGGTAGAAAACACAGATAATTGGTCACATGAAGTAGTCAGTTTATCATACATCTCTGGATCATTTTGAATCTGACTTTTAACAGTCAAAATTTTTAATATAAAAATTAAGATAAATTGAAAAAAATTACTTTTTGTTTGTAGGTACAGGGGGACAGCAGATTTATCTGTAAAAGAAGGTGTTAATTCACCGACAGTAAGTGATTGTAGGTTTTTATATAGTCCCCTCTGCTAAAACAGTCTACACTAAGATTTTGCATTGTAACCTAGAGTGATCAGAACAGAACTTATCATAGAATCATAGATTAGTTTGGGTTGGAAGGAACCTTCAGAGGTCATGTACTCCAACCCCGCTGCAATGAGCAGGGACATCTTCAACTAGATCAGGTTGCTCAGAGTCCCATCCTTGGAACATCCCAAAGTAATAGTAATAGTAATAGTAATAGTAATAGTAATAGTAATAGTAATAGTAACAGTAACAGTAACAGTAACAACAACAACAACAACAACAACAACAACAACAACAACAACAGAAAAAAAGCGTATGTACGTGTTGGATCAATGTAGAATAGAGCAACTAAATTGTGGTTGTATTTTAGTATAAGTCACCTAGAGTAACAATTGCATTCGTGTTAAATTAACCTTTCTAATCAATGCTAATGCTGTTCAGTTAACATGTTTGTGCTCATCCTAAATTGGTCTGGTGAGAGCACATGCATAAAACTATTTATGTAAGTGCAGGTATGTGTGTGCTTGCAAACAGTCTTCAGCAGTGCTTGTTCATGGCATCCCCCTCATTATCAGCAGTCTTTTTTTTGTGTGTGTGTGTATACAAGATAATAATGCACCACTGAAAGCATGAAAATCAACATGAGGGTTATTAAAACAGAATAAATTATCTTTTCTGTACTGGTCATCAGTGATGCACTTCTGGATATTTTGCAATAAGTGATAGGAATAGTTAAATTAATGACTCACTTAAGTGTACATACACATCCTACTAGCTCAGAAATTCCAACAGGGTGCTAGAGAATTGGGGATGGGGGAATTTATAAGTTTTGAAGCTTATACAAAAATTATTTCTTGAATATTTTTCTTTTTATTTTTTCAAGAGAAGTTAAGGAGGTGAAAGATATGCTACTGCATTAACATAAACAATATTGGAAATACCGTCCTCTTTTTCCGGCCATACACCACAAGAGTACTATGTTTAAAAACCTTAAAAACTAAAGCCAACAACAGGACAGAGTTCCCATTACTCACCCTACAGACATATGCTCAGTGTAAGTTCAGGCTAAAGAGTTCAACGCTTCCTAAGATGTAGAACTTCACCTCACTGAGGAGCACAGATGTCTCTCTTGATTAGCATACACTGTTCACTTGAAAAATCATTGTACAGAAAGATCTATAAAATAAAAGACTCGGACCATTCATTAAATGTTGATTTATGTAGGGGTGACCACATTCAAATAGCAGTTTCTCTTTACAGTTGAGCACTTGGTTTCTAGGAGATAGTGGCTAAACTCCAATCATGCTTGCTGGTTTAGGAATTGTAAAACTGATTGAGACCTCTGTGACATCTAAATACCTTTCCTGACAGTGTTTACTCTCTTTCCTTGGATCACCGGAAGCCTAGCCCAAACATATGGTTCTGAGAGTAAAACTTACTCAGGTCTTAATTCTAAAAATGTCAAGTTTATTTCTGGGAAAATTTAGCAATTCATTCTGTGAAATGAATGAAAATATATCATTCTAGGAAAAGAAAAGCAAAGATTAACTGTAGGAAACTATAAATGAAATGCAAAAATAGGGTTCTGTCTTATACTTCAGTTACACTGTCGGAATATGTTGGGGAAATGTGTCAATGGTGACATCTTTCAGAGATATGCATATAACATTAATTCCATGCGTTGTTTGGAAAATCAAGACTAAATATTCAATCTAGTCCTTGTATTCAACATGAAATTGTTGCTGAGAATACCAGCGTCACATGTTCTCTGCAACATGTATTGATAAGAACTTGAATTCTGAAATTCTAAATGAGGTGAAGTTTTCTCAAGATATACTCCTTTTCCCTTTCCAAAATTGACATCTCTTTCAGTCAACACTAGCTGTAGAGCTTTAAGTACACCATCATAAAGCCATTCTAAAGAAAATATGGATAGTTACATCAAAGAATGAGACTGACTTATCTAAGAACACTACATACATTTAAAAACAAACTGTGTAAAATAATTTTTATCAAAATATTTTAATGTGATAATGTTTTTTTATAAGAAGCAAAGCTAACCAGCTCAATGAACATGATATTTGCTTTTCTTTAGGTGTATCTCCCCTGTTTGACTTTCATTGGAATGATACCTATACTTAGTAATATCTCTACTTACCTATGATTTTTTTTTAAATTGAATACCAGGAGAAAAGAGAGACATTTTAGATAAAGAGGTAGATAAATCTTTCACAGCACTCTCATATTTAGTATAATTTTTTAATTTTCTCACTTCACTTTTTTCTTTTAGTTTTATTGTCTATTTGTTCTATTTTCCTTCATCAATTGTTATCCTCCTTATCCTTACATTGTTAGTCTCTCTTCATTGCCATATTCCCAACTTGGCTTTATTATTTCCTCATTTCTCCACATTCCAGGTTTTCTTTGAAATTGTTCAATTTGTTTAAAAATTGTCAAAATCAGTTCTTTTCCTTTCTATAACAAATCCACTTGCTAAATATAAACCTAGTCATTATTCTGGAAGAAAAGAAAGGTTTAGGGAGTGTCTTGAGTTTTACTTCTACTCTAACAAAACGAATGTCATTAAACAATATCTGTTACATAAACAATCAAATATTAAGTAATCTTAGCCAAGAACCTTGAACACTATGCCGGATTACTCTGCTGCTTCTCCTCTATATTTCATTACTGTTGCATCATCACCCAAGTGGCAATATATGGATAGTTTCACTGTCATCAAGAAGGAAAAGAAAAAAAATATCACTAATGATATTTTTGGGACTTCATGAGTTTTCCCAGTACTTGTAGGTATATAAGTATTTTGGTCTGCGCACTCATTTCAGAAATTTTATTGAATCTGGCAAAGGGAAATTCAAATAAATACAGTCACATAAATATGCATGGACTACAAGCTTATTTGTTTTTTTGGAAGAAAAATCCTTTTCTCTTTTTTGGTTATCCTTAACCACTCTTTTGTAAAGAAATTTTTTTTCTAAACATTAACAAAGACAAAGAAGCTGTAGTATTTCTCATTAAGGAAAAAAAAATAAAGAACACTTTGCTGCTGTTGTATTATTTTAATTCCTGAAACTGTTTACATTTTCTTGGACATAGAAGAATTTTATTGCAAGTTTTAAAAAAAGTTGAATGTGTTCTGCTTTCAATTTAATTTCTTATCAAAAGTAATAGAAAATCTTTTAAAAAGTTGAATAAAGTCTACAGAAATAATTGATCTTTTTCACCATTTTCTTGTTTCAAAACATATCTATAGTCATGGATTGTCAGTAAAGGAAGAAAAACCTTATTTCTTACAGGTGAAAAGGACTTTTGTGCTTTATTCCATTTCAGAACTGTCATTTCAAGATCACTTACTAAATATTCTGCAGCAGCACACTTTTTACTATACTAGCACACCTTTTATTGGGTGCTAATATACAGTCCATGTATATGTGTTTATCTATATATTTGCAGATAGTGCTTTTATACTTTATTGAGTAATTTGTCCTTAAGGAATTTTCAAGACAAAAAGTTT
Organism: Phaethon aethereus; assembly: GCF_964289735.1. NCBI lineage: Eukaryota > Metazoa > Chordata > Aves > Phaethontiformes > Phaethontidae > Phaethon > Phaethon aethereus. Next base: position 181,069,665 of record NC_138575.1, on the reverse strand, counting down.
TAATGACACTGGTGCAGTTTTGTAATATTATTCCACAACTGGAAGGTCTTTCAGCTTTGTGACAAGAATGTTTTAATCTTGTGAAAGAATAATTTTAGTATTTGATTAGGAGGTAGATCCAAATTGCGGTGATTGTTGTTGTATTGCCATTCATTCCTTTTTCTTTTCTTTCCAGTACCAAATAGTAATGAAAGTAGATCAATGCCTGATGTTCGTTTTCTGGCAGATGTCACTGTTGGTTGGATTGCCAGTGCTCTGATTGAATTGCTTTGTTTAATTTTTCAGAATAACTTTAGATTGCATTGCAATGCTCACCGACTACAGCAGATGGTTTCTCACTTCCAGTCTGAATAAACCCACTCTGAACTCTTCCATTTGAGTACTGACAAAAATAGCATCTGGGGCAAGCATATGAGTGTAGAGCAACGCCAGTTTAGGAACAGGACTGGGAATAGCTCTACAATCAGCTGTGTCTTTGACTGAGAAAGTAATTTAACAGGGTTGAAATTCTGCAGCTCTTCAGACAGGATATGGCTGGTTGATTGCCTTTCTCATGAGTAAGACAAAGTTTCTTTGTCGAGCTTCTCATGGCTCATTCAAACAAGCAAAAAAAAAGACCTGACTGTTGTTCTGCTAAAAGTGGCATATTACTTGTCAGTCCAGTATCAAAGTACTTATCAAAGGCTTCTGCCAGAGGCAGAGAACGATTTTCTGGAAATATCTGCAGCACTCTCACCTTACAAAACTGAAGTGGAGTGGACCTCTGGCTCCCAGAATGTAGTGAGAAATATATGCTAATGAGCTATTCTATAAGTGAAGTATGTAAATGGCTGACCGTCCTTGTCCTGGTAACTTTGAGAAACGAATGACAAACTGAATACACACAGCTGCCACCTCTTCTACTACACAAGCTTGTAACAAACGTCGTGTTTCAGGCAGTATATAGTAATAAAAAATGCTGTTTCAGCTTCTGGCCACCAAGTCTGGAATTATACATGGTTGAATAAAACAGGAAAGACTGTTTTTTGAATAGTTTGTGTATTTAGTTTTCATACCCTCAGCCATAAAGAATGCTTAAGCACAATGTTGAGTAAAATTACTTAGTTGTTCAAAGGGCTTTCTCAAGCATTGACTTTCCATATTGATGAGGTACACAGAATGAGACATATTGCAAAGAAATTCCTAAAATGGCCCTTACAAAATAGAGGTATGCTCATTCTTCACATATGCAACATTTTTCTGTGACAGACACAGTAACATTTCAACATGAAATGCCAAAGTGCTAAAGCGTCTGTATGATTTTAGTGACAAATTGTATTAAAAAGCTACAACAGGATGAATTTAGTGATTTATTAGTACGCAATTCAAATTTAATGTAAATGTAATTTTTATAGAAGTCTGGATATGTCGTTCAAAAAATTAAGTTTGCAAGAATATATGGTGTCCTAAAAAACCAGTATGAATGTAGAAGAAAAAAAACAGACTAAAAATGGGGAGGAAAAAGGAAGTACAAAGGTGAACATGAGAGAAAAGGGCAAAATTTTCAGGCTTACTCTATAAATAAATTCTAGTCTATAATGCATTATATCTCCAACAGTACTGAAGTTAGAACTATGACAGTTATGCATAGATATATAAAGTTCAGAAAATAATAAAATTTAAGTTTGGACAGATAGTTTGAAGTTAGATGAAAGTCAAAAATTACTAACAGAAATGTTTAATTCCAATTAAAAAACTGTACCAGTAATAGAAGAAGCAATTACAAGGACTTGAATAATAGACAGAAAATAAAAAGCTTTGCTAAATGAAATTATAAGAATAAAAATAATATTCATTGCACTTAACCTTTGTATAGACTTTATTTCTTCTGCTTTTATGATATCCTTGCATCTTATTGGAGTAGAAAAAGTATTATTTTACAATTTCACACTGAGTGCCCTCCAGGCCTGACCAGCTGTGTCCTCCTTAAGGAAAATCAACATAATCCTGAAAAGCTTTAGTATGTCCTGCAGAGTTTTGAGTATCATCAATACTCACTGAAACAGAAATAAATCACAATTGTTCAGCACCTTTCAGGAAAAGACTTATAAATACTAGTGCTGTGTACTAGAAGCCTTGCATTCTGGAATTTATATATGGCATGTTTAAATCATAATGGGTCTTTAACTATAGAACCATAGAATACTTGGGAGTTGGAAGAGACCTTGAAAGGTCATCTAGTTCAACCCTGCAAAGAGCAGGGACATCTTCAACTAGATCAGCTTGCTCAGAGCCTCATCCAACCTGACCTTCAATGTTTCTGGGGATGGGGCATCTACCACCTCTCTGGGAAACATCTTGCAGTTTTTACCACCCTTATTGTGAAAAATTTCTTCTATCTAGTCTAAATCTACCCTCTTATAGTACAAAAGCATCACCCCTTGTCCTATTGCTACAGGTCCTGCTAAAAAGCCTGTCACCATCTTTCTTATAAGCCCCCTTGAAGTACTGAAAGGCTTTTCTAAGGTGTCACCAGAGCCTTCTCTTCTCCAGGCTTAACACCACCAACTCTCTCAGCCTGTCCTCAGAGGAGAGGTGTTCCATCCCTCTGGTCATTTTGGGCTCCAGAGCTGGACACAACACTCCAGCTGGAGTCTCACCAGCGTGGAGTAGAGGGGCAGAAACACCTCCCTTGACCTGCTGGCCATGCTTCTTTAGATGCAGCCCAGGAGATGGTTGGCCTTCTGGACTGCAAGTACACACTGCTGGCTCATGTCCAGCTTTTCATCAACCAGTATCACCAAGTCCTTCTCGGCAGGGGTGCTCTCAAACCCCTTCATCCCCCAGCCTGTATTGACACTGGGGGTTGCCCTGACCCAGGTTCAGGAGCCTGCACTTGGCCTTGTTGAACCTCATGAGATTCAAATGGGCTCATGCCTTGAGCTTGTCCAGCTCCCTCTGGATGGCATCCCGTCCTTCAGGCATGTCAGCTGTGTCAATCAGCTTGTCAACCTGCTGAGAGTGCACTCAATCCCACTGTCTATGTCATTGATGCAGATATTGAAGAGTACTTGTCCCAATATGGATCCCTGAGGTACAACCAGTTGTCACCGATCTCTACCTGGACCATTGACCATTACCTACTGGATGCAACCATCCAACCGATTCCTCATCCACTCAATAGTCCGCCCATCAAATCCATCTCTTTCCAACTGAGAGAGAAGGATGTTGCGGGGGACCATGTCAAAGGCCTTACAAAAGTCCAGATACATGACACACATAGCTCTTCCCTTGTCCACTGACGCAGTCACAGAATCACAGAATCACAGAATGGTAGCAGTTGGAAGGGACCTCTGGAGATCATCTAGTCCAACCCCCCTGTCAAGGCAGGATCACCTAGGACAGGTTGCACAGGAACGCGTCCAGTCACGTTTTGAAGGTCTCCAGAGAAGGAGACTCCACAACCTCTCTGGGCAGCCTGTTCCAGTGCTCTGGCACCCTCACAGTAAAGAAATTTTTCCTCATGTTGCGGTGGAGCTTCCTGTGCTGCAGTTTGTGCCCATTGCCCCTCATCCTATCACTGGGCGCTACTGAAAAGAGACCAGCTCCCACCCTCGGGTATTTATAGACATTGATAAAGTCCCCTGAGGCTGACAAGTTCGTAGTTCCCAGGGTCCTCCTTGATACCCTTTTGAAAAATGGGTGCAATGTTTCCCTGTTTCCAGTCTCAAGGGGTTTCACCTGACTGCCAGGACTTTTCAAATATCTTGGAGAGTGTCTTAGCAGCTACGTCAGCCAATTCCCTCAGGACTCTGGGGTGCATCTCATCAGGTCCCATAGACTTGTGTATGTTCAAGTTTCTCAGGTGGCCTCAAACCTGATCTTCTCTTCCAGTGGGAGGGACTTTGCTCCTCCAGTCCCTGTCTTGCAGGTCAACCCCTTGGGAGGTGTGGGAACAGAGATTGCTGTTTTAACTATCAGCAGATAGATTGAATACTTGTCAGATGGAAGAAAAATCATGAAACAGTTTTGAAACCTCTGAAAGGAATACCTGTAGACAATAAGTTTATGTTAGCCTGCTCTTACCTTCTTTTCAATTATGGGAGAAGTTAGCAATTTAACGTTTTTTGGCACGTTTTTTAATACTGAATGTTTTAATATTTAATTACCCTTTGTCATTGCACAGTAGAGAGGGCAGCAGGAAAGTAAGGTTATTAAGGCAATAAACACTTGTAAAAATAAGAACCAAGAAAATAAATAACAGGAGCAAATTGAACAGTGGCTGATGAAATCATTCTGATTTTGAAAATGAGAACTTTCCTGAAATCTGTCTGAATTGATGACAAAAAGTTTTTGGGGTATTTTATATCCTTTCTAATAAATTATATCAAAATATAATTTATTTAAGCATAATACAGTAATATTATTTTAACAAAAACATTTTGTAGCTGAAACATTATATCATAAAGCCTCTCCAAATATTGAATACTGCTTTAGTAAGTCAATTTTTCACACCTTTTTCTTTTTTTTTCACTTTTGCAGACCTCAAATAAAGTTGAACAAGTCTCAGCAAAACAAAGGTATAATTAGTTATTTTAGGAAATTTGTTGATATTCCATAGATCAGTCCTGTCATCTTCTTAGAATGAAATTTCATGTGTGTATATATGGAAGTATATCTGTTTACATGAGGATTTTTTAAAAAAATATAGTGACTTAAAAAGTTATCTGTTTATTATTATCAAAATGGTAATTGAATCCAATAAAATGTAAATTAAACACAATCTTATAGGTAATATGTATGAGCGAGTTGAGTTTTTATTTGCTTAACACAAGTTTTAAATATCACAATAATGACCCTGATTTATTAATATTGATTTACAAGGTGCATAGCACTATCAATATAATTTCCCTGTGCATTCTTTCTCCACTAGCTTAAAAAAATTGTGAATTACAGATTTGAAGATGTCACAGTTTTGATAAAACATGAACAAAGTGAAATTCAGGCGGTGTATTTCCTAAGCAGTAATTTTAAAAGAAATCCTAAGATTTTGAAACATTTAAAATATTTCAAACCAAAGACTTGTACAAATCTTGACCCTTACCTAGAAAAAAAAAGAAAAAAGAAAAAACCTCACTGTGAAAGGATGTGTTCCATGTATGTCTGAGTACTCTCAGTTCTCAGTGATTTTTATTGCACATTGGTGGTATTCATGGTCACAAAGGAATGTACAACTTGCTGTGCTGTGGAAGAAAGCCAAAAATCTATTGATTTTTACCATTTGGTACTGATGGATTTTTGTTTGTCAGCATGATCCACCTTTGTATGTGGCAGGAGAAATTTCCCAGATCACATTTCTGCTCACCATTGGCAATATTTAACTCATATATAAATCATTTGGAAGCTATTCTATATTACTTGAGCACCAAAAGATTCTATTGATGTCAGGGCCTGTTGAAAAATAGATCCTATATAAAAAAGAAGGTTTCTCAAAGAAAATAATATTAAAACCAAGGTGCAAAAAGTATGGATGAGAGAACGGAGGGATTTTTAGTTATATGAATATAAGTTTATAATATAAACACTGACTACAGCTTGCATTTTGCTACCCCTAAATGACTCTGGATGATCCCACGTGTGCTAAGACTTCAGACTTCATTACTATTTATCAGTTTATCCAGAAAAAATATGTTTAGAAGATTTTGTATCATCTGTTGGAAATGAGGCAAAGTATGATCATTGCAATGTGAGTAATAATAATAATAATAATAATAATAATAAAACAAACAATGTTGTAGCAAAAGAAGTCTAAGCTTAGGAGGTTATTTCAGACTGTGTCCTAGCTTGAGGCTATACCAGCTACTAGGAAGAACATTAACTGTATCCCAGCTGAAACCAGGACAAGTGCACTTAAAGAATAGACCTATAAGTAGAGAAGACTCATTTTTATACAGTTCTCTTCAGAAAGGAAAAGCTACTGATTGACACTATAAATTTGGTTATATAGTTCCAGAAAAAAAATTATTTCAACTTTTCTGAATTTTGTAAAATGCACATATTTCTAATATTTTGTTTTAAAAATACATCCTTTCATTTTCTTAAACAGAAAATTTTTGAATATGTAAAATTAGTTATTCTCATAAATTCCATGAGAGGAGATAAGAAATAGTAGTCAGAAATAGTAGGCAGACTTTCATAAAATAGCTTTCTAGTATTCCTAGGGAAGATGTAAATTAATAACTATTTAGAAAAAAATCTTCATATGCAAGAGACATGAAAGTTCTGAGTTCAAGCATCAATGCATCTCAGAAGAAACATAATTTAATTTAGGAGATAACTAAAGATACCTTTGTTGAAACACAACTGAAAATCTTTTTTTTTTCCTTTTTTTTTATTTTGCTTTCTAGAAATGAGTAAGACCCCTGTTATTTAAGGCCCAACACTTCTTGAAGCTTTTAATTATATCTCTGGGCCAGACCTGCACAACAGATGTCATGACTGTCAGATCTATATTTGTTTTCTAAAGTATGGAAAAAGAATTCTATACTATATATATAATTATATATTGGAGCAGCCCTGCTGAGAAGGTATTGGGGGTAGTAGTGGACAAAAAGCTAGACATGAGCCAACAATGTGCACTCACAGCCTAGAAGGCCAACTGTATCCTGGGCTGCATCCTAAGAAGGATGACCAGCAGGTCAAGGGAGGGGATTCTGCCCCTCTGCTCTGCTCTGGTGAGAACCCACCTGGAGTCCTGCATCCAGTTCTGGAGTTCTCAGCACAGGAAAGATATGGAACTGTTGGAGTGGGTCCAGAGGAGGGACATCAAAATGATCAGGGAGATGGAACACCTCTCCAATGAGGACAGTCTGAGAGAATTGGGGTTTTTCAGCCTGGAGAAGAAAAGACTCCAGGGACACCTCACAGCAGCCTTCCAGTACCTGAAGGGGGCCTACAAGAAAGCTGCAGAATGACTTTTTACAAGCGTATGTACTGATAGGACAAGGGGTAACAGTTTTAAACTAAAAGAGGGTAGATTTAGACCACGTATAAGGAAGAAATTTTTCACAATGAGGGTGGTGAAACCCTGGTACACGTTGCCCAGAGAGGTGCATCATCCCTGGAAACATTCAACGTCAGATTGGATGGAGCTCTGAACAACCTGATCTAGTTGAAGATGTCTATGCTTACTGCAGGGGGTTGGACTAGATTACCTTTCAAGGTCCTTTCCAACCCAAACTATTCTATGATTCTATATATTATTATGAGTATGTTTTTTACAGTTAGAATAAACGTGGTCCATTGTGCTCATCTGTACCAAGAACTAAATGTTATGGGCTTGAAAAAATTGGGGATTTTTAGTTGCTTTTTCTGTTTTGTTTTTCTTTAATAATCAGAATATGACACTATCATTTACAAACATGTAATTGAATAATTTGCAATAAACATATTTGACTTAAAAATTACATTAATTAAAGTGATGAAAGACAGACCACTAATAGTCTAGAGTTATTTCCTTAGCAGGAGGGAATACCGTGGCCCCACTGAAGTCAGTAGTATCTCTGCTACTCATTTCAGATGCACCAGGAGCTCTCTTACAATTTTTTAGAACTTTCCCAAGTCCTATTATATAAATATTATCTCACCAATCAGATCAAATTTTCATTTTTTTCATTTTAAATTTTTTCTTGTTTGCAGAAAGAGCTCCCTTTTTTCTTTTTCCAGGTCAGAAACATATTTCATTGGATATGACAGATCTTAGGCCCAATATATTGCACATGCTAAAATACAATAGAAAGATTAAATTACTTCAACTTTGGAAATCAACACTTTTGAAGGTGATAGAGTCAGTGCTAAACCCTTTGTAAATATAAACTTAATGAATTCCTGGCACAAATATGTCTAGCTTGCAAAAACATATTGGCTAGAGTGTACTCTCCTTGAATGTTTACTTTTCCAAAAAGTATATGTCTATTTCTGAAACAAATGTTACTGTTTGGGTTTTTTTTGGGGGGGGGGGGGGGGGGGTTTTGAGGGGGGTGCTTTTTAAGGAAAAAAAACAACAAATATTTTTAATAAGGATAAGGGAAAAAAGCTTATTAAAAAAGAACTCTTACGACAGAATCCCCACAAAAGTCTAGAAGTTATTTCAGTTCATCAGATCAGCAGTCCATCTAGCTCAGAATTATGCCTCAAATGAAAGAAAATCTTAATTAGCTAGAGAAAAAGATAAAGAAACTCATGTATGTGAGAAGAATCACCTATAATGAAATTTTATTTTCATAAAGGTTGAAATATTGCTAGAAATACACTGTTACAAACCAACTTTCCATCATTTTTTCCAGTAATATAGAAATATTATATTATGTATCATGTAAGTTCATCCAATTCAATTTTTAAAATAATGTTTATGGAATTTGACAAATGTCTTATACTATGATAAAGAATTCAGTAGGTTAATTCCTCATGTTGTCTTTCATCAGCTCATTGTTCTTGCTTTTAGTTATATTGAGTAACACGAAAATTCAGAAAAAATCTATTGTATCCTTATTCATAATAACATTTGGTAAATGCTTTATTAAACTTATCTAGAACACAATCTTACTTTTCATTAATGACTACAATTAACTTTAGCTTAGAAATATGTCTGAGTAACTAAAACTATTTCTTTCTGTTACAGACTTTCTTGCCTTTGTAATTCATATAAGACCTACATGTCTGTCGTACCTTGCTAACCTTGTTCAGCATAGTTTATTCGGTCGTCTTCAGCCGGATCATCTCAAGTTAACATTGTCTAATAGAAACAGAGAAAAGACAAAACTTACCCCCTAATGCATGTGGTGGGTCCAAAAGAAGAGCAGAGAAGTGAGGAGAAAAAACCCCCACAAAAACACTTTTGATATTTCATTCACACATTCTGTGAATAATCAGAGATGGCCAGAGCCAGAATCTCATTTCCTATCTGAAACATTATTCCAGGTATATTACACAAATTTTGTTCCAGGTTTCCTGTATTTGATAATTATGCATTGATTAGTTTTTGTAATTAGTTTGTTCTTTGAAGTAGAGACTTTTGTAATTTCTAAATTACATTATTATTTCAGATAAAAAAATCTTCCTTTTTTTTTTATGTTTAAGCTTTGAATCCAGAATTCAGCCTTTGAATCATAGCTGATTTACTCAAATAACCCATGTACATTGAAGATGTAATTATTTTCTGTTGTCTTTATTATTTAGGGGGAGAAGGGTTGGTTTGTTTAACTACATGTCTCCCATGAGTCCGTCCTAATGTGTAGCATTCATGCCAAAAATAATTGTTTAAATTTCTTTTTTCTTCCTATTATAGATCTCAGGTATGTGGAGATTTCATTTCTTTAAGTACTGAATATTGATTATCATAACGTATTATAAATAATAATCTCTTTTATACCAATGACACTGAAAAAACCTTTTAAAAAGCCTTGTCTACTCTTTTTAATCTAAGTAAAGAGGTGTAGTATGATTTTTAGTATTATCATTTCCAAGAGACTGCTAGACAAGATTCTTCAGTGATTACTACTATTTAGTGCTTTAACTCCAGTTACTGTAACTTTAACCTCCAATCTCTCTGGATTACTCAGGACTAAATGATTTAGGACCGTTTCACTTCCCTTGGGCTATTTTAACAAATACCTAAACTGGTTGAGAAAATAGCTTAAGGAGTTGAAAAATGTCTTCTCAGAACTCTGTTATAGTCTGACATCATTAAATTAGTTTGGATTTGAGTTACTCTCATCACTTATTTGAAGATAAAAGGTATTTCTAAAAACTGACCACACAAGATCCAGACCACCAATTCTAAGTGTCAAACACAGGGGTTGCAAAAAATTTTGAAACCTGGGATTTGAAGAAAACAACCCATATAGATAGCCTAAATTCGGTTCCCCATAGCAGTGTACATACAAACAAAGACTGAAGTGCAGTACTACTTTATGGTAAGATGTGGGAATACTGGGCAGTGTTCACTGGCCTACGGGAGGTAGGCATAGTCACATGGGGCCCAAACAAGAAGAAATTGAAACATTTCAAAAGTAATTCAGAAAACTTCTATGTTAGAGAGTACAGTATTTCTTTGGATTTTAGCTGTTTGATTCAAGGCTACATATAAGAGCTTACATTCGTACTGCTGAATTATAGACATTTAGCAGAACCCATCCACTGACATCATGCATTGTCTGTAGATAACAGAAGCAGATAGGCATCCAGAGAGCAATTCAGATCCCACACTGTCATGGGTTAAGGCCTACTTGAAACACTGATCAAAGAAGTGAGACCTTGTAGACATCTGCCTTGCTTGAATTCACTAGATGATTCTGGTATGCACTGGAAAAACAAACCAAACACAAATACTTATTATGATGAGGGTTATCTCAAAACGCTGCCAGTGAGGCTTAGATGATGTCTGCGCTGCACTAATGATTTAGCTAATGTGTAGGGGAAAAAAAAAAATGAACAAACACAGATGACCTGTTAACAACTTTACTTCCTTGTGACACAATTGCGAAGCGAGACCAGTGGGTAATAGGAACACCAGTAGCACCTTCTAAGAGGCTTTTAGATATAAATTAAGTTGGCCTGCAGTGATGTGATCAATGAGGTCATCTGCATCTCACTATCTAAGTTAGAAAAGCAATAAGTAGTAAAGACAGTAGTGCCTGATTATGGGGAACATACAATATGGGCATCCAACACTCTGTAGAGTTAGAGCCCATGGTAGAACTTCTGCACCACCTGACATGTTGAACAATAGCTGGAGAGTGTCCTCTCCCATGGATCCATGTTGCTGGTCACAGATGAACTGGAGGGGCTGAGGCTTTGATTAATGTGAGTGTGAAGGGTATGAGTGTTCTAGAATAGCAGTTTGCCACTGAGAGGTATGGGTTTTTCTTGTGGATACCCTACCCTAAGTTCCCCTGTGGTATCTAATTCCATGTGCTCACAGATGATTAGATGGATAGTCCTCACCCTTTCAAAAATATTTCTGTATTAATGAATGTCTTTTATGTAATTCCTAATGTATTAGAGCTCTAAACCTAGTGTATTGGTTTCAGGCTGAAGTGGAATACTGGAACATTAAAATTCTGTTTCTTGGAGTTGTCCAGAAAGAATAATGTTTTCTTTTCCTATGGAAGCTGGACCACTGAATTCCAGAAATACTAATCAGTGGACAAGGAAGCAAGAAGAAACTTGACTTCCACAGTGGATGTAACAAAACGTTAGGGGAAGCACTGCCCAATTTTGTGAAAGAAATTCCTATACTTTCTTTGTGATTTGGTTGTTTCTTTAAAAACTGTGTTTATAAATGTCCAGTATAAATAGGACAGATGAAATATGCAGCATGAACAATCATACAATATAAAATCATAGAATCTTTGGGTTGGAAGGCACCTTTCAAGGTCATGTAGTCCAACCCCCCTGCAATGAACAAGGACATCTTCAACTAGATTCAGCCAGGTTGCTCAGAGCCCTGTCCAGCAATGACTCACATCTTTCTTTTTCCAGCTGAAGGGTCTTGCTTAGAATTAGAATCCCTTATTTTCTTATCCTTTGGTATCCTGACTGTATGTATTTGTTTTAACAGAACTTTACCACAACTTCTGTGGTTAAAATGAGGGATTAAAAAAAGATGTGAAAGAACATGATAGTTGTAAAGGAACCTAAATTGTAAAAACTCTTCTTCAGCACAGAACATGATTTTTTACTTTTTTGTCTTTTTCTTTTTTTATGAAATGGCATTTTCTGTATCAGAAAGTATTGACACAGAAAAGCAGAGTGTTCAAATATGGACATTTAGAGTTGAGCATAAACATTATTGAAAGATTGATTTTGTAGTAGATAATGCTAATTGAATCAGTCTCTAATGACTGGAGAGAATAAACTATTTTCATGAAATCTAGTGTCTGGATGGCCAACATCCTTTTTTGTCTGTCCTCTTTCTAGATTGTGAGTACTTCCCTTGAATTACTGTCATCTTAAATGCCTTTCAGTTAAATGTCCATCTTTTTCCCGTACAGTCTATCTGAATCTCTTAATAGAGATTTTTCAGATTCCCTGGACAGTTGTAGATTCATGATTTCTGGGTTTTCTGCTTCCTTGCATAGGCCATTTCTTGGCTAGCCAGTGTCATGGATTTTTCAAAAGGTTGTTTCAGGCTTCTCAAAAGATTGTTTCCAGAGCTGTTTGACTCAAAATAATTCAATTGTAGAAGTGAATGGGAACAAAAGGCATTCAAAGTGGGTCTTCCTCTATTCTCAGCAGTGATAGGTTAGTTAAAATTTGAGTTTTCAAAAAAGATGTTCTGCTTTTGAAAATATTTCTTCAAATACTTGACATTCAGCATGGGTGTGTCTTATGAAAGATCTTTCTCTGTCTCACCTTTTCTTTCCTTTTCTCTCTGCCCATCATCTTCAATACTTTTATTACGTTATTATACCTGGGAGGACCAGAACAAAAATCCCAACTGTCTCCAACAAGTTCTATTATTTCTTCACCTCCCAAGAGCTGGTTCTAGCATTTTTGAAAATCAACATGTTCAAAGGTCTGTAATCACCTTAGTACATGAAAATAATGAAAATAATTTCTGCAGCTAGGCAATAATTATAATCTACTTCCAGTCATGGGTATCTGGTGCCCTTTGCAGATACTTTATTCTTCTGTTAAAGGCACTAGAACTATGAGAACATGTTTCAACAGTGAAAGTTTGAGGGGTAGTGGTAGTTTTAAATGCATGAGAAGAATTCTTTTCTTACCCTGACCATATTCTTAAGCTTCAAAGGACAATTATAAATTATTTCAATGTTATTGTGATTCTTTGTCTTTGCCATCATCAACTCACTATTTCTCCCTACAGAATTTGGTGATCTCACTTATCAGTGACTGACTTACCTCACTGTCCTTCTGACAGATTTCCTGACTGTCTGACTGAATGCTACTTGAATTGTATTGTTAACTATCTACATGTATACATAATCATCTCTTTTGGTTACTGAGCATAGTTCTAAGTGTGCTGAGCTTCACCAAACTTGTAATACAAAACTTTTCTGATGGAATTCACATTATGGATACAATTTTCTTGATACTGTATGATATATGTATAGATTACATAAAGAGGAAGAAAGCCATATGCAGAATTCTGATTAAAACCTTTAAATCATTTTCTCTGCCTCTCCTGATAACTAGCTTTGCAATTTAGTGTCTCTCTTGGTTATGTTCCCAGCAGGTTATTAACAATTAATTAGTAATACATCTCAAATGCTCTCTGTGCTAGTGTACTAATTGCATGGCACCAGAATGGGACTCCACTTGGTAAATAAACTGTAGCCATAACCATTTGTTTCGGATGAGATATGTACACAGGTTATGTATATTTTTCATGTTATATTCCAGCTTTTACTCAGAGTTAGAGCCAGGAAGCCTAAAGATTATTTACGAGCTTTGGGTGAAGCTATTTGACTGTTACACAACAGATTAAAAATGGAATAATTTTGCTTATGTCATATTCCTCTGTTATCATTCCCCTCAAGGTTTTTCCCCCTTTCATTCTCACTCTGTATCAGGAATCTTGTTCTTTACGTTAACAAGGAAACTAGGAAAAGTGACCTCCCAAGCAACCGCTGGATGATTAAAATAAAGAAACAAAACTGCAAATTTTGAATTAGAATGTAGAGGGATCATAACAGAGTGGCAATAAGCAAATACTTCTCACAGATTGGAACTACTTCTGAGTTTGCTTTTGCTAAACTACAATGCAGACCACAGAATTTTGAAAAAAAAAAAAGCCCTATTTTTGTGAACCTTTAAATGGAGGAAACTTTGAATATCCTCTGATTAAAAAACAAAACAAAACACATTCTATAATATAAGAAGTAAGCACTTTACTTTTTTTAAGAAAGAGTTATGATCAAAATAGAAATCATAAAAAATACTGGTTTTGCCTGAGAACGGAATACAAACTACAGGAAAATTAACTTTCAAACATTTTTGATGTCTGAAGTGAAGTGACTTGAATTTCTGCAGTGGATTAACCTTGGCTGGCTGCCACATGCCCACCAGGCTGCCCTTTTACTCCACTACCCCAGCAAGACAGGGGAAGAAAATAAGATGAAAAACTTGTGGATCAAGATAAGGAGACAGCGATCACTCACCTATTACCATCATGGGCAAAATAGACTCGACTTGGGGAGGATTAATTTAATTTATTACCAATTAATAACAGAGTAAGATAGCAAGAAATAAAAATAAAATAAATAAGTAAAACCTTCTTTCCACCTCCTCCTTCTTCCCAGGCTCAACTTCACTCATGACTCTTCTACCTTCTCCCCCCAAGTGGCACAGGTGGATGGGGAATGGAGGGGTTTCAGTCAGTTCATAATGCTTCATCTCTGCCATTCCTTCTTCCTTGTCCTGTTACCCTGCTCCAGTGTGGGTCCTTCCCACAGGCTGCAAGAACTGCTCCGGCATTGGTCTTTTCCATGGAGTGCAGACCTTCAGGAATGAGCTTCTCCAGCATGGATCCTCCACAGGGTCACAAGTCCTGTGAGAAGACCTGGTCCACTGTTGACTCCTCTCTCGACAGGGCCACAGGTCCTGCCAGGAACCTGCCCCAGTGTGGGCTCTCCACGGAGTCACAGCCTCCTTCAGGCACATCCACCTGCTCCACCATGTGGCCCTCCATGGGCTGCAGGTGGATATCTGCTCCACCATGGTGCTCCGTGAGATGCAGGGGGACAACCTACTTCACCATGGACTTCTCCACAGACTGCAGGGGAATATGCTCGGATGCCTGGAGCACCTTGTTCCCCTCCTTCTTGTCTCACTTTGGTATCTGCAAAGTTCCTCTCACATTTTCTCATTCCTCTTTCACATCTGCTGCACAGCATTTTTTTACCCTTTCTTAAACATGTAATCAGAAAGGTGCTACCAACATTGCAGATTAGCTCAGCTTTGGCTAACAGTGGGTTCCTCTTAAAGCCAGATGGAATGGACTCTGTCTGACATGGGGGGTAGCTCCTGATCTTTTCTCATATCGGCCATCCAGCAGCCCTCGTGCCCCCTGCAATCTTGCCATATAAACCCCAAAACAATCTCACTAATTATATTATAGACTAGCTTGTTTTGTGACATGTTCTGTAGTGTAATTACAGTGATCCAGATAACAGAACACCTTTACTTCATTGCAACCCAGCTGGTACTTATTATAAATGGTCATGCCTATGACTCAGTTAATGGGGTCACTTTTATACTAAGCACAGTGCAACCCAGAGCACCAGACTGTTCTTGTTCTTTAAAGCTTCAAATAAGAAACAACCAGATTATGTTAATAAGAATAAACAAGTATTAAATGTCAAGTCTGGGAGGTGTGGAATGAAAAGTTCAATCAACTAAGTGGGGAAAATTAATTAAAAATTATTAGAGTTATGGACAAAGGGAGAAAATGGAAAGAGAAGCAGATGTCACATGAGACAATAATGAAGGGACTGCACAAGTGGAGAAAAAAGGAGGTTGAACCAATCATCCAGTTAACCCATCACAGACTGAGTCCAGTCTATACTGGACCTTCTGAATGCTCCTATCTTACTCTGCACTTTGCTACTGGAATTTCTGGTCTACTTGTCTGTTTTCTTACCAGGCTGGAGACAGAAAAAATGACATTTATGTGTGTAAAGAAAGGATAGGTGGCTATCTCCTATTGAAATGTAAAGGGAAAACAGTGATTGGATCTGGATTCCATTTTATTTTTTCTTACTTATTGTGCCACTCTGTATGTTAGCTTTTTCAGCAAGTATTTCTCCTGGTTGGACTCTATGGTGCTTTTTCCCTTGTATATGTGTATAAATAAATACAGAATAAAACTGTGCCTATTTCTAAACTGGAAACAAAGAACTTTACTTATGTTGTGTTTTCTGAAGGTTTTCACTTTCCCGTTGAAGGAATAGAAATTTTCAAGCATTCCAAAGGGAGGCAAAAATGTTGTCACTGTCACAATTTGATAGGCAATAAGAGTTCCTATGAAAACTTCATACTTATTTAGATAGTGAAGCTGGTAAATTAAAGCAATGTTGATTTATGAGCATTATGGAACATTTACATATTAGAAAAGAATATATCAGTTAAATCAACTACACATGAAGTTGGACAGATAAATGAGAGTATCAGGGTCTATAGTAAAATGGATGAATGCTACTGCTGATGACAGTATCCTGAGTTCACTATCTTATAGAAAGAATATATTTCTTCTCCTTTCTCCCTTTCTCCTTCTATTATTATTATTATTATTATTATTTCTTCCTGAACAAGACTTTCTATGAAGTCAAAGAGATATACTTCTGTTTCACCAAGTCTGAAATTATTTTCATGACTACTGAGTCAGAGAAGAACGTCATGATGACATTCAAAACTATTTAACATAGCTCAAGTCTATTTCCAAAAACATCACTGTGTTTTTCTTCTGTTGATTTCCATGAGAACAGAAAAACAGCAATTTGAAGATCTCAGCAAGGGTGATATGACTTATATGACCCCACACCACAAAAAGCATTAAAACAGGTCATGAAAACTATTTTGGGAATAAATAAATCAGTTTAGTCAATGCATTGCCTCTTTGCTGAAAGAACCAGTAAGGTACTTTGCATATTATTCTTCTGTTAAGGTCATCTGGCCACAGGAAATGTGATCAATTTAAATATTTAATTACCTAATTATAAAATATTGACCTAGTTTTGGTTTCTTTTATCATACATTTAGCCCATTAGATTTTTAGTTACAGTCTTTGCTCATTGATCATCTCATATCCATTAGGTTTATCTTAAATATATTGATTTCAATGGTATTTATTTCACTGATAATAGTATCAGACCATTCACCTCTTAAAAATTTAATATTATTCAAGATATTTTGATAGCAAGAGTGAATAGGAAATACATATTAAAAAAAAGTACCTTAAAAAACTTCTTCAAATACACACTGTTTCTGAAAATATACATTCTTGTGTTTATAAATATAGATATATATATACACATACAAAAATGCATGTGTGTGTATGTGTGTATATGTATATAATCTCAAAAACCATTTAAATTTTTGAGTCTGTTACCATTTTGTTAGGAAGTTTCTGGAATATAAAAGTACATAACTGAAATTACTGTATTGCGGCTAGAATACATCTTTGGGGTTTAAAAAGATGCACTGTGCTATCCATAATGAAATATTATAGCTTATTTATTTATTTCCATTGGTTTGGTGCTAGGTGTCTTGGAACAAAGCTTAAGGCTTTTATACATAATTGGATGTAGATTTCCAAATTAATGATAATTTGGAGAATTTTGCTTGTTCCATAAAGACTTACTAAACTGCAACAGTAAAATCTCTGAATAGCTCACTACCACCTGTACTTCCATAAGCACCAACAAGTCCTTCCCTGCTCTTTATGCACACTTCTACTTGAAAAAAATCATGGTTGTTGATAATAAAAATGAGATTGACAAAAAGACAAAATACCTGGATATGAATGCTGGTATTCCAAACCAAGTTCAATTGTGATAGCTTGTAAACGTCTATTAAAAAAAAGAAGGGGGAGGCAAACATCCAAACCCCAAACAAACAAGAAGAACCCCCCAACAAACCCCCATAAATCTTAAATATATGAAGACAGAGACAAAGTTGACATCTAACTTCTTGACATGAAATACAGGGATCAAAAGATGTTATTGTCTTTAATATCATGGAAAAGGAAGCCACAACAAATAGAAGCCAGTAGAACAAATTCTGAGATTGTACAAAAGCAAGATCTGTAAAGTAAGCATTGGTGTCATCCATAATCTGAAAAGTCAAAATGGACACAAAGAGTTATTTTAAGATACCCATAACTAACACAGGAACGGTTTGAAGATGAGAGCTTATATATTTTTAGACTTAGGAATAGTGTTTGAAACAAAGAATGGAATACAAATTGTCTGAGTTTCATCTGTACATACTCCAGAGATGTTCTTTATGAAGACACTTGTATGACATGTGGAAAAACACCACCTGTACCCTGATTCTCCATCACTAGGCTGCCCTTTATAGAGATTAGATATGGGATAGATCTCAAAGCTAGCTGAAGGAATGGAAAATTCAAATTTAAAAAACAGAGAGTTTATTGTAATGCATACTAAAAAGAAGTAAAAAATATTGAGGGGCATCATATTAAGATATTAAAGTTTTTTGGCCAGGCCAGGGCATCACTGCTCTTTCTGTGCTGCTGTACTGGACAGGCTGGAACTCCAGTGTGAACCTGAGTTGAAGGAACTGTGAACTGTGGATGAGTCCATGCAGAAACTTGGTAGAACTCGAAGCATTTGTGGCCGTGGTTATGTCTGTGCCACAGCAGGTATAACTCTGAAGGCATTGTGGCACAAGGATAAGTACACGCTGGAGAAGACTGGATATAGACTTTTTAGCATTGAGACAGACGTTTTAGTAGGGCCTGTTTCAATAAGACAAAGGGTAATGTTTTTAAACCACAAGAGGGTAGATTTAGACTAGATCTAAAGAATAAATTTTTCAGAATGAGGGTGGTAAGACACTGGCACAGGTTGCCCAGAGAGGTGGTAGATGCCCCATCCCTGAAAACATTCAAGGTGAGGTTGATCACGCCTCTGAGCAAGCTGATCTAGTTGAAGATGTCCCTGCTCATCGCAAGAGTGTTGGACTAGATGACCTTTCAAGTTCCCTTCCAACCCAAATATTCTTAGGTACACTTCAAAGCATCTGTGGTTGTGGATAAGTCCATGCTGCAGCAGGTACACCTTGACGCATCAGTGGCTGTGCATGAGGTCATGCTGGAGCACCACAAAGTATGTGGCTGTGGTAAAGCCCACGACAGAGCAGGTACATCCCTGGAGGGAAAGGAGCCATGGGTAAGGCCACGCTGGAATAGGTTTTCTTCTGAAGGGACTGTGGCTGTGGGTAAGGCCAGGCTGGAGCAGATATATCTTTGAAGTCATTGTGACCCATGGAGAAGGCCACTTC
The DNA here is from genome assembly GCF_964289735.1 of Phaethon aethereus. Lineage (NCBI taxonomy): Eukaryota > Metazoa > Chordata > Aves > Phaethontiformes > Phaethontidae > Phaethon > Phaethon aethereus. The sequence goes on along the minus strand of NC_138575.1, from coordinate 181,050,639 downwards.
GGAATAGATGCACCTCAAAACAGCTGTGGCTGTGGATAAGCCTATGTCTCAGCAGGTATATCCTTGGAGAGACTGTGGTTCATAGAATGGACTGCAGTCTGTGGATAAATCCAAGCCAGAGCAGGGACAAGAGGAGGAGTTCATTGCAATGTTAAAACCAACAGTCCAGTCCAAAGGGACCAGTGGTGGAGATTAATGGAAATACCTCTAAATTGTTGTAACAAGGGATTTGAGGTGCATGTTATGGGAATTACTATATGAGGAACCCCTTGTTGCTAGCCAGGCTAGGAGCAAGGGGAGGAGTTCATTGCAACATTAAACCCTATAACATGGCCCAAAGGGAAGAGGGGTGAAGGTTGTAATGGAAATACCTTTAAATTGTTGTAACACATGATTTGACTTGCACATTACAGAAATTACTGTAGCGGGAACTACCTGAACCAATGGAGGGCAAGCCTTACAAGAAGCAAGTGCAGCACTGACCTGACCTGAGCTGGCTTTGGTGCCCACTAACTGCACAGAACACACTACCTCTCCTGTCCTCTCCTCCACCATAACTAATGGAGCCCAAAGTCATGAACTAAATGAACTCAGTGGACATTCTGTGGACATTTTATGAACATTTTACATGGGTGGTCCATAGACTAAGGGAATAATAGCGAAAGAAGACATTTTAGTATTGTAATTTTAATACAGAAAAAATACTGAAAAAAACAAATGGGACTTTTAAGAAGTGAACACAACTGAAAAATACATATCTGACTTCAGTGAAGATGAGCAGAATGTGTTATAAGATGCTTTATGTCATGAAACATAGAATTTCTACATTTCTATGATTAAAAAAACACATAACAAGAAGAAAACATATGCTAAGCATAGCTTTTTTCTTTTTATGTGATCCCAGATATACCAAAGCAGTATGTGAATATACAGCTAAGGAAAGCATAACAAAGGAAAGGAATAGAACAGCTTTAGGAGTTTCAGACTTTAGCCATTCAGTTTGAAATTCTATTAAATTAGTTGTAATTAATGGGTTAAATTAATAAAGACAAGTATTATGAGCATTATAAATTAAAAAAATGTAAAGGCTGCCATATTAAAATTGCAAGTTTGGAAAGGTCTAAAATACAAAAGCTGAGAAATGTGACCCTACAAATGCACAAAAAACAGTCAAAAGTCTGTTAGCTAGACTTATAGTGTCCAAGAGGGAATGAGTTGTTTGCATTATAAAATAGTTAAATAAATGAGACATCAGATTTGTGGTACTCTAAAGATAAAAAGGAAGAAAAAGCAAATAAGGGTGCTAATAAAGTTAACTATTTCCCTAATGAAGGGAAATAAACTGCATAAATGCAAAATTACTGATTTTGCAAGTGCTTATGAACAGAGGGACAATACAGACTGATTCTCTTCACCAAGTGTTGTATTTTTTCATTTTTTCTTTTTTACTGGAGTACTTTTTTAATCATTCACTTTCATCTTATATAATAATCACAAACTGATATTTCAGTTTTATTGTGAAAAAAGAAAATTTTCAAAGAAACTAGTTCTAATATTCTTGAGGTTGGATAATGGACTTATTGACAAAGTCTGTGGTTAAGGCCGTTTGAATAGTAGAAATATTCCATGGCTGCTGTTTACATGTTTAATTATATCAACAGAAGTTTTGCCCCATAGTGTAGCTATTTGAATTTTTCTGTAGCTTTCAGCTGTGTAAGTGATGAACCTGGGGATCACAATGGCAACAGATTTGGTAAATGCTTTTTCTTTTTTAATGTTAAGTGAGTCAGTAATCTCTACTTCCAGCCACTGTCATCAGGCCTATGTGAAAAACTGTGTAAACTGGTTTCACAGAGCAGTATAATCACAGATTAGGAAAACAATTGGAAATGGATGTTAGAAGTTATCTTGGAAAAAATAAGTCTCTCATCTCTCAGGAAGACTGCTAGCTAGCTTTTAATGTCACAAATATGCTTTGTATAGAAACTTAGCTCCTCTGCTATTTTCAGAGAAAATAAACTGTAACAAGTTCTGTAAGAAGTTTGCCCACTAAGAGGCTTACTCTTTCTGTTGACTTGTTCTCTGTATTTAAAAGCCAGTGGTAATTAGTCACGTTTTTTATTGTTAATGCAAAATTTTAATTTCCATAGTTATGCCTCAGGCCTTTGACTTTCAAACTAAAACTGCTGTTCTGGAAACTGTATAAGCTTTCAGCCCAAAGTACACAGAAGAGGATCAGACACTTACAACCTGTTTGAAAGTCTTAGCACTCCAATTTATCCAGAAAAAAAAAGAACCTATCACTGAACTGTTTTAAAGAGTCTAGAGCATTTAGGAATCTTCCTACATGACTTCCTAAAGATTGATAATACTTCATATCTGTTAGAAGTAAATAAGAAGTACATTCCTAAGTTTGAAGACATCAGAATAGCCCATGAATCATAGGGTTTATGACAGAGATGTTTAAAGAAATTCATAACATGCTAATTTAGATGCTGAGTGAAATATAACTGCGGAAGTGCACTTTCCACTGTTTTACTCCTTTTTTCAGTGACAGTTATCTCTAATATCTCTATTTCATGCACTATGTATAAATATTCCTATAGTCCTTTTCTAAATGCTCATTTAAACTTTTCACAGCCAAACATGTGCCAAATATTAATGTCAACTCCTTTAAAACTTTGGTCAGGAAAATGATAATAAAATTACATTAGAGAGATTTTTCTATAGTGGATTTCAGAAGGCCAAGGCAAATATCAAAGAAAGAGAAAGTGAAAATTGTGACTCACAAAGGAAGAAAATGATGAAAGTCTGTGCTAGGCATTCTGTAAATGCTAAGATGCAGTAAGATAAAAAATCACATTTGAAAATAAGGGTATGATTCTAATACAAAATGACGACTTCACCTATTTTTTTTAACATTAAAAAATACCAGTTAAAAAATACCAGTTTCAATGGCTTTATTTATGCCCTCTGTGCAAGACAGAAAAAGACAGATACCTAGTCTTGGTGATCAATTAGTAATTTATGACAAAATTACAAGTTATTCATCTGTGACACATGCAACAAAATAATTCTCATCTTACTTTTCATGATCAAATCAAGGGTTATAAAAAGCTCTCACAACAGGTAAATGATTAACAAAGAAAAGAATGAATAACAATGCATTCTGATTATGGACTAACTTTCAAAACCCTAATATTTTTCAGAAAAAAATATTATTACATGCATATAAAGATGTAATGAATATGAAAAATGTCCAGAATGCTTGAACAAATAGAGGAAACAGTTTCAAGTACACAATGAAATGGAACACTTATAAGCTGGTGTTCATTGATAAGACTAAAAGAGAGGAACAATTACTATTTATTGTTTAATAATAAAGTTGTCAGAAGAATCAGCAAGGAAGGAAACTCTTGAAAGATGACAATCAAGGAAAAAGATTATTCATGTTTGGATAAACACAATGTGAATCCTCAGGAAGCATTGGACAAGCTACAGCTCTGTAACACTATCACAAAGAACACATCGCGCAATTGAGGAAACAAGCAAGGAAGAATGTATTAGTACACTTCAACTTTTTTTATAGTTATCTAGTTAAGCCTAGAAAATTATTCTGTCAAAGGAAGCATTGCTTATGTAAAATATTTCTACAATGCCCACATTTTTTTTTTCAGCTACCACTTATTTTTGTGAATATGGAATTTACAAATCATAATGATATAGTCAGTGTTCTGAAAAAGAGATTATTATCACGGTACCCCACAACATCCTTCTCTCTCAGTTGGAGAGAGTTGGATTTGATGGGTGGACTGCTGAGTGGATGATGAATTGGTTGGATGGTCACATCCAGAGGGTAGTGGTCAATGGCTCAATGTCCAGATGGAGACCAGTGATGAGCAGTGTCCCTCAGGGGTCCGTATCAGGACCAGTACTCTTTAATATCTTCATCAATGACATAGACAGTGGGAACAAGTTTGTCACCCCCAGCAAGTTTGCAGGTGACACCAAGCTGAGTGGTGTGTCTGACGTGCCTGAGGGACAGGTTGCCATCCAGAGAAATCTGGACAAGCTCAAGGAATGGACTTGTGTGAACCTCCTGAGGTTCAACAAGGCCAAGTGCAGGGTCCTGCACCTGGGTCAGGGCAACGACTGGTATTAATACAGGCTGGGAGATGAAGGGACTGAGAGCAGCCCAGCCGAGAATGACTTGGGGGTATTGGGCCTGCTGGAGCAGGTCCAGAGGGGACACACAAAAATGATCAGAGGGATGGAATACTTCTCCTCTGAGGACAGGCTGAGAGAGTTGGGGTTGTTCAGCCTGGAGAAGAGAAGGCTCCAGGGACACCTTATAGCAGCCTTCAAGGGGGCTTATAAGAAAAATGACATTTTTTTTTAGCAGGGCCTGTAACAATAGGACAAGGGGTAATGGTTTTAAACTAAAAGAGGGTAGATTTAGACTAGATATAAGGAAGAACTTTTTCACAATGAAGGTGGTAGAACACTGGCACAGGTTGCCCAGAGAGGTGGTAGATACCCCATCCCTGGAAACATTCAAGGTCAGGTTGGATGGGGCTCTGAGCAAGCTGATCTAGTTGAAGATGTCCCTGCTCATCGCAGGAGTGTTGGACTAGATGACCTTAAAAGGTCCCTTTCAACCCAAATATTTTATGATTCTATGATCTGGCAGTCCTGGGATATCCTGGAGTCATTAGACAACCAGCTTACTTTCCAACTAGAGGTCTCTGGTAATCATCTGTAAATTGAGCATTATGAACCTTTATGTTGATAATTGAAAGTAATTTGGAGATTTGGAGCAAAAACAATCACATCCCAACAGAAAGGCAACCATGTTACCGTTCTGCCATGAAACTTTTCTTCTGCAAAACCTTACGGATTTCATACACTTCAATGAAGAGGAAAACAAATCTGTTTCTTTAATTTGGACAAAACAATGTTCTAGTCTTGTGTAAGAATGTATTTATTTTTCTCTCTAAAACATCTGCAAAGTTGTAATATGTTGCTGAAAGAGGAAAAATTCATCTTGAATTTATGCATTTTGGTATATAAATAATGGAAGTATAAAACAAATTATTTTCTGTACTGGGTCTGGCATTAATATTCTTCACAGCAACACGTATGGTTCTCTGTTTTGCATTTGTGACCAAAATAGAGCTGATAACATACCAACATTGCTGAGCACTGTTTGCACAACCTGAAGGCCTCTGTTTCTGACTCTGTTTCCCCCACTCCACTGCCCACAGTGAGCAGGTGTGCAGGAAACTGGGAGGGCAGGTATTGTTATTGCTTGGAGACTGTCTGGGCATCAGTCTGCTTGTGGGAGGTGATGAGAGCCTTTGCATTGCTTCTTCCTTGCCTTGCCTTTCTTTGCCTCGCCTTTCCTTTCTTTGCCTCACCTCACCTCATCTTGCCTCCACTTCTAAACTGTCTTTATCTCGATTGACATGTTTCCTCACTTTTGCTCTTCCTGTTCTGTCCCCCATCTCGCTGGTGTGTGTGTAAGAAAGCAGCTGGGCAGGGCTTAGCTTCTAGCCACGGTCAACTCACCACATGGTCTCATAATGTAATATGTGAAGCACACTATTAGATGGGCAATTAGACCTGGTTTTAATCTTAAGACTGACATCTTTACTGAATACAAAAGAAGCAAACAATGAAAAATAAATTCGTGGAATATATCCTGTCTCCAGCAAACTTCTTTCATAGAAAGCTTGTCAGACTTTGTTAAACAAAACTTCTTTTCTTTTTATTGGAAAGCATGCTTGATTTACACTTGTTTTAATTTTGCTTTGTATTGAAACACCTGGTGATCTTTACAAATAAAAAAAATATTGTAGAAAGTAATGGCAATTTTCTTTCAAAAATAGTATGATTTTATCATCTTTGCTATTTTTATTGACATTTTGAAAAAATAAAGTTAAAAATCTTACCTATTTCAGAAGGAATAGCATGGGAAGTTTCTAAAGAAAAAATAGGTTAGTTCATAATAAAGAACAGAATTTGAAAACAACAATGAGCTACATTATAAAAAAAAAGCCTTAAACTTACACCACAATAGTAGATTATATTGTACTTTTAAGATTTAATATTTGATTTCGTAATCTCTTTATGTGATGGAACCTAGTTCAACACTGACACTATGAATTTCACAAAGTGTTTAAAAATGAAATCTTTTAACACTACAAATTCATTCTAAAGATGACTATAAGAAAGCACCAACTGTTTTCTAGGGGAAAAAAAGTTTTTAAATTGTTTTCATTTATTGTTATTGTCTCTGACACACATTTTTTAATAAGCCAAATTAGAAAAGCATAAAACTTTCATAACAGCCTTTTGACTGTGAAATATTTAAACTCCATGCATGTCTCAAGGTTTACATATATTTTTTATATTATAAAAAGATTACTATATTTTACAAAACTTGGTGAGGTTTTTGGTTTGTTTGTTTGTTTTTTTCTGGATAATATTAAAGTATGTTCTACATTTGGAAGTTAACGAGCATCTTGGCAATCATCAAACCAGCTATTCAACAGTTTTGGGGTTTTTTATGGGTACCTCGTCAGAATTCATTGCACAGATAAACCTGCTTAATTGTTACAAGACTTTCGAGAATAGGATTCACACTTTCATTTTTACAACCTGTTCTCACAAGAAGATCCATGGAAGTTCAATTTCAAAATAATCTGAATAGCTTTATGAGGTAAAATCCTGGCTCCACTGACCTCAGAGAGGTCAGGATTTCACCCATAAGCTTCTCATCAACTTTATATTGTACAGAATTTTTCCTCTTTTAGCAGTTATATAGCAAATTCACCACCTATCCCATAAGTGGAACACAGAAATCTCAAAGAAATATAACATTTTTGGGGTGATTTATAGCTACTTGCAAAGTTCCCATAGAAAGTGACTCTATAACAAGTCTTTCCTGCTTACCTCTTCCCAGAATCAACATCCTGATGTAGCTTCCAAAGCAGCCATGGATTAATGATATTCCTTCCCTGCACCTCATCCTCATTCTTTTCTGTATCTTTTAAAAATCTTCTGTTATTTATTCCCATAAAGTTATATACTCAGTAAACTCTTCACAATATTACAGTCAACTATGCAAGCAATTGTAGTTGATGAAATTATTAAAGAAGTATCAAAATGTGCCCACTGATCAATGCTCTAAAACACAAGTTTGTGCACATTGCTTAAATGGAATGACCTTTTGATCTCTAAGACAATTTGACATGATGTTGAAAACAAATGAATTGAAATGGATTGACATATCATTTAACTTACTATATAGAAATTAAAAACTCATTCATAGTTTATACCTTTTTTCTTAATAATGGTCAACTTTCATCTCTCATCAATCACTACTATATATTACTGAGCTCATGACAGAATACAGTGGATACAATTTTAAATTTGTGGTATTCATGATGTTAAACAAGGTAATGGAATTTGTTACACCTGGCCTTAAATACAATAAAATGTGTCAGATATTGATCTATTAAGACTTCTGTTATGTCTAACAGAGAAATTAGAAAATATTAAATTGAATTAATAACACATAATTTTCAAAAGAAAACGTTAATAAAAATATTAAGGGCGGGCTGATAATAATGGATGAAAGAAGAATACTTTTACTTCCATTTTTCTCTAAGGTGGTTGTCATGTGCAAATCTTTTAACAGCATTAGCAAAAATGTTCCCATCTGTTCCCTTCATTTTTGATCTTTTTCTGGAAGGATAAAAGCAATACTCCTTAAGGCTGAACACATCAGCAAAAATATTTTCTTGTGCTTATAGCTGTTTTAAATTTCCTCTGGAAGTTACTATCTAAAAAATTATGAGACTAGTCCCAAACATTTTTGATACATTAATAATTTTGCTTAGAAGAATGCAAGGATGAAACAAAACAACTATTATACCTTTTCCTAAGGGGATTGCTGTAGTTTAATTCTAGAGAAGGGAGAGGAATGTCAGAATCCTTAATGTCATTGCTAGGTGGGTCACTCCTTATAAACGTTCAATGAGTAATAGACGTACATTTATTAAGTTGGGTACATAAATATAGGCATTTAAATCCACCTCCAGACAGTGAATTAAATGGCCAGTTACTAGGTGGCCAAGTATACAGTACCGTATTTTGATTTTAAAGGGAACAAGTTTTACCATTAGCTAGTACTCACAATGCTGTTGTTCAAAGTGGTTCTCATTTTAGTTAAGGGAAGTAATTTCACAAACCCCAGGAGTAACAGCAACATTCAGTTTAGCTAATAGAAGGATCAGCAGTGTTGGCACTTAAGTCTTTTCCTCATATTTCTATAGACTGCCAAGGCAGCAAAACAGTTCTATGAATATGGGACAGTTCCAGAAGGTAGACCAAAATTTAGACTCAATTCAGTAGTCTAGACAGACACGTATAGTGTCATTTGAGATCCCTTAACTTGTCAGAAACACCTACGTGGATTGGACAGGTAAAATGTAGGACCCCTGAGAACTGTGCAGGTCATAGACTGGTAGTACAAATGTCATGATCTGGTTGTATTAGAAAAATAAATCATGTATTTAGTATGCTTTAGTTGCAATGAAATATTGTCCCTGTAGTTCCACAGTCAGCCTGGTCTTTAGTCACCTGTGTGAGCCCTGGACAGGTGATTTAGATCTTTTACACTTCCTCACTTCCAGCTTCTACTCCAGAAGAGCACAGGTCTTTCATATCCATGTCACAGTTGCCACCTATGTATACATGTCCCCTTAGTCCATACACCTCCCTCCAAAATGTCCGTGAAATGTCCACTGAGTTCATTTAGTTCATGACTTTGGGCTCCATCTCTTATGGTGGTCACTCAGGACAGGTGAGATGGGATGTTGTGTGGAGTTACTGGGCACCAAAGCCAGCTCAGGTCAGGTCACTGCTGTACTTGCACTGCTTCTTGTAAGGCTTGTCCTCCCTTCATTCAGGTGGTTCCTGCTGTAGTAGTTCCTATAACATGCAACTCAAATCATGGGTTACAACAGTTTAAAGGTACTTCCACTACAATCCACACCCCTGGGCCCTTTGGACTGGACCATAGGGTTTAACACTGCAATGAACTTCTTCCCTTGCCCCTGCTCCAGCTTATCTGTGGACTTATCCACAGACTGCAGTCCCTTCCATGAGCCACAGTCTCTCCAGGGGTATATCTCCTGCGGCATAGACTTATCCACAGTTGCAGTCCCTTCCATGAGCCACAGTCTCTCCAGGGGTGTATCTGCTGCAGCATAGACTTATCCACAGTTGCAGTCACTTTGAGGTGCACCTGCTCCATAATGGCTTCCTCCTCCATGGGCCACAATACCTCCAGAGATAAATCTGCTCCAACGTGGCCTTACCCATAGTTCCAGTCCCTCCAGGCACGTATCTGCACTGTCGAGGGGTTCTTCATGGCCACACACTATGAGGTGCTCCAGCAATGACCTCATGCACAACTGCTTATACCAGAAGGTGTACCTGCTACAACATAGACTTATCCACAGCCACAGATGCTTTGAGATGTACCTTCTCCAGCATGGACTTATCCTTGTGCCACAATCCCATCAGAGGTATACCTGCTGTGGCACAGACACAACCATGGCCACAGATGTTTTGGGGTGTCCTGCTCCCACATGGTCGCATCCACAGGTCACAGGCCCTCCGACTCAAGTTCACAGTGGAGTTCCAGCCTGTCCAGTAGAGCAGCACAGAAACAACAGCGATGCCCTGGCCATCTACCAGCCCAGGAGTGTGGCCATTGCTGTTATCAAAGTGTTCCCAGGCACAGCAGAGTCAGACGATCAGCAGTACAGCAACACGGCAGCAGCAAAAGCGAAAAGCAGCCACTAACGAGCACTGGACTCTAATATACATAAGGAAAGCAAACACAAGGCAAGCACAGGAGCCTGGCAATTAATAGCTAAACAGCAATAACAGAAACAAATTCTATCTAGCACATTCCAATCAAACCTGTCATTATCTCAAACCCTTCCTGCCTCATGTTGGGCGCGAAAAAGGACTGTCGTGGTTTAGCCCCAGCCGGCGACTAAGGCCCACGCAGCCGCTCACTCACTCCCCCACGGTGGGATGGGGGTGAGAATCAGAAGAGTAAAAGTGAGGAAACTCACGGTCTGAGATAAAGACAGTTTAATAAGTAAAGCAAAAGCCGTGCACGCAAGCAAAGCAAAACAAGGAATTCATTCACCACTCCCCATGGGCAGGCAGGTGTTCAGCCAACTCCAGGGAAGCAGGGCTCCATCATGTGTAATGGTTTCTTGGGGAGACAGACGCCATAACTCCGAACGTCCCTCCACCCCTTCCTTCTTCTTCATCCCAGCTTTATGTACCAAGCATGATGTTATATGGTATGGAATATCTCTTTGGCCAGTCTGGGTCAGCTATCCTGACTGTGTCCCCTCCCAGCTTCCCGTGCACCCCCATCCTTCTTGCTGGCCAGCCAGCACGAGAAGCTGGACTGTCCTTGACTAATTAGGAACAACTCAAAACATCAGCATGTTATCAACATTTTCTCACCCCAAATCCAAAACATAACCTCACACTGGCTTCTATGAAGAAAAATAACTCTACCCTGGCTGAAACCAGGACACTGAGATATTGTACAATGCCTGAAGTAGCATTAGATTTCTCTGTGTGTGAAGATGAATGTCATTGGTGTTTCTGCAGATTTAACAGCTATAGATGTTATGTTAGGATGAACACTCTTTCTGACTGCCATGACTCCATTATGACATCACCACTCCAGTGGTGATACAGGCATCACCACTGCCTGTAACAGGAGATAAGAAAACTAGCTTACATACAGACATTATGGTTTGAGTCATTTCACCATACATAGATGCCATCATTTGAGATTGTGGTCTGAGGTACATCACCTGGCTTCTGACTGCCAGTCCCAGAAGGCACAAATCTCCCAGTGATATTATGTTACCTTTGTTGTGTTTGAACACCCTTCATGAATGCTGTGACCTCCTTAGGGTATCTCATGCAGTACTAGACACCTTTTTGTGTGCAGCTGAATTGACTGCTCCATCGAGATATATTTAGATGATGGCAGCTTGTAGCTCTGTATAACTTGTACATTATTCTATTGACTTAAATAGTAAATTAAGCTTCTTTGCTTACCAGACAGAACAATATTGAGAAGAATTCCAGGCAATGTTCAAGCTGCTATCTATATTTAGTGCTGTTTAGATTTAGTAATGTAACATATGGCTTCCTCTGATGAAAACTGTATTGCAGTAGAATAAGGAATATAACAATAAAATACTCATAGAACAACTCTGTTAAACATTAAAAACTACTTTTAATTGTATTGATTTGAAAAAAAAATTTCAAATCTTATTAGTTATATTCACATAAAGTTGATGTGAACTTTTTATTGATGATAATAATAAGTAACTTAGCAACTGATAAGCAAAGGCAGTAAGCAGCCTGCAGGGATGAACAGGGAGTTTTTGCCTAAATTCAGACATAGAAAGAAAGCACATAAGAGGTAGAAGTAGGGACAGGTACCCAGGATGAATGTAAATACTCTGTCTGAACATAAAGCCATGAGTTTAGGAAAGCCAAAGCCCATCTGGAGTTGAATTTGATGAGATATATAAAGGGCAACAAGAAAGGATTCTACAAGATTAGCAGCAAAAGGAAGACTAGGGAATCCACTGCAGTACAGGGGAGGAGAACTAGTGACAAAGGTCATAGAAAAGACCAAAGTACTCAATGCCACCTTCACCTTGGTCTTTACTGGTAAGGCCAATCTTCAGAAATCCCAGGTTCCTGTGACCGAAAGGAAAGTCTGGAGGGACGAAGACTTACCCTTGGTGGAGGAGGATGAGGTTAGGGAACATTTAAACAAACTGGACATACACAAGTCCACAAGAACTTCTGGGATGCATCCACAAGCACTGAGGGAAGTGGCCGACGTAATTTTAGGGCTATTCTCCAAAATCTTTGAAAATTTGTGGTGACCAAGACCACTTGCTGAAAAGTGCAAAAAGAAACTGTCACCTGTATCTTGAGGAAGGACAAGAAGAAAGATCCCAGGAACTAAATGCCAGTCAGCCTCACTTCAATCCCTGGGGAAGGGATGCAGCAAATCATCTTGGAAATAATTTCCAAACATGAACAAGGAAAGGACAAGGTTGTTAAGAGTAGTCAGCATAGATTTATGACGAGGGAATGCTGTTTAATCAAACCAATAGCCTTCTACAATCAGATGAGTGGTGTGGATGAAGGGAAAACAGTGAGCGTTTATCTTAACTTTGGCAAAGCCTCTGCAACTTTCTCCTGTGAAAACCTCATAGACAAGCTGATAAAGTATGCACTAGGTAAGTGGACAGTGAAGTGGACTGAAAACTAGCTGAACTACCAAGCTTGGAAAGTTGTGATCAGCAATATAAAGAGCAGCTGAAGCCAGTCATCTATGTTGTAGCCCAGTGGTTGGTACTGTCTCCAATACTGCTTAACAAGTTCATTAATTATCTGGATGATGGGACAGAATACACCCTCAGCAAGTTGCTGATGACACAAAACTGAGAGGAGTGGCTGATGCACCAGCTGGTCATGCTGCCGTCCAGAGGGACCTCAGCAAGCTAGAGAAATGGGCAGGAAGTTCAACAATAGGTAATGCTAATTTCTGCCCTTTGGGAAGGAATAACCCCATGCACCAGTAAATGATGGAGGCTTACAAGCTGGAGAGCAGTTTTGCAGAAAAGAACCCGGAGGTCTTGGTGGAAAACAAGATGATCATGAGCTAGCAACGTACCCTTTGTTGCAAAGGCGGAAAACAGCCTTCAGGGCTGCATTAGTCAGAGCACTGCCAGAAGGTTGAGGTAGGTGATCCTTCCCTTCTCCTCAGCCCTGGTGACATACACCTCTTGTGATGGATCTGGCGTTAAGCTTCCCAACATAAGAGAGACAGGGATATATTGGAGCAAGTTCAGCTAACAGTCATGAAGATAACTGAAGCATCTGACATACAAGGAGAGGCTGAGAGAGAGCTAGGATTTTTCAGGTTGGTGAAGAGAATGTCCAGGGGGATCTCATCAAAGTGTATAAATGCCCTGTCCTGGTTTCAGATGGGATAGAGTTAATTTTTTTCAAAGAAGTTAGTATGAGGTTACGTTTTGGATTTGGGATGAAAATAATGCTGATAATATACCAATATACTGATGTTTTCAGTTGTTGCTAAGCAGTCAAGGACTGTCCAGCTTCTCATGCTGGCGTGCCAGTGAGAAGGCAGTGAGAAGCATCAGAAGGTTGGAGGGGACACAGTCAGGATAGCTGACCCAGCCAAAGCGATATTACATACCATACGATGTCATGCTCAGCATATAAAGCTGAGGGAAGAAGAAGGAAGGGGGGCAGACGTTCAGAGTTATGGCATCTGTCTTCCCAAGAAACAATTATGCATCATGGAGCCCTGTCTCCCTGGAGGTGGTTGCTTATGGGAATTAGTGAATGAATTCCTTGTTGTGTTTTGCTTGCATGTGTGGCTTTTGCTTTACGTATTAAACTGTCTTTATCTCAACTCATGAGTTTTCTCACTTTTACCCTTCTGATTTTGTCCCCCATCCCACCAGAGGGGAGTGAGCGAGTGGCTATGTGGTGCTTAGTTGCCAGCTGGGGTTAAACCACAACATGCCTGATGGGAGGAGTAAAGAACATGGAGCCAGACTCTCCTCAATGAGAAGAGAGAAGTGACAGAACAAGAGGTAATGGGCAAAACTGAAACACAGGCAACTCTGTTTCAATATATAGAACATCTTTTTTTTTTTTTTTACAGAGAAGGCAGCTGAACACTGGAACAGGTTACCTGGAGCACTTGTGGAGTCTCCATCCCTGGACATACTGGAAGCCTCACTGGACACTCCCCTGGGCAACCTGCTTTAGCTGATCCTTGTCTGAGCAGGGTTTTTGGATTGGGCAATCTCCAAACACCCCTTCCAACCTCAACTGTTCTACCATTTTATGAACTTCAGGTATATCCATTTTACTCTTGCTGCATCCTAAACTTAAATAAAAGGAGCAGAAACATGATTTTTTGAAGTTCTTTTTTTAAGTCTCCTGTAATATGGGGTTATGGGAGGAATTACTTACACAGAAAATTGAGAATTTGGGCATGTCATAGTTTTCTTTGTTTCAGTTATTGTACATTGAGAGCTTGTGTTTGGGATTCTGTACATCTAAGATATAGGTTATGTTATCTATGGGTGAATTCTAGTCATCCTTTTTGTAATACACTGTGAAGAGACAATGATATTGTTGCTTCAAAACATAAATAGTAAAAAGAAGAAATACTATTTGATGAATTTTAATAATGTTGACATTACAAGAAAATGTATTTTGTAAATTCTACTTCGTTGGTCATGAAAATGGTCAGATACTGATAAAATTATTTGTGAACTAAACCATTTACATATTTACGATTTAAGAAATTATACCAAGGAACTTTACTTACTCATAACCTCCAGCTGATACAGATTCCGGCAAATTCACATCATACTGGGTACTGAAGAAAACTCACTGCATTTTTCTCTGTGTTGAGTTCTGTACAATTGTCCTTTTGTAGAAGAGATTATCATATTTTATTTGTAGTAAAAATCTTAGTGTAAGAGAGCAAATACTCCCATTTCTCTGCATTGCACCAACATTTTCAAGGTTTTTAAACTGACTTCTCTTCAATAATCCAAATACAGGATCTCATCACTTCACTTTTTGGGATTGTGATATGTTGAGCCTGAATCTTAATGGTGTTACAGCTAGAAGCCAAAGCACAACCTTCTTAATTTTTGCCATCTTTATAAGCACAACTGTTTTCTTTGGAGAGGGGAAAAAAAAAGTATGTTTTCTGTAAATAGAAAAGACATATTTCTTTTATTTGTTGCTCACTTTCATGGGTATAACAATGAATGGACTGAGGTTTATAACATGGGTTTCTTGAGCACATATTCCTCTAAAGACATAGGTTTAAGTTTTTTTGAAATCAAAATCCAAAGGGAAAAGTATGTCAGAGGATATTAAAAACAGCTGGTTACTGTTCATGCTGGGTTTCCAAAGCTAAAACAAAATGAAAAGCAAACACAAAGCCCCAAACCCAGTAAGTTTAAATGTTAAACTTTTTTTTTTCTCCAGATAATATCTAGCATTCTACTTTTTAATCATAAAAGGTCAATGTATCTTGGCACTTATCCTCTTCTGATTTACCCAGATAAAATCAGGAGTAACTCAATCAAGACCAAAGGTCCTACCATTGTAGAAGCTGAAGATGAAACATATTAGATTCCACTACTATATACATAGAGCTCAATTAGTTAGGCAGACCATTATATCGGTTTGGTAGAACACACTGTAGAAGACAAGAAGAATAATTGTTCTCTGCCACTGTCAAATTTCTGTCTTTACAGTCACACTGCTATGTGTTCTGCCAGCCTGTGGCAGACTGTGGAAGGGATTCACTGATTTGTTCAGACTTGGCAAGTCTAACTAGAATTTTGCATTTCTTTTACAAAGAGAGTATCATGAATACAACTTCCAGTTCTGCCAGGTTCCTTGTGAACAGGGCAATAAGGTGCATATATATACCTGGCCTGAACTTTCTGAAATTTCTGAGAAAATATAACAGATAGTTTTCTAAGAGAAAGACAGGAGTGAATCAAATCCTCAGGCTACCAGCTACACCACAGGGCAATGCGTAATTTTGGTGCCTATTGTCATTTATACTGTACTTCAAAGATGTTAAGTACTTAGTGCTTTATCTCAACTTCACAGGAAACTAAGGGAGAAAAGTTAATGATTTGGCAATAAAGGACAGAGCACCAGAAATATTGCTTGAGTGCAGAAATTTGCTTTGTGTATTCTAATAAATCATGCTGTTCACATGTTATTTAGAAATCAGTAGATCTTCACAAAAAGGCACAGATCTCAGTTGGACTTGACTGTAGTACTTGGGTTATCAGTGTCAGCCTTAGCAACATCGCCTCCAAAATCTATGAATGTATATGGGGACCTCCAAAAACTAAATCAACCTTTGTCGGTTTTTCCTTAGACCCTGAGGAACAAATCAAGGCAAATGTGAAAGAAAGAACATGAGGAGAGAAGTGCAACTAATGTCTGATCTTTATAGAAAAGGGTTTTTGAACAGGGACGCTAATCTCTGTGTTCATCTTTCTTTCACATGAAAGATAAGATGAGATTTGTCTCAGCATTTCTAAGTCCTCAGCATTAATCACATACCAGAAAGAAACAAGAAAAAAAGAAAAAAGATGATGATAAATGGTAGATGACAGTGCAAAACTGATCATTAATGTAACACCTACATTTCAGTAAGAATATAATATAATCAAGTTTAGGCTTGGTATTTAAACTACTACACAATTAAAGTACTAACTAGTATCCATATGCATAATAAACACATACAACTTAAATTTACATAGAAAAATAGGTAAAGACATTGCTTACAAAGTAGTTGGAGTCTTATGTTAATAAGACGCATTTTTAGCAAACATAGTAGCAACATGTAAGGAGATGTTAACAACTCATTAATAGTTAAGTCCTACTCTCAAAATATTAAAAGAAAGTACATTTCAAGATGCATTAACATTAAATTGTTTTGATTTTGTAATTGTGGTGGGTTTTCCTCCCAGGCCTACTCCTAGTTGTAGTCCTGAATCCTATCATATGAACCCATATTCATAGTGAAATTCATCACAAAAAGAGGAAAATTTAGGTTTTCACAAAATACAGTCATTCTTAACAGCTTTCACCAGGAGTAGAAATAATTAGTGAGTGAAATAATAAATGAATTACAAGAATTTGTAAAACATCCAAGAAAAAAAGAAAACATATCAAAGAGGTTAGAATACTATCAGTAGCACAATCTTTCTCTTACTATATCATGTGCATGAATGAGTGTTGTTAGTAAATGAATGAGTTCATTTCTGATATAAGAAAAACAAATCTTCCAATATGTTGTTTCACAGGAAAATCTAAGCAGAACTTGAAACACATATTCA
The DNA here is from genome assembly GCF_964289735.1 of Phaethon aethereus. NCBI lineage: Eukaryota > Metazoa > Chordata > Aves > Phaethontiformes > Phaethontidae > Phaethon > Phaethon aethereus. Next base: position 181,033,579 of record NC_138575.1, on the reverse strand, counting down.
CCCTGCATATGGCTGCTAGGTTACTGTGATAGTATTTAATAAATTAGGCTTCCAGATAAGCTTAGAGCTTCTTTAACCTATTAATTGTCAGTGAAGTAGAAAAAGAACATATATACTGAGCTCCAAATCATTCTTCTGGAACTGCAAAATGCAAGCTGCCATGTAAATATTTCTGTTAGCAGCTTAATAGTAACAAATGATGTTATTTCTCAAGGTCAGAAAAACATTCACTGTAAAATTTGGATACTGATTATATAATATGTTGTTTATCTTCCTCTTGTAAAGTAAAATTATTTATTTTCATCATTATTACCTATATATTAGTGACCCTCATTCTAAAAAAAAATAATCTAGCCATACATTGTATTTTTCATAAAGTTTAATCAATTTTTTTCTTTAAGGACAACAACAGTGTTTCCAGAGAAAAGAAAAACTTTAGAAAACCACCATGAAATGTCAAACGTGCTGTTAGGAATCAGTTTCTATGCTCAAAAAATTAGGTTTGATTTATATTTTATGTTTTAATCTGTAATTCCTAGATCTTGCATGCTGATGTCTTTACTGGATTTAGACTATATCCTACATGTTACATATCTGAGATCAATGGAGAAAGATAAATTAGGGAATAAGACTCCTACTCCTTGATTGGACTCACATAATTCTCTCTTTTTGAACTGATATGTGTCTGAAATGAGGAATGTAGTCACTCTTCTGTTAACTTTCTATCAGTGGCAACTCAAACCTGGACATGGAAAACTACAGTTAGCAAATGGATGTACAATACAAAGCTGGGAATTCTGGACACAATTCTCAAAACCACAGAATGGCTGAGGTTGCAAGGGACCTCTTGAGGTCAGCTGGTCCAACCACCCTACTCAAGCAGGTCTGTCTTGAACCGGACAGGACCATATCCAAACAACTTTTCAATATCTCCATAGAACGAGACTCCACAACATCCCTAGGCAACCTATGCTCAGTCACCCTCAGAGTGAAAGGTATTTCCTGATGTTCAGACAGAGCATTCTGTGTTTCAGGTTGTGTTTCCATTCCCTCTTGTCCTGTCACTGGGCACCACTGAAAAGAGACTGGCTATGTCCTCTATGAACCCTTTCTTTAGATATTTATATACATTAATAATATTCGCCCTGAGCCTTCTCCTGTCTAGACAGAGCAGTGCCAGCTGTCTCAGCTTTTCCTCATAGAAGAGATGCTCCAATCTCTTCATCGCCTTTGTGGCCCTTTGCTGGACTCTCCAGTATGTCCATGTTTCTCTTGTAGTGAGGAGCCTAGAACTGGACACAGCACTTCAGGTGTGGCCCCTCCAAGGCTGTGTAGAAGGGAAATATCGCCTACCTTGACCTCCTGGCAACACTTCTAATGCAGCCCACTAACCTTCTTTGTGGCAAGGGCACGTTTGGCACATGTTCAACTTGTCTACTGGTATTGCCAGATACTCTCCTGCCAAGCTGCTTTCCAGCTGGATATCCCCAGCATATACTGGTACTGGAGTTGTTCCTCCCCATGTGCAAGACTTTACACTTCCCCTTGTTGAACTTCATGAGGCTCCTGTCAGACCATTTCTGCAGCCTGACAAGGTCCCTTTGGATAGCAGTATCAGCAGCTCCTCCCAGTTTTGTGTCATCAGCAAACTTGCTGAGGATGAACTCTGCCCCATCATCCAGATCATTAATGAAGACGATAAACAAGATTGGACCCAGTATTGACCCCTGAGGTGCACCATGTAATGCAGTTACCAGAACATAGCTTCTTAGTTTGAGATTCAAGGCTATTCAAGTCAGGCACACAGAAATGACAGATATGAATGAAGATTTAAAGGATACCAAGGATACCCTGCCCCTTCTGTAGTATTGAGTGAAAGCTGGGTGAAACACCACCAATCACTTAAAATGACTATAGACACTAATGTTTGTGCAAGCAAGATCCAGTCTGGATTCAGATCCAGACTGTAGATATGTAAATTTTGGCATCTACATTTGGAAGTTGGCATGTGAGAGAGGTTTCTAAATTTCCATTATAATCAGTGAAGGTCTCGGTGTGGATTCAGTTGCTTAAGCATAGGCATTGGTGCAACATTGTATGACTTGGTGTATCCCATCTGGCCTTCAGGTGCTTGACCAGAAGAGTGCATGTCTGCAATTAATCCTGTATCATATCTGCTAGGCTTATATGGATATCTCAAGCACTCAGAAAGCTGAAATAGTGCTTGGTATTTATGTTTCGGCAATTGAATCTCACCTTATATATACATTGTGTATAGTAGGGCCTTAGACACTTGGCTTGCCTGTTAAACCTGTATTAGGTTTAATTTGGCATGTCTAGAGTCTGGAGCCTAATTTGGTTCCCTGTGATGTTCATATTCCGCCTTAAAATCTCACTCTTCCAAATAAGTTTGCATCTTAGGTTTACTCACTGATTTCCCTTTCATAGTATCTTTTGCATCAGGTTGAAAAGCATATGGTGAAAGGCATAATTAATGTGCTAATGAAGGTGATGTGTTAATGAGAATTAGTATGAATCTGTGCATGAACTAATCAATGCAGTCTTAGGAGGCTGTTGACAAGAGAGAGGGTTGCTGAGATAGCGAGTTAATTCTGGATTTAACTTTAGCAAACCAAAATATTCTATGTGTTTAGTTGGGCAAGATGCTTATGAAATGTTGCAAAAATATGATATTTTTAAATTGGCCAAAATATAAGTGTTCTGCTACCCAACTGTAAATTCATGAAGCTTTAAAGTAAGTGCATCAAATTAAGGGTCCTGTCTGCTCAAGTGACTTCACAAAATTGTACATGCAAACATTGGAGGTTGGCTTGCAGCCCCCTTTGAAATTCTCATTAACTGAATTTTCACATTCTGAGTTGTCTTACTTTTCTGTTTAATAAAACATATGGACAAATTTTTCCACAAAATAAATTATGATTTACAACTGAAACCCCAATAAATATTTTTTAAAAGTGTCTGGAAGAGAGTAAAATGAGACAGTAGCTGGATGAGTGATGGGATTCACCACTTGTCTCTTTGTACTTGAGCATCTTTTATCCTCTCACCACACCAGGACTACAAATGTTTTTGTTCCTTTCACAGGGACTTTTATTTTCTGTCTCCTTTTACTGTCTATACACTACAACACTAGACTGCTAAGGAAAAATAAAAAAAACTAGAAACATCCTAGTAGGAAAGATCAGTGAATGCTACTCTCAGTCAGCAGGGGTGTCTTAAAGGACAAGATTTGCTTATGGCAACTAACCATTCCCCAAGGATGCTGCTTGACTGTAGGTGGGAACTACACCTCTGAGGCAGCAGATTTTACAGTCATACTGCTGGAGAGAGTGTTTTTACCTATCAAAGCTATGGAGGTGAAATCAGAGTAAAGTTCCAATGATTTTGTCCATGAATACTTAAAACTGAATGTTCAAGTGGAAAGTTAAAAGAGACTACATGCAGAGTGCAATATATAAAATTCTGAAGCTGAAAATGCCTAAGTGTCTATGCAGCAAAACAGAGAGTAAAGCCTTATTAGAATATTTAGAACAATGGAGAAAAACTAACATTAGAACTTTGCCTTTTGGATATCATATATTAATGAAGATAAAAGAAAACTGATGATGAGGATTGTCTGGGTCTTTTTATATTATAACAAAAAAACATTCTGAATTTTCAAATTTGAATGTTAAACATTTAAGCTACAGTCATCTGTCCTTGCTTAGGCACCTAGGTCTGCTTAAAGCATTTAAAGGTTTGTTTCCAATTTGTCTATTAACTGACGAATTTGTGAGAACAGATGAGGAAGGAGACAAACAAAATGCTGCCCTTCAGACCTTATACTTAAGATAGCTGGGTTTTAAAGATGAGATGTGAATGGAGAGATTTAGATTCATTAGTTATATTAACATTGATAAACAACACAGGCCAGGGAACATACTCTTGTACTGAGGTCAGGTGGCAAGGCACAGACTGTGTTCAAAGACATATACTGTATTAACCCTCAAAAGAGTGCAAGGAAAAAATATTCTCTGGCTCATGTTATCTCTTGAAACATGTGTGGACATATCTCGGTGGGAAACACTTGGCACAATCTAGAGCTAGGACACAGAGCTTGTCAACAGTATGGATAAACATGAGGCAGGCCAGAAAATTAATCTAAGCATTTGAGAAGATAAACACTTTATTTTTCTTTTTTTTTTTAGTAACTAAAATGGCAAAAACCTAATAAGATTTCTTCTTGCCACCTTCAAGGAGGGGGAAAGACAGTCCCCATCAATTTGCTGACCTAGTATTGCAGTTGAGTGATCAATGGTGTGGCCAGTCTTCCCGGCATCAGACAGGATTCATCTTTCTCAAAGAGCGAAGAGGGTCTTTGCTCATGAGGTAGCAGGGGTCATTCACAGGGCTTTAAACTAGACTTGAAGGGGGAGGGGGAAAATATCGAGCTTGCTCTTAACAAGCTGTGGGACAACATGACAATGTTAGAGGGACTGAGTGCTAGCGAGGGCCCTCAGCCTGTTGCTCTGAGATGTGCTGGCTACACTGCAGCACACTTGAAGTCTTACAGAGATGAACCAGGGGCTCCTGAGGTAATAGGAGCCAATAGGGAAACACCAGTGAAAGATCTCAGAGGAACTAAGGGGTGTTCCTCTAAGAGGGTGACACAGCCAACAGCCCAGCTGTAGTACCGTTACACCAATGCACACAGCATGGGCAACAAACAGGAGGAGCTGGAAGCCACTGTGCTGCTAGAAAGCTATCACCTAGTTGCCATTACTGAAACTTGGTGTCGCAGAAGAGTGGAATGCATCTCACTCAAAAGAGAGAAGCAGCAATATGTTCTATTGAGGTAAAATAATAACTTGACAGAGTTCAATAAATTCAATGGAATTTAACAAAGCTCGACAGTGGTTTACTAAGGTTCAATACATTTGATGGCAAGGTTCACCTTATTAATTACTTCATGGAAGAAACATACAAAGGAAATGGAATTAGCAAAATTTAGAAAATTTAATAAACTGTTAGTCACTTACCAAGGATCTGTTGTGTATCTCTCAGCATTGAGGAATAAAGGATCTCTCAACGTCAAGGAGTCAGGGATCTCTCCATCTCAGGCAAAGAACGATCTCTGAGTCTTAGGTGAGGAATCTCAAACCTTGAGAGGCATCCCTGTTCAAGGAGAGAGTCATCTGGTGGCAGTCTAGCTGCAGTCCAGGGGGAGCTCAAATCAGGCTTGTCCAATGATCTGCCATTGGTAAAAGGTCTCTCTGCCTTGAGGAGCAACATTGAGAGGTGTTCCAGCTCAAGGAGAGATTGACGCCTGCAGTCACACTGCCTGGCAAGGAAAGCTCAAAGAAGGCTCACTTAGACTGTCATACTTATGGGATAAAGCGGTTGGCTCATAGTCAAATCACATGCTGGAAAGGTAAGCATGAGACTCCTGGTACTCACAACTTTGTTTGGTTTTTGATAAATGAGTTTTGGAAAAGCCACCTGTTATTTTTGTGTTAATTACATGATCAGTGTTCCAAACTCAAATGTATTGCTGTTTACTGTGTCACTGTGTTCCTTTGTGGGTTTTTGGAGAACACATTGAAACTAGAGTAGTTCTTGGCCTGGCTACAGCTCAGGCATTTACCTCCTTTGGAGCCTGTACCAAACTACTGGTAGGTTGATTAAGGGGTCAAGTGAATCTGCAAATCTATTGATGAAGTTATCTTACTCTAACTCCAGGAAGCATCACACTCACAGACTCTCATCCTTTTGCAGGACTTCCAGACTCTGACATCTGCTGGAAAATCAGCATGGCAAGCTGTAGGCAATCGAGGAGACTTCTGGAAAGCATTGAGGATAACTTCTTAAGCCAGGTAATAGGCAGCCCTACCACAGGAGACGTGATATTGGACCTGATGATCACCAATGCCAAGTGGTAAACCTCCTGAGGTTCAACAAGGCCAAGTGCAGGGTCCTGCACCTTGGTTGGGGCAACCCCCAGTATGAGGGATGAAGGGATTGAGAGGAGCCCTGACGAGAAGGACTTGGGGGCACTGGTGGACGAAAAGCTGGGCACGATCTGGCAATGGGCACTGGCAGCTCAGAAGGCCAACCATCTCCTGGGCTGCATCCAAAGAAGCATGGCCAGCAGGTCGAGGGAGGAGATTCTGCCCCTCTACTCCGCTTTGGGGACAACCCAGCTGGAGTGCTGCATCCAGCTCTGGAGCCCTCAGCACAGGAAAGACATGGACCTGTTGGAGTGGGTCCAGAGGAGGGCCACCAAAATGATCAGAGTGATGGAACACCTCTCCTCTGAGGACAGGCTGAGAGAGTTGGTGGTGTTGAGCCTGGAGAAGAGGCAGCTCTGGGAGGACCTTATTGCAGCCTTCCAGTACTTCAAGGGGTCTTATAAGAAAGATGGGGATGGACTTTTTAGCAGGGCCTGTTGCGATAGGACAAGGAGTAATGGTTTCAAACTAAAAGAGGGTAAATTCAGACTATATATAAGGAAGAGATTTTTTACAGTGAAACACTGGAAGAGGTTGCCCAGGGAGGTGGTAGATGCCCCATCCCTGGAAACACTCAAGGTCAGGTTGGATTTGGGCTCTGAGCAACCTTATCTAGTTGAAGATGGCCCTGCTCATTGCAGGGTGGTTGAACTAGATGATCTTTAAAGGTCTCTTCTAACCCAAACTATTATATGATTCTATGATATAGAATAATCAATAATAAATAAACAAGAAGGGCCTGTCTTTCAGCTGTATTTAAGATGCTGTCACCTATGAGCAGCAAAAACTCCATGTAATCTAAGATTCATTCAGTGAATCCAGAGGTACCTTCCATCTTGGTGTTTAGAAGTTACGATGTTGAGGGTTCTGTCTGGACTTGATTTGCAAAATCTGACTCTCCTAAGGCATTAGTCCACTGGTAAATGAATTGGTCTCTAGCACCATTCCAGATTATAATCTTATTTTCCCAGACTCCCCAGAGTCTGTTTTTTCCTTCAGATCCTGCAATGTGTGTTTGAACTAAGATGATATAATGTATTGTGAAGACGATTTTGCTTGGCCTGGGAGCAGTATTCATTCTTGCCAATGAGAACATCAGCAGCATTTTCCACTCATGGTGGTAGGAGAAAGAATGCATGTGTTCCTCCACACAGCAATGGCAAGCCATAACAAAGCACAAATTTGTTCATTGCTTGAAGGAAAAATTCAATTTTTCAGCTTTCCATGATGGTACATTCCCCAGGGATTCAAAGAAGGGAAATGAGTGGGAGGAAATTCTATGCAGATATGAGAAAGACGACCAGGGAATGAACATTGTGTCTTGTCCTTGCTTGTGTATTGTGCAGATGTTTCTTCATGTTCACCTTCACATGCTGATATGACCTCAGTAGACATTGAATACATAAACCCAGATGATATTATTTTTGATATCACTATTGACCACTAATATTTTTTATATCACCTCATGACTACCAACCTAAGCACAACCTAATTATTTCATGTATGCATTTTTTCCTCTTTTTAAACCTCATGTTGTTCTTCCAAGGATCTTTTCCCTGACTTTACCTCTAAGTTCAGAAACAAGTACCAGATGTTCCTGTGAGTCATTTGTAACATGATACAGAATGACCCAAAATGAAGAAACATGATTCTAAAGCGGATTTTTCCCCTTTAAATACTTAAGTATTAAAATCATAGGAAACATACTTACCATTAGCAATGCCACTAGAATTTTTGCAAGTAGCAAAAATCACCGATAAAATTTGTAATAAGAAAATTTCATACTGAAAAGTAGTAAATTTCAAATACTTGATGCATTTCTTTAATTCCTTAGTGTCTCTAATCTTATGTCTTTCATTTCTCTTTGTTACTGTGCTCTACTTCTCTCTCAGATGTAGTGAGTAACATCTCAGGAGTCACAGAATCACAGAATGGTTGAGGTTGCAAGGGACCTCTGCAGGTCATCTTGTCCAACCAACCTGCTCAAGAAGGAACACCTAGAACTGGTTACCCAGGACCACATCCAGACAACTTTTAACTATCTCCAAGGATAGAGACTTCATAACCTCCCTGGGCAACCTGTAACAGTGCTTGGTCACCCTCACAGTGAAAATGTGTTTTCTGATGTTCAGGTGGAACATCCTGTGTTTCAAGTTGTGCACATTGCTTCTTGTCCTGTCACTGATCTACACATTTCTTGTCCTGTCCTAATCTATGACATGCTTTTTCACTGCTCACTAATTCTCTTCAGGGACAGTTAAAGATTTAATTTTTTTTTACTTTGTCATTCTGTCTTCCTTTTGCACTGATTGATAGTGGAAAGAAAGCCCTTGCACATGTGCACAGATGTCCATGACTGCAATTGCCAGTATATAACAATGCAAAGCTCAGACAAGGAGGAGCATCTAAGTATTCTCTGGGAGTCTTCAGAAGAGAACTTCACAGTCCTCACCACATTCAGCTTTATTAAAGGGAAGAGACTGTCACTTTTAGTGATAATCTACATGGTGCATAGATCTACTTGTATATATTCAGAAGTTCTATTCAAATTGGATGGTGAAGACACAAAAAGCTGTTCTCTGATTTCAGTCTTAGGCCCTTTGGACTTACAATACTGACACAGAACATTTGCATATCCATCTCAGATCAAGTCAGTCCTGAATTCACTTTGGAGCTACAACACCTGGCAAATATGTCTCAGGGCAGTTGCTAAACTACCAACATTCTCTATTACTTTTCATTGCATCCTTGTTTTTAAGATTTCTATCATTGTCCAGGTTATTAACAATACTGAGATTCTGTGGCATAGAAGGTAGTTACCATCTCAGATACAGAAATTCCAGCGTTACCAGCACTTAAAAGTGAGACATTTGAAATAAATCTGTAGTCGTGTACACAGCTGTACAACATTACCTAAATTTTCCTCTCAGAAGTAAAGCAGAGGCCTTTTTTTGTGTTTTTACCCCTCTTTTTTGTTATTCCTTTTTTTAAGGTTAGTGGCAGATGTTATCTGGTGCCATTACAGGTGAAGTATTTTCCCAGATTAAAATTAATTAATGTCAGGGAAAAGCATATTTTTCAGAAGGGCAAGAGGAAGGGTTAACAAAGTTTTTTCTAATGCAGATCAATCTCAACTGATTATTCCTGAAAGTAAGAGTTCAGAAATCGGAAGCAGAAATTATGAAGACAATGTTGATAGTAACACTTATATTGCATTAAATGGAAAGTTTTGTCAGTGTTATAATGACATTTTTGGTGATTCATTTGTCTGCTGCAGAGAAATATTGCAAAAATCTCTTGACGTATGGACTAGATGGCCTTTAAAGGTCCCTTCCAACCCAAACTATTCTATGATTCTATAGGTCATATGATTTCCTTGTATTAATTCCAGTTTTAACTATGACAGGACTCTCAGAAGTAAAAAAATTTGAGATTAAAACTTTAATTCCAAACTTTAAATGAGGTACAATGATACTAATTTACCTTATAATAAAAAAGGTCCTATTTCTACTCTGAGTCTCAGTTTATTGCACCTTTAATGATTTACACATACAGCTGTATCTATTAGACTGAAGAGGTCTATATTATTTCATGGTTTAACCCCAGCTGGCAGCTAAGCACCACACAGCCGCTTGCTTATTCCCTTCCCAGTGGGATGGGGGAGGGACTCAAAAGAGTAAAAGTGAGAAAACTAGTGAGTTGAGATAAAGACAGTTTAATAGGCAAAGCAAAAGCTGTGAACACAAACAAAGCACAACAAGGAATTCATTCACCACTTCCCATGGGCAGGCAGGTGTTCAGCCATCTCCAGGAAAGCAGGGCTCCACCATGTGTAACTGTTACTTGGGAAGACAAAATGCCGTAACTCTGAACCGCCTCCTCTTCTTCTTCCACCAGCTTTATATGCTGAGCATGATGTCATATGGTACAGAATATCCATTTAGTCAGTTGGGGTCAGCTATCCCAGCTGTGTCCCCTCCCAACTTCTTGTGCATCCCCAGCCTACTCGCTAGTGAGGTGGTGAGAGAAGCAGAAAAGGTCTTGACTCTGTGTAAGCACTGTTCAAAAATAATGATCACATCAGTATATTATCTGCATTATTTTCATCCCAAATCCAAAACGTAGCCCCATACTAGCTTCTATGAAGAAAATTAACTCTATCCTAGGCAAAACCAGCACAATTACAAAAAATTCCATTCCTTATTGTTGCCTTCGCAGGCGTGGCGACCTGGTTCAGGAACGGCACGGCGACCAACCCCAGGCCGCTCGGGCCATCAGCTCGCTGACACCAATGTGGTAGACGGCAAATGGCGTTTATTAGTTTGTGACACGGCGTTATATAGCTTAGGTTTATAACTTCACTTCCGTCTGCTTGCATCATAAATTAAACGCTATTGGCTTTTAGGAGAGGGGCCCTAACTTTCCGTACAGCGCGATATCTTCCGGCCGCCAGACCCTAGCTATCTACACCTTATCTAGCTAACTGTAGATTATGATCTAATCACCCCTTAATTTTTTCTTTAATGTTCTAAATAGATTAAGTTTTTACAGTTTCTAAATACAACACATTTTCTATTGATCTTTTCTTCTGGACCACTGAGACAGAACCTCCACTTAAAAAATAAAATAAAATGAAGTAAATAAGATAAAATAAAAATAAAATACCATAAAAACTTTCACTGTACATCACTACTTCAGAAATTACTCCTTAAGCATCAGAAAGAGAGGCAATATGATCTTGTTCCAATAATATATTCTTTCTGCCTTTAGTTCTTGTTTCAGTCACAGCTTACAATAGGACAATAAGCTCAGACAATTAAATGCTGGGATCTGCCTTTTTTTTTTTTTTTTTGGTGTCACTCCAGACCAAATTAAGAGTATATATTGATCTGGATAAGAATTCAGCAAATTAGTTACAGGAAACACTTTATCCATGATCCTTTCAATGCCTATGTTCATCATCTAGCCTTCAAAGTGAAGCCATAACAACGACTTAGAAACAACTGCTTTTTAGTGATACTTAATCACTTCACAACCACTTTTGTCTCGGTCTATTGATATATATAAAAGACAATTAATAATATAAAAAGATAATTTTTAAATATAAAAATCCTTTCTCTTCTAATTAATTGTCAGGGGAAATACATATATATATAAATTTACATAAAGCAAAATTTGTGCTCAAGAATATTTCAGAGTAGGAGCTCCTATGCATCCCAATGCTTTTCCTGTGTAAATTTTTGGAGGATAACTTATTCTATGCTAAGTGGTAGATTGATGGAGATGATTAAGTTAGAAATCTATTATGTTTCATATGTTCTCTTCCTTTCTGGAATGTTATATATTGTATTTTCAAGCAGATTAGCTCAATAAGTAAAGAAATTAATTAAATGTACAGTTTATGTGAAAATTTTTCTGTTTATAACTATTTACATGTGGAAACTCAATGAATGTCATTAATATTTTTGTTTTGAAATATTAAGTGTTGAGAAAGTAAGCATGTCTTATAAGTACAGGCATTGATATTATCTTTTTCCTGCTACAGCTGATTCCTAGGCAGATAAAATGGCCTTCACTGCTTTTTTCTGAATTCTAGCAAAATACACTTCCCTGATATTTGATCCATCATGTTGTTGTTACCTCTGACACTAAAGAAGATATTTCTTCTCTTACTGTAAAACAGTGGGAGTTTTTGCAGCTAATTTCAATGGGGTCTACACAGAAGCAGAATTTCTAGTTGGAAACGTCTAATATACACATCTATTTTTCAATCAAAAAAAAGAGAGATCAATGGAAACATAGACCTCTATAAGGCAAAGAAGAACAGAGGAACTCTCCTAATGAAATTCTAAAGAAAACATCCATTATAAGATATTGGTGTTAACTAAATATAAATCATTTAAAAAATTGTTAAATTTGGGGAGAAGGTGTTGGTAATTACAGGTTGGTAACGTATTCTGCTATTTCTATAACAAATGGAATTCTCAAAAAAGAACTGCTGTGAGGCAAGGTTATAGATTTATCATTCCTTTGTGTGTATTCAGCTATGCACAGTACTTATGATATATATTCCTTCAGTAGCATTTATTTCCTGTGCATATACACGAACAGATCTGTGGATCTCTGGCATCCCTAGTGAGTATCTTTGCTCTAAAGGAACACTAATGAGCTATCTGCTGAATCAGTAAATTTGATTGTTCATGCAAAATGGATTGTTCATGCAAATTGATAAGGATAAGGAAGTTACTTCTATTTCTGCTGTATGAATGACAGCAGGTATAAAAGGATAATACTAAATTCTCCATCCAAGAAAACAGGGTACAACCTTACTGCAAATGAGATTGAGAACAATGTAAAAAATAATTATATCACCTTTCTGAATGTTAATTCATCTAATAATTTTCATTATTTTGATTTTTTTTGAAGATACATTAGTTTTATCTGTATCATTTGCTGTCCATATGCAAATTAATATCAAAAATTTTATCAGCAAGTTTAACATGTTTACATATCTACTATTGACACTGATTTCTATAATTCAATAACAAAAATTAGTTGCTCTTTTTGGAAGATCTGTAGGCAAGATCTTTTCAAATGCAACATGTTCCAAAGGCCAATACGTAACAAGTAATACGCAATGTATATAAGTTGTTCGCATTGTGACGTTTGCAGTAACTATATATTTACTTCTCAACAACAAAGTGGGTGGAATTCAAAATGAAGTAATACAGTGATTGACATTCTGACATAAGAGGAAAAAATAAACAAACAAAAAGCAGGCAATTCTTGTGATAAGATGACTTTCTGCAAAGAAAAGATACACACCATTAAATCCATGGAAACCAATGAAAACTAAGGGTACTGAATAACTTGTGAAATAATGCTAGCTTCTCTCTAGAACAGAGTCTACTTTTCTGCATCATACTTTATTTATGATAAAAGCTATGATAATTTAAATATTTCAGTGATAAGTGTTATTGGATATGTATATCTGTAAATCAGATGCAAAATTGCATAGAATTCCTTGAGGATTATTTTAAACTAGTAAAGCAATTGTTTAGGGTCATAGAGGCTTTTGGGACATTGTTCAGGATAAACAGTCTTCATCCATGATATAAACAGTTGTTGTTCTGCCAGCAAAGACAGACAACAAATGCAGGAAAGGGAAATATGAATAGTACAGTTGTTGCAATCAACTAACATCCTTTTTATGGAAAGTCATACTTTCCACCTGTGCTTAATATCGTATTTAAAATTGCTTGACCTAATTGACTGAAAGGGGTTTTTGAACCAATGTTCATCAACATCTTTCTTAAACTCTCACCATCTTTGTGCTACCCTGATAAAGCACTCAGAACTGTTCTCATTCACTGACAACTCATAGTGAGTTTTGATATCTAATCTGTTGCCAAGTGTCAAAAAACTGTGTAATTATGAAAGTTTTGCCAACATGATAAGGTGGTAAGACAATAGATGTTTGACACTGACTTTAGGACATCAGCTCCATGATATTGTACACTCACAAAGAGTCTAGGTTAAAAGTCTTAAAGATTCACTGCTTTGAGTAAGTAGTGACATGGAATAGGAAACACTACCTGTAAAAAGTAACTGTTAACATAAAGTATGCTCATGAATGTCTAATAAAGTTTTGATTTAGAGGTTGAAACTGGCTTGATTTATCAGTATTTTAAACACACCGTGGTGATTTATAATCCTGAAGTGATATACGTATATCTGTTACATACTTCCCTAGTTTAATATAATTTATTTTTACTTGATTCCTGGTCAAAGGGAAGCTGTTGATAATTAAACTAGTAGTAGCTATACCTAAATTTCAGACAGACTTCACATGGCTTCTGGAAACTCAATAGCAATTAACAAGAATTAAGACAGATCGTACATCTGAAAGATGTATGCAAGAGTTTACACGGTTTTGATCAAATCTGTTAGGATTAGAACATTTGGGATCTCCATCTCTAGACATGGCTGGGGGCTAGGTTTACCTAAAAGAAAGTCTTAGAGACTCTTCTGTCCTTAGAGAACTATTTCTTCTAAGCTTTAGGGATTTCCGTCAGAAATCAGTTATCAAGTTACATAGAAACTATATACATTTTTTCTCTGATCAAACCTTAATCCCCCAACCAGTTAAATTTACAAGCTTATTATCTTCTGAAAAATTAGTCAAAATTTGTTTTCTGTTGAGTTTGAGTCTAGGGTTTTTGGGTTTGGCTCTTTTTTCTTTTTCTTTTTTTTTTTTTTTTTTTTGTGTGTGTGTCTCTGTTTTCCATTTTGTAAGAATGTACAGTAGTCCTGCCTAAGAAACTAAAAAATAAAAAAACTCTGTTTAGAGATGTTTCACTGGTTTTATTAATTTTATCAATCACATTGTTCAATAACATACCAGCCATTCACAAAAATAATTCCTGAATTGATTACAAATGGCAAAATATGGCTTTAATGGTGAAAGCAGGTGTCATCAGTCATATTTTGTGCCATACAGGCCAACAAAATTTAGAGTGACTACGTTTGGCTAGATCAAGCTCATATTAAAAGCCTATATCCTCTTAGTTTTCCACATTTTTTTTAAATTATAATGTCCTCACATTAATTTTAATTGAAACATACTTGTTGAAGTATACCATAGAGCAAAGGTAGTAATTTTAAATTCTTGTGATCATGTATTACAACTGCTGTGTATGTAGGGCCATTATAAATTTGCCTCGTTGTACTCTTAAGGTTCATGTGAATCCCTGTGACACAGCTCTTTAAAGAACATTTAAAAAACAGGTCTCTGTGGCACATTGCATACAATCAGCTTTGAAAACAACAATCAGAGCATTATGCATTTTCACGATTACAAAATATGACATATAATCTAACTCTTCCTGCAGTACTGTCCTCTAACATAATTTTTTTGAAAGCTAAGTTAATCATGTAATATTTTACTCCTTTTTTATTCCCCATCTCTTAGATATTGCCTCTTTTTGTATCAATTTTGTAAATTCTGTGTTTGGCAAAAGAAGGGTTTTTCATTTTGTAGACATGTGAGGTGCACAGGAAATATATTAAGAAATACATAGATAATATATAAAGACATTTAAACATTTAATTCTGTGTGCATATTTTACCTGAAAATCTGAAAGCATGTTAACAGAAGCACCTGAACATTACACACAATGGTGGATAATTACTCTTTCTTCCTGTATCAATGAGTTACTAATGAGTTAACAACTGAATACTTTTAAAGAGAAAATTATTTACTATAAAAATTAAATAAATATTGCTGTTAAAAAAACCGCCAAAATTATTACAGATGGATTTTTATGAACTGCAGAAATAAAAATTGATAAAGATATTTTGGAAACTCATGAAAAAATCTTTCGGTTTTTAGTTTATGCAGGTATAATTTCTTGTATGAAACATTTTCATGATCAAAAGCTGTTGCACTCAGACACTTGTGGTCGGCAAGAGAGAACACACTTTGTGTTTGGAGAAGGAAAATTACTGTGCTATTAATGTTTTAACATTAATGTTTTAACAAACAATAGAAACATAGAATCATAGAATAGAATCATAAAATAGAATCTTTGGGTTGGAAAAGACCATTAAAGATCATCTAGTCTAACCCTCCCGCAATAAACAGGGTCATCATTGTTCCCCAGGGCTCGGTTCTGGGTCCGGTCTTGTTCAATATCTTTATCGAGGACCTGGATGAGAGGATCGAGTACTCCCTCAGTAAGTTTGCAGATGACGCCAAGTTGGGTGGGAGTGTTGATCTGCTGGCGGGTAGGAGGGCTCTGCAGAGGGATCTGGACAGGCTGGAACGATGGGCTGAGGTCAACTGTATGAGGTTTAATAAGGCCAAGTGCAGGGTCCTGCACTTCGGCCACAACAACCCCATGCAATGCTACAGGCTTGGGGAGGAGTGGCTAGAGAGCAGCCCAGCGGAAAGGGACCTGGGGGTGCTGGTTGACAGCCGGCTGAACATGAGCCGGCAGTGTGCCCAGGTGGCCAAGAAGGCCAACAGTGTCCTGGCCTGTATCAGAAAGAGTGTGGTCAGCAGGAGTAGGGAAGTGATTGTGCCCCTGTACTCGGCACTGGTGAGGCCGCACCTCGAATCCTGTGTTCAGTTTTGGGCCCCTCACTACAAGAAGGATGTTGAGGTGCTGGAGCGTGTCCAGAGAAGGGCAACAAAGCTGATGAGGGGTCTGGAGCACAAGTCTTATGAGGAACAGCTGAGGGAACTGGGGCTGTTCAGTCTGGAGAAGAGGAGGCTGAGGGGAGACCTTATCGCTCTCTACAACTACTGCAAAGGGCGTTGCAGCGATGAGGTTGTTGGTCTCTTTTCCCAAGTCACTAGCGATAGAATGAGAGGAAATGGCCTCAGGTTGTGCCAGGGGAGGTTTAGATTGGATATTAGGAAAATTTCTTCACCGAGAGGGTGGTCAAGCATTGGAACAGGCTGCCCAGGGAGGTGGTGGAGTCACCATCATTGGAAGTGTTCAAAAAACATGTGGATGTAGCACTTCGGGACATGGTTTAGGCAAGAAGGTGGTGTAGGTTTAATGGTTGGACTTGATGATCTTGAAGATCCTTTCCAACCTTAATGATTCTGTGATTCTTAGTGATTCTGTGATCTTCAAC
Source organism: Phaethon aethereus (assembly GCF_964289735.1). NCBI lineage: Eukaryota > Metazoa > Chordata > Aves > Phaethontiformes > Phaethontidae > Phaethon > Phaethon aethereus. The sequence goes on along the minus strand of NC_138575.1, from coordinate 181,016,927 downwards.
TAGATCAGCTTACTCAGAACCCTGTCCAACTTGACCTTCAATGTTTCCAGGGATGCGGAATCTACCACCTCTCTGGGCCACATGTTCTAGGGATTCACCATCCTCATTGTGAAAAATTTTTTCCTTACATCTAGTCTAAATCTACCCTCTTGTACTTTAAAAACATTACCCCTTGTCCTACTGTTACAGGTCCTGCTACAATGTCTGTCCCCATCTTTCTCATAAGCCCCCTTGAAGTACTGAAAGGCTGCAAGAAGGTCTCACCAGAGCCTTCTCTTCTCCAGGCTCAACAACACCAACTCTCTCATCCTGTCCTCAATGGAGAGGTGTTCCATCCCTCTGGTCATTTTGGTGGGCCTACTCTGGACACACCCCAACAGGTCCATGTCTTTCCTGTGCTGAGGGCTCCAGAGCTGGATGCAGTACACCAGCTGGGCTGTCACCAAAGCAGAGTAAAGGTCAGAATCGCCTCCCTCAACCTGATGGCAATGCTTCCTTGGATGCAGCCCAGGATACTGTTGGCCTTCTGGTCTGCAAGTGCACACTGTTGGATCACATCTAGTTTTTCATCCTCCAGTGCCCCCAAGTCCTTCTCAATAGGGCTGCTCTCAATCCCTTCATTCCTCATCCTGCACTGATACCAGGGGTTGCCCTGACCCAGGTGCAGGACCCTGCACTTGGCCTTGTTGAACCTCATCAGGTTCACATGGGGCCATACCTCGAGCTTGTCCAGGTCTCTCGGGATGGCACCCCATCCCCTAGGTCTGTCAACCATGTCAACCATCTCAGTGTCATCTACAAACTTGCTGAAGGTGCACTCGATCTCAATGTCTATGTCATTGATGAAGATATTAAAGAGTACTGATCCCAAGACAGACCCCTGAGGGATACCACTCGTCACTGATCTCCATCTGGACATTCAGCCACTGACCACTGCCCTCTGGATGTGACCATCCAACCAGGTCCTCATCCACCAAATAGTCCACCCATCCAATCCATCTCTCCAACTCAGAGAGAAGAATGTTTGGGGGGACCGTGTCAAAGGCTTTACAGAAGTCCAGATAGATGACATCTGTAGCTCATCCCTTGTCTGCTGACATAGTCACTCCATCCTAGAAAGCCACTAGCTTGGTCGGGCAGGACTTGCCCTTGGTGAAGCCATGCTGGCTGTCCCAAATCACTGTCCTGTCCTCCATGTGCCTTACCATAGCTTCTAGGAGGATCAGTCCCAGGATGTTCCCAGGCACAGAGGTGAGGCTGACAGGTCAGTACTTCCCAGGGTCCTCCTTGCTACCCCTTTGAAAAATGGGTGCAGTTTTACCCTGTTTCCAGTCTCCAGGGGCTTCGCCTGACTGCCAGGACTTTTCAAATATCTCGGAGAGTGGTTTGGCAGCTATATCAGCCAATCCCCTCAGGACTCTGGGATGCATCTCATTGGGTCCCATAGACTATGTTCAGGTTCCTCAGGTGGTCTCCCACTGGGTGGGAGGGACTTTGCTCCTCCAGTCCCTGTCTTGCAGGCCATCCCCTTGAGAGGTGTGGGAAGAGACACTGTCAGTGAAGACTGAGGCAAAGAAGTCATTCAGTACCTCAGCTTTCTCCTCATCCATTGTTACCAGTCTGCCTGTCTTTCTCATCAGGGAGGGTGCCTTTCTTTGACCTTCCTTTTCTGGCTGACATAACTGTAGAAGCCCTCATTATGATTCTTGGCATCCCTTGCTGAGTTCAGCTCCATCTATGCCTTGGCCTTCCTGACTCCATCCCTACACAACTGGGCAGTGTCCCTGTACTTTTTGCAGGATATCTGTCCCTGTTTCCACTGCCTGTGCATTTTCTTGCCCTTTGGTTTGACCAGCGAGTCTTTACTCAGCCATGCTGGTCTATTGACTCCCTTTCCTGATATATTACACCCGGGATCGAGACTTCTTGCACACCATGGAAAGCATCCTTAAAGATCTGCCATCTCTGTTCTGCTTCCTTGTCTGTGAGATAATGACTTAATCATCCAAAACATCCAAATAATTCAGAAAAGCACCATTAATAATAACAATGTTAAAGTATATACAAAATACTTTCCTAGCATCTACCTATTTTCCCTGTCATTATGCTCATCCTCCCAATATCCTTCTTTAGTACATACACCTTCACAGAGATGTTGTTTTCCTATGTGTGTTTTGCATTGGAAAATTTTTACTTACACCTACCAATGCAATGGTTTTTCTTTTATAATGCCATATAAAGCTACTGTCATTTTAGCCAGAGTCCTAAGGAAAGTGTTGGTTCTCTCTTGGAGGATACGAAATTACTCCATGCAAATTTAAGAAAAAAAAAAATGAAAGAAAAAAAAATTTAGGGGCTATGGATCAAGGAGGTCATTAGTCAAGGTGTAATGATATTGTGAAAAAGGGAACCACCATATCCAAAGTCTATGAGTGGAAATATAAGTATTAAGAAGTATGGAGTGGGACACAATTGGCTAAATATAGCCAGTTACTACTATTTCAGATTCCCACATGGCCACCAGTTTTCTTTCTAGGAGAACACAAATGTACACTGCATCGTTTCTGCTAGTACCATGTGGATGTATCACATGTCATCTGACACCTTAGATGAAACTGTATAGTTATGTTAGGCAAAATTGTTCTTGGAGGAAGACTGAAATGCAGAAAAAAGCACCTTACTCTTAAGCGTTTCCACTTGGGTAGGTAAGAAAACTAGGTTGCTAAGCTTTCAATAACTGGCAGGTCTTCTAAAAAGGGCTCATGTCAGAGAACTATATCAGTGGTTCTAAAGAACTAAGGTTTTTCAGCTTTCAGAAAAAGAGTAAACATATTTCATTCAAAGATTGTGATTCAATCATTTATTATCCATTTGTTAGTATTAATTATTTTTTAAGTGGTGTGTGCTTAGAGAAATAACTGAATAATTATTTAACTGCATGGTTACTTTTCCCCTGTATCTGGCTGGGATTCATTCTGGGGCTTCAGTTATATACCAGTGCTGTTTCTATATTAAGATGTCACATGTCTTACTGTAGGTTAGGAAGAAACTAAGCCTGTTAATCAATGAAAATAAAGTATTCAGTTGGCTGTGGCAGGAATCTGCCATCAGGTTTGTCTGATGTCCTCCTTTCAAATTTATCCCTGCCCCGCTCCAAAGACAGATATCACACAGTGAGACAGGTGAGGGGAAGAGTTGAGAAAGGAAAGGGGCAGTTGAGTAGGGGAGAGAAGGAGAGAAGAAACAATATATTACAGTGACATTAGAATGAACAAACTCCATGCTGTCAATAATCTTCAGCAGGGTAAAATTCACACTTGATTCCCAGAAGAAGCCCCAACATATTAATACTTTTACTTTTCTTGCAATAACCATGATAGGGAAAGAAGCTTTTGTCTTAATCAGCACTGTTGGAAACAACATACTGCCTTTTACATGGTGTTTCTACCAAGCAGATCTTGCTTAATTAATTCTTACATAATCTGAGATTAGTTTACAAAGAAATTTTAAAAGAAACTCTAAAGAGAGCATTTGTTGAAAGTTGCTTAGCAGTTATTTTGTGGAGCTTTGTGTCTACTAATGATAGGATTTATAACTGAAGTCTCTTAGTTTTAATGGTATAGTATTTTTTTCTTAAATGTTCTTCAGTATGGTCACAAAATACAAATTACCCAAAAAGTAGTTTCCAGCCTGTCATCCTCTCTGAAATTTACTGTTGCAATAAATGTCTGGTACATCAGTGCAATGAATATAAACTGTATGTAAAACTACAAGCAAGCACAGAGAAAAAAATTCTGAATAATTATGGAGCAAATGCTCTAGACCTAACTACCTTGTGGCCCTCTGATGAACCCACTACAGTTGATCTGTGTCTTATATTGCGGGGACAAGAACTGCACCCTGTATCTCATGCAATATAATGAGTGTTGAGTAGAGCTTTCCGAATCTACTGGCCATGTTTCTGCCAGGATGCTCTTGTCCCTTTCTGCTGTAAGGGCACACTGCTGGCTTGTGTACAGCTTACTGTCTACCAAGACCCCCAGGTCCTTTCCACAGAGCTGCTTCCCCGACTGTCAGTCCCAGCCATTCAGTCCCTGCCTGCAGCTTTGCAAGGAATTAATCATTCCCAGATGCAGAAAATGTGCTCTACAAGGACAAATTCCACAAATTTTCCAAGGACAAAAGTGAGTCTGACTGGGCTGTGGCTCCCCAGATCATGCTTTTGACCTTTCTTGAAGGTAGGTGCATCATTTACCTTTATCTTGATCTCCATGACCTTTTGAAGATATTTAAGAGCAGCCCTGCTGCAGTATCAGCCAGTTCTCTTGGCATTCTTAAATACAGCCCAAAGGGTCTGATGGACTTGTATGAATCAGGTAGTCTGTAATAATCCCTGACTTGATCCTCATCCACCGCTGGTAGTCTTCTTGACTTTGATCCTTGCCGTTAAGCATAGAGGCCTGGGAGAATTTATTGGTGAAAAAAAGAGCAAAGATACTTTGAGCTTAGCTTTACTTGAGTCTGCTGCCACTAGTCAGCCTCCCATGCAGTAGGTTGCCCACATTTTCCTTGTTTAGCTCTTTACTAAATAATGGAGCAGCATAAGCTCTTCTTACCAGTCTTGCATATTTTAGCTGTAAGTGAGCTTTGTCTTCTCTAACATTACCTGTACATACATGGGTAAGATTTCATTAGGCTTTTTGAAGACTTAATACACTTCCATATTCTAATCAAGTGGTCTGAAAATGCCCACCATTATGTCACTTTTACTTACCTCTCTTCTGATTTTGAGATCCACAAACTGTCAAACAGCTGGCTGTCAATTCCACAGAAGAGGTCCATAATGTGAAATGCTGTCTTAGGAGTATGGATCAGGTGGATCCTGTCTCTCCCCAGCACTGCTTCATCCTCAGAGAGGGTCCCAGGATCACAAACACTAAATCCTCATTAACAACATGATCTGTGCAGCCAAGCACTGACCTGTAGGATCCATCTGCTCCTCCCCAGGTCTTTCCCTTTCACCAGCAGGATGGAGAAGAAACCATTGGACCACCATGCCCTCCTTCACCTTTATTCCCAGAGCTAAATAGTAGCTTTTGGTACACCAAAAGTCTGTCCCGGCATTATTATTGGTGCCTCCATGGATAAACTACAGTGTCTGATAATATGAAGGCCAGATGAGCCTTAGTATCTTCTCCACAACATCCTCATTCTGAGCACCTGAGAAAAGCAGCAAACCTCTAGAGATGAAAATCAGGTTGGCAGATAGGGTTTTCTCCAACTAATTTCAATTGCTGGTTCTCATCTGACTCTTATACATGCTCAGAGGTAGCTTCTTCCCCCTGCTTTGCTACCGGGTCACTGAACTTACGGAGCTGAATATCTGGGGGAGAAGAAAGTGACTTTTTTCCTGTTGACAGAAGTCATAATCTTCTAAATTTCCTTCATCTCAGAAATTTCTATCTGATGATTATTCTGGTCTTCCCCCTTTATACATGGGGGTTCAAGATCTCATTTCTGCAAGGTCTTTGTGAAACTACTCTCAATCTTTTCTTCATCTTCTGTGGTGCTGCTGAGTTTAATATTTATTTTTTTATATATATTTGCCATTATTTTCAGAAACAAACAAACAAACTACGGTAGACCAGAACAGCAAAAGTTATCAGCAAAAAGTACCAGTAAAGGTAAATTAGATGGTCGTAGTATAGAAGCCGGTGTCTATGAGATGAGAAAATGGAAGCATTATAATACAGGTTCTAACATATTTCTTGTCAGTAGCAACAGGTTGAATAAATCTACAATTAATAAACTCATCGTGCTTCATCCTGACATTACTGAGAAGTGCAAATAAGCTTCTAGACCCATCATGCTGTACAGGAGACCACTATTCATTCAAAATATCGACATAAATAATGTCTTTAGAGGAGATGATCAGCACAAATGTCAGGTTTGCATGTAATTTCACAAAATAATCAACTACACAGACAGAAATTAAAGAGATTCAATTAACATCATGCTACTCAACTGGTGTTGCAGGCCATCCAAAACTATATAATATTCAGTAGCATTTACATAAATATTATCATTATTCTAAACTCTGCTAGATTAAAACCCAGGCTCTTGTTAAGCCACAGTCTTGTGGGGCAGAATAAATCACAAAAAAAAAAAAAAGGAGATGTCTAAGAAATAACCATCTACATCTAGGTTAATTAACCTTGACTCCCTTCTCAGTTCTCTCAGGCTATGGAAATAGGTACTGTCATGACATTGTCCATCTCACATTCTTTAATGTTTTATTTCTGGATGAAACAAATTGTGCTACTGAACTGCTTATTTTTCAGTATTTACTGTAAAAAGATAGCTGCATTTAGAATTCATCTGATCTGGCTTCAGCCGTTTAAAAGTTAAATATCTGGTATAAAGTAATCTTCTGAACTCTCTGTTGCATGAGCCTTGACACAGAATTTAATTCCTTTTGTCTGTTTTATAAATTTATTTTAGGATTGGATGAATCACCCTGACTGTATCTATGTTCCTTATATCTGGATGAAACCTGAGTAATTAACCTAGAATAAACTCATAAAAATTTTGGATAATATTCCTTTTACCTAGTTAACTATGATCTGAAAGGATGGCACAATCCCCATGTTTCTCCATTCACAGCTAGAGCTCTAATCTCCAAATTACACTCACCTGTGACATGCTTAATTTTGAACTTCCTGCAGAAAAATTAAAAAAATGTAGTGAACAGTAAGAGAGATTGTCACTCATATTTCAGATAGTTTCTAGGGGAAAAACATGACTTTGAATCTCTGTCTACTTTGAAGAGACATAGTTTTTTCTGTTCTTTGAATGTGTGATCTAATTATTGAGCAAGGGAGTAGATTACTCTCCATCGTTATTTTTTTTCACTCTACTGAAGTGAATGTTGCTGTTGTGTGGTAGACACATCTAAGGTTTAAAGTGGAGAAACATATTGTGAAAAGCCACTGTTCACATTTTTTCCTAGTAAAAACTGTATTAGCTCACAAAAAAAATCAAGTACATATTAGCATACAGTTCCGCATCTCTGCAACTCTTCAGTCTTCCCTCATACTGACACCTAATCAAGTACATTCAGCTGTCACCCATGGAGACTGATCTTTGGAAACTGTTTCACTGTAAATAGCTTTGTTAACTATGAGATACTTCAATACAGTCAAACACAATGGAGTAATTAGAAAGGTTTGCATTTTTCTGTAGACCACAAGGCTTAACTCAGGGAGACAGAGTTTCATCCAGATTGATCATGCACTGGTGCAGATTGCAGTCCTGAGGGATATGGGGCATGCAAAGAGCAAAGTCAGGACAGTGAATTTTGCAAGAGCAAACCTGCAACTCTTCAAGGAGTTAGTCACTCACCCCCTGGGAAACTACCTTCAGGGACAAGGTACAAGAACAGAATTGGCAGATCTTTAAGGACATTTTCGTAGAGCACAAGAGCTCTTGATCCCCAGGTATAAGAAATCAGGTAAGGAAGGCAAGAGACCAGCATGGCTGAGTAAAGACTCGCTGGTCAAACCAAAGGGCAAGAAAATGCACAGGCAGTGGAAACAGGGACAGATATCCTGCAAAAAGTACAGGGACACTGCCCAGTTGTGTAGGGATGGAGTCAGGAAGGCCAAGGCATAGATGGAGCTGAACTCAGCAAGGGATGCCAAGAATCATAATGAGGGCTTCTACAGTTATGTCAGCCAGAAAAGGAAGGTCAAAGAAAGGCACCCTCCCTGATGAGAAAGACAGGCAGACTGGTAACAATGGATGAGGAGAAAGCTGAGGTACTGAATGACTTCTTTGCCTCAGTCTTCACTGACAGTGTCTCTTCCCACACCTCTCAAGGGGATGGCCTGCAGATTCTCTGTGAAGAAATAAAAAATAATTATATTCTGTTCTAATAGAAGTTTGAACAAATGTCTCCAGCAAAGCTAATATTAAACAAAAGTATTTACATGTTTTCAGGAGAAGAAGATGCATTAATGTTCTTAGAAATATAAAGGGGTTTATAAGACACTTTTAATAGCCCAGGAAGGAGAAAAGGTCAGCTAGGGAGAAATAAGGACCACCAGTATATGAGGGGAGACTGGTGGTTGTGATTTTAAGCAGCAATTTTATATCTTCACAAAACCACGTAGACAGAAAAGAGGCTTAAACAATGGATTAAAGATCACAGTGAGAGATATCTTTGGTTTTGAAAAGAATTTGAAATGTTACTTGATAATCTGCACATACATTAATGTGCTACAGGTACAATAATTTCCCTCTATCCTGGCTTTCAAATATTTATAGACCTATATAACCTAACTTAGTTATCAGTTAGTCAATCAGCAGATATTTATCTTTTTTAATCTTTCCTTGTAAATCACCCCTTACAATACTGGAAAGAATGTTTCCAGGAAGGCTAAAGCCAAACTGGTACATGGTCCTGATCTATACAAGAAAGGAGTCACTGAAGCAAGTCTAGCTGGGTAGGAGGGATGGGAGAATCTCTATGGATGAGTATGACTAGATCTGCTAGAGAGTTTTCAAAGGCGAACTGATTAGACTGGGAGCCTTATAACTAAGAGGTCAAGTGTATGCTCTAGTGGACAGATGAATTGGGAGGAAAGGTATTATCAATGTGTAAATTTAATGAATGAAATTGTAGATATGAAGACTGGAGAGTAAGCTCACTGGAAGAAAAATTAAGTGAGAAAGGAAATTGAAGGGAAAAACTGAAGGAAATCAAGTTTGTTGCATACATATTATAACAAAAGACCGCAAAGGAGCAAAACAAAATTAACAATGAGCAGAAAGATATTGTACCATAGGAAAAAAAAAATCTGTCTGCCTAGAAATCTGAGGGACTACCTGCTGCCTGTGCTAGCTGGTTTTGGAAACTGTAGGCTCCTCACCATAAGTTCTTTCTTAGTTCTCTTGACTCTATTTGGAAGGCATCACATTGTGTGTGTTTAAGTATTCTTAGAAGAAAAAATTGTGCAGTCAGTTTCCAAGAATTTTTTGCCTTGTCTAGTTTGCAGTTTTTCTGTGTGTTTTAAAGAAGTTATGAACCCCATGCAGCACAGAAAAACAAACAAACAAAACGAAATAGAACACACACACGCCCCCAACCAATACTTGCTTTCCCCATACCCTGAATAGAAATGGACCCAGTTAGTGGAAGTGAAAAGTAAAAGTAAATAAAATAAATAAAAGAAAAATAAGGAAAGAAGGGGAAGAAAAAAAATGTTTTATGGGAATTTAGTTAGAGCAAATATCATAGAAGGCAAAAATAATTTCTTTTTCAGGGTAAACCTGACAAGAAAATTTCAAAACCTGTGACAAGGAAAATTTAGTGACCTGAAAAAAAAATAGTCCTTGTGGTTTGAGTCAAGGCTTTCACTTTAGAGGAGACAAAATAAGCAGAGGTTCATTGGCATCACAAGAAAATGGGTTCGTAGGTATAATCTGTTTTCAAACTACATCATGAATCCAAAGTATAAGCTAGTATCCATGTTATGATTTAACTAAGCACCGCACAGACTCTTACTCACTCCCCCACGGTGGAACAGGGGATATAATTGGAAGAATAAAAGTGAGAGCTCATGGTTTGAGATAAACAAGAGTTTAACATGTAAAGGAAAAGCCGCACACACAAGCAAAGCAAATTCATTCACTACTCCCCATGGACAGGCAGGTGTTCAGCCATCTCCAGGGAAGCAGGGCTCCATCACGCATAATGGTTTCTGGGGAAGACAGACTCCATCACTCCTAATGTCCCCTCTCCACTTCCTCCTTCTTTATCCCAGCTTTATATACCCAGCATGATGTCATATGGTATGGGATATCCCTTTGGTGAGCCTGGGTCAGCTGTCCTGGCTATGTCCCCTTCCAGCTTCCTGTGCACCTCCAGCCTTCTCGCCGTAAAACTCTCGTAACTGTAATGCAGGGTTTGAAACTTTTTTACTTAACCTGTGTCCAGCTAATTTATTCCTTATCATAATTTAATCTTTTATTCATATGAGCGCATAACAAGTGCACAGCTAATATTATACCTATTTTACTATTCATAGCTTTGTTATTAAAATGATGCTTAGGAGATCCTCATCTGAGGATCTGTTTAGGAGGAATGTATGCAACTTTCTTAAATGATGTAATGACCAGAGGAACAGGAATAAAGAGAGGGAAGAATGACAAGAGAGGACAAATTTCTATTTATTTTTGTGAAACTGAGATAACACCACTGTGCTGCTGTTGTTAAAAAATATTTCTAACTCTATAGTTTACTAATATTTCCATTCACTGTTGCAAATTCTTACCAGATATTTGCCTACTTTTGGGCAAACTTTTCAAATTATTCGGGGAACTACATTGTGTGTATATGGAAAACAGACTTATTCTTGTGCAACTGGTCTCTATAGATTTCTCCATCATTGGTGAGAGAAGGAGCCTCATTCAAGGTCTGTTAAAGAGTTTAATTTTAGACGTTCTGGAACACTCTCTGGAACAACTGACTTCACTAACTGTAGATGAATTTTAAGGCACCAAGACTCTCCAGTCAACTTCAGTGAGTACCCCTCTTATCTCATCAAGATTCTAGTAAGGTCCTAAGGCTAGATCTGAAAAATATTTCAGCATTTTACTACTAATCATTGTAGTGCCCAAATTTCAGCCACCTTTTTACTAAGATCCACAGTATCAAGACTGGCACCTGGACTGGTCATAAAATTATCTATAAAGATTTTCTGATGGCTAACATGAGCCTTCTAACTTGACTCTGTTAATGTACTTTCTCTGTTGAAAATGATCCAGCTCCAGCCCAATGCAAATACAGTCATCTTTGTGTAGAACTTTACTAAGAATGCATTCTTCTCAGAGAGTCTAAAAAAGGTGAGACATAATGTTGTGTTTATATGAACTGGAACTAGTTCATAGCAGATTCACTGAGGAATCCATCCAACCTCATGTCTGCATGCCTTATATTACTAATATATACTATATATAGTAATATATATACACTAATATATATACTAATATATACTAATATATACTAATATATACTATATTACTAATGCTATATATACACAATTTATTTTTGAGATTTTTTTTAATGTAGAACCTATGCCATGAAAAAAATAATTTGTTGATAAGTGACATTTTTTTCTTCAAGTGATGCTAAAGTATGTAAGCAAAAAGGCAATCCAAAGTTAGACTAATAATATTAGTTTAATGGCATGAGAAAAAGCTCAACATTAGAGGCAAAAAAAGAAAAAAGTGAAAAGTAGCTGGATAACTCTGAACTAAGGCTAAATTAATAATGCAACAACAGGAGAAACTAATGAGCATTACAGATGTTGAAAGGGAGGTATTGGAAATTCCTTTTGTGTGAAGGGGATCAAAATATAGTGAAAAAATAGTGTTGTCTTATTGGAGCTGCTGACAATGGCCAAAATGACCAATTCTGGAGCTTTTCTGTGTATCTGATGGGCAACTGTGTGCTATAACAGTGCCACCTGCAGCAGGATTATAAATTTCTTGTTCTGACCACATCAAATGGTTCTACTAAAGATTCTCAGCGTGGTTTCAAGCAAGCTGAAACAGGAAGCTTAAATAAAAATAAGTAATCTCATAGAAGAAAGATGACAACAAGAGAATAACTAGAGATAACTGTGATGGAAATGTTTAGAAGACTGACAAGTCAGGTTAATTTTAATCTTTTAAACAAAACTTCACTAAATTAATCCCTTAACACTTCATGTCTGTAGTTGTTTCTTCCTTATCCTTACATAATGTCTTTGCACACACAGCTTCCACAGTTACATACAATGTATTCAGTCAATGGTCTGCGTATTTGCAGTCATTTATAATTATGTTGTTTGTAATCAATCTTACAAATTTTCTTAATTTTTTTCCCTGTTCACATGTTTTTCATGAATCCTGCATTTAACTACACATATCTTTCTTAGTCGCCTTTGGTGGGAACATTTCTCACACTTATCTGTAAACTGTTTCTATGTTGAATTTAGCTATAACGCTACAGTATTTCATGATAATTGCCTACTGTTACCAATTGTATTCTTTCAGTACGCTTATAAGAGGGCTGAAGCTAGAGTAATATTAATTGTGTCCTAATTAGCACATTATTAGTTTATGGTTCATTACTTTGGCTACAAGCCCTTGCAAAACCCCTTGACTGTGTTTGCTAATGCTTTTTGTTCTGTGATAGCTTATTAAATGTAAGCATGATACAATTTTCAGGTTAGTTTTCAGTTCACACCATGCTTTATCCAACTCCCCAAAACCCTCTGCATAAAGTACAATAAGACTGTAGCAGGAGTCCTGCTGCAAAACGTTTAGCCGGAATTTGGTGCTGCCTTCCTGTACCCATGCCAGATTATGTACAGAACCACCATAATGCATCAAATCCTAGATCCACACAGGTAGTTTTACAACATTTGAAATGCCTTCACAGTTATGTGCTAGTTTGGACTCAACAACACAAGACAGTGGAGATACTATTTCAAGCCCTGTGTTTTTCCTTGAATATTGGACTGTCCTGGTTTCAGCTGGGATAGAGTTAATTTTCTTCATAGATGCTAGTGTGAGGCTCTGTTTTGGCTTTAGGATGAAAAAATTTTGATAGTGTGCTGATATTTTTAGTTGTTGCTACGTAGTCAAGGACCGTCCAGCTTCTCATGCTGGCCTGCTAGCAAGAAGGATGGGGGTACATGGGAAGCTGGGAGGGGACACAGCTGGGACAGCTGACCCAGACTGGCCGAAGAGATATTCCATACCATATGATGTCATGCGCGGTATATAAATCTGGGACAAAGAAGAAGGAAGGGATGGGGGAACGTTCGGAGTGATGGAGTTTGTCTTCCCAAGTAATGGTTAACTGGTTTAACCCCAGCAGGCAGCTCAGCATCACGCAGCTGCTCGCTCACTCCCACCAAGTGGGATGGGGGAGAGAATAGGAAGGGTAAAAGAGAAAAAAATCGTGGTTTGAGATAAACAGAGTTTAATAGGTAAAGCAAAAGCCACATACGCAAGCAGAGCAAGGCAAGGAATTCATTCACCAGTTCCCATTGGCAGGCAGGTATTCAGCCATCTCCAGGAAAGCAGGGCTCCGTCACGCATAACAGTTTCTTGGGAAGACAAATGCCATAACTCCACACGTCCTCTCTTCCTGCCTCTTTTCCCAGCTTTTATTGTTGAGCATGGCGTTATATGGTATGGAATATTCCCTTGGTCATTTGGAGCCAGCTGTCCGCATTGTGTTCCCTCCCAACTTCTTGTGTACCCCCAGCTTACCTGCTGGTCCGGTGGTGTAGGAAGTAGAAAGGGCCTTGACTCTGTGTAAATACTGCTCAGCAATAGATAAAATGCTGGTGTGTTATCAACACTATTTTGGTCACAAATCCAAAACATAGCAGTATACATTTCACAGCACTTCACTGCTGTGAAGAAAATTAACTCTATCCCAGACAAAATCAGTACAGGGACACAAATTGGATTCCAGAGGAGGCATGGGTAAGGTCATCCTTTATGTTATTTTCATAAATAAAAGTCTCTTTCCTTGTCTGATTTTATTTCAGTATGGTTTTACGTATCAGAGACAAGGAATGCATTGTCAGTCATAATTATGATGTTACATCAGAGCAATGAGAATACTTTGATTCTCCCGCAGCTTACAGGATAAATATCTGCTCCTCTTTTTAAGTAGAAAACAATAATTTAGGGAAGATTCTGGCTAGCTCAGTAACAGATGCTGTTATTGATTCTGATCCAGTTGTTGGAACTACTTTCCTTCCCCCCTGTTACCACAACAAGAGAAAAAAAGAAAAGTTTAATTTAGCTCTTAACCTTCAGACCTTCTGAGGAATGTGTCATCATTTCCAAGTGTTAGGTCAATTTATTTCATATGCATTATTTTACTTTCATCCCTAAAGTGATTTTGCCACATTTAAAGCAGTTAAAGCAAATGGAAAGTAGAATTGCAGAAATATGAATGGAAACTTTGTCATCAAGGAATAAGTAACGGTGTGCCTTGGGGAAGTATCCACTGAGAACAGAGGTACATGAAGTAGGACTTAAGCGACATTTATATGTGTATCTGTTGTCATGGTTTAGCCCCAGGTGGCTACTAAGCACCACACAGCCACTCGCTCACTCCCCCATGGTGGGACAGGAGAGAGAATTGGAAGAGTAGAAGTGAGAAATCTTGTGGGTTGAGATAAAGACAATTTAATAGGTAAAGCAAAAGCCATGCACGCAAGCAGAGCAAAACAAGGAATTCATTCACTACTCCCCATGGGCAGGCAGGTGTTCGGCCATCTCCAGGGAAGCAGGGCTCCATCACGCATAATGTTTTCTTGGGAAGACAAATGCCATAACTCCAAATATCCCTCCACCCCTTCCTTCTTCTTCCTTACAGCTTTATATACTGAGCATGATGTCATATGGTATGGAATATCTCTTTGGCCAGCCTGGGTCAGCTGTCCCAGCTATGTCCCCTCCCAGCTTCCCGTGCAACCCCATCCTTCTTGCTAGCAGGTCAGCATGAGAAGCTGGACTGTCCTTGACTATTTGGCAACAACTCAAAACATCAGCACGTTATCAACATTTTCTCATCCCAAATCCAAAACACAGCCTCACACTAGCTTGTATGAAAAAAATTAACTCTATCCTGGCTGAAACCAGGACATCTGTGTATCTCAAACTTCAGTTCTCTGTTTCCCTATTCAACAACTGCCTGCTTATTCTCATTTGACCTTTGTGCAGTTTTAACAGGCCTAAGGATCTTAATGCTAAGCTATATTCAAACCTATTAAACAATTACACTTCCACCTGAGTCCTGTGAGGGACCTTGTCAAGATCTCTGTGAAATAAAGGCGGCTGTCACTTAAGATACATGTATATGTATACATGACAGATGTGGTGATCAGAGCTCACTGAGCAAAAAAAAAGTCTGCATTCAGTTTCTTTCCTCTGTCACTGGAGGTTTAATCCTGCAGACTGGAAGCTGTTCACAGAAACTGGGAATACTTACATTTTATACGCATATTTTCCTCAATCTACGGCATCTGGTGTAAGAAAATCCTGGTTTGCAGTCACCTCCTGCTAGGTCTTCCTATGTATATACCTGGCATATTAAACTAAAAATCTCTGGAATAGGTATGAATAAGCATTTATACTTTCACTCACCACCTCTCCTTCTCTTTCTGCTCTAGTAAGAAATACTCTTTTTCTGGTCCAGTAAATTCTTTACCCTTAGGAATCATATTTATTTTCTCGTATTTATTATGAACTATGACACAAGATAGATGGACATGTCTTTTGAATTGCAGATGCTTTGCATAACATTTTAGAGGACACATGGACAATTTCTCTCAGTTCCTGTCCCGTGCTGGTCAGATGTGATCCAGTCTAGTCTGGCACCTGGTAACTTTATTAGCATGGTACTTTCCTCAGGATAATATTCTGTAAATAAAGAGTTCAATGAAGTGAACCTGCTTCTTCTTGAAGTATGTAACTCTTCCTATGCATCAAATACAAAAACCTACGCACTTAATTAAGTCCATGCATCCAACTCAGATCAGGGACTCCTCTGTAATGTGACACATCCATACCATGATATGTCTTGGCATCTCACTTCTAGATACTCATATCTTGTATTTGCTTGTTACTCTTTTTTACTGTTTTAAGGGTAACACCTATCCTCTGTAACATTTCTATTAATAAAATATATGCTAAATCCCCCCCGCCCCAACTAACTGTGATGTTTATGAAGAAAGTAGAGGGAAGGTGTTTTCTCAGAAATACATGCGTTCAAACCACTACATTAAAACAACTTTTTAGTACTCGCTTGTAAAGGCAATTAAGCACATAAGAAGCAAGTAACTAATTTCTTATTCTTTTTCCTAGTCCTTAACCATGATGGTAACATTCATCCACTCATACAGATGGAAGAAATAGTTTAACATTAGTATATAATTCTATATGTGAATACCAGAAGTCTTTCTCTATTATTTTAATGAAGTGCTAAGTCTACCAAAAGTACAGTTTCTCAAAAATCATGACCTTTGAATATTTAAATAAACATGTCACTTTAACCTAATGTAGACTAAAAATTCTATTTAATTTAAAAATCATAAACTCCTTCCTAAGGATGATACTCTTCCTTTAAGTTTTTTTCTTTAATTTGCTCTTTATGTTTTGACAGTATTGTTTCATCAGATAATTCTTGTGAAAAATAAATACTGTATTAATATATCCACGTTAGATTCCTCTTAAGAATTTTTGACATTATTACAAGTGGTGGTGACATTTCAGAGACTGCTTTAAATGAGGAAAAAATAAATGTTAATGAATAATTAAAAAGCAAGTTCAGTTGTAAAAAACTGCTCAGATTTCTAAATAGTTGACATGAAAGCTCTTCATAATTTATGCTGTTAATTACTCTGCATACAGGAATTAGGTAGGGACTAACAAAAGTTTTTTTCGTAAACATAAATGAAGTGTTCAAAACTTTCATGGGATCACAGTCAACTACCATAATTACACTACAGAATTATTAAATAACATTATCTGGTGATTATATTATTTGTGAAGTATGAAAAGGTTTATGTACTAGTTCCTAACTTCATGTCCAGTTGAAAATCAATGATTTGGGGGTAAAAAAAATATAATATATCAAAAAAACAGACCTATAGAACATGACTCTCTTTCTGGAATGCTGTAGACGGCATCTTTTCCTACCAATGTCTTTGTTGATATCATCAGCACTGTTTCTGTAAACACTTATACACCCTAACAGCTGTATGTCATCATTACCATCCACAGAATAAAAATGTATAGAGACAGATTCTAAAAAGTATTTAGGTGTATAGAGACACTAAAAGATATCTTCCTACCACCAATTGCAACAAAGGTAATGGATATCTTCTTGGTATACTACACTACAGTATACTGCACTACAGTCCCTGTACAGATGGTGTCAGAGTCACCTTAAAGCTGTCCTACCATCATATCCTGTGACAACATCAGCTGCAGAGGTATTTTATGTGTCAAAATGAAGTAATATATGTGTTGTTCATGTATCATATTACATATTATACCACATGTGCTGGTGTTCTTCATGTTGTTTTCTCCATTTTATCTTTCTCCATCCTGTTTTCTTATGCAGTGATTCATGTGCCTATGCTGAGAGTTCCTAAGATATCCAAACCATAGTAGAACGGTTAAATCACAGAATCAGAATCACAGAATCACTAGGGTTGGAAAGGACCTTCAAGATCATCAAGTCCAACCATTAATCCAGAGCCACCGTGTCCCCTAAACCATGTCCTGAAGCGCCACATCCACATGTTTTTTGAACACTTCCAGAGATGGCGACTCCACCACCTCCCTGGGCAGCCTGTTCCAATGCTTGCCCATCCTCTTGGTGAAGAAATTTTTCCTAATATCCAGTCTAAACCTCCCCTGGCACAACTTGAGACCATTTCCTCTTGTCCTATCACTAGTTACTTGGGAGAAGAGACCAACACCCACGTCGCCACAACCCCCTTTGAATGAATGAGGTACCTCACTTCACAGATTTCAAGGTGACTTGAATGATTTGATGTTCCCACTTTCTCCTCACAGTGTCACATACAGAGAGCTTGTAGGAAATGACAGACAGTATGCTCTGACAAAACAGGTGGTCTGCTGAATTTAAACTCTGCACCTGATGCACTCAGAAGAGGTATGTGTAAAGCTTTTCTTTAAATGGTTTCCAGATGTTTAATGTAGAATCATAGAATCATTGAGATTGGACAAGACCTCTAAGACCTTCAAGTCCAACCATCTACCCAACACCACCATGCCTACATGTCTACATGGTTTCTGAACAGCTCCACTGATGGTGACTCCACCACCTCCCTGGGCAGACTGTTCCAATGTTTGACCACTCTCTTTGTAAAGAAATTTTTCCTAATATCTAGTCTAAATCTCCTCTGGTGCAACTTGAGGCCATTTCCTCTCATTCTATTGCTAGTTACTTGGGAGAAGAGACCAACACCCTCCTCATTACAACCTCCTTTCAGGTAGTTGTGGAGAGCAATAAGGTGTCCCCTCAGCCTCCTCTACTCCAGACTGAACAAGCCCAGTTCCCTCAGCCGCTCCTCATAAGACTTGTTCTTTAGACCCCTCACCAGCTTCGTTGCCCTTCTTTGGACACGCTCCAGCATCTCAATGTCTTTCTTGTAATGTAGGGCCCAGGAATCTCCAGGAACCTCCTAGACCGTTTCCTCTCTGCTGTGTTGTATTTCCAGCAGACATCCAGTATGTTGAAGTCCCCCACCAGAACAAGGGCTAGCAATTGTGAGACTTCTGACAGCTGCTTGCAAAATGCTTCATCTGCCTCTTCATCCGGGTTGGGTGGTCTTATAACAGACTCCCAGTAGGATATCTGCCTTGTTGCCCTTCCCCTCATCTTTACCCATAAGCACTAGACCTTGTCATCACAATCGTTAAGCTCTATACAATCAAAACACTCCCTAACATACAGAGCCATCCCACTGCCTCTCCTTCCATGCCTATCACTTCTGAAGAGCTTATAGCCATTTGTTGCAGCACTCCAGTCATGTAAGTCATCCTACTATGTTACTGTGATGGCAACTAACCACTACTAATGTACTTCTTCAATAAACATAATTTATGTCTTATGCTGTACATACACATATAAGGTTTAAACTTATGCGACTGTTCCAGAGCAATATACTAGTCATCAGTTCATGTCACATGTTGAATCACAGCCTAAGTGCTCTCCTTCTCACTTACTGAAAACTTCCTCCTGCACAGAAATGAATCTAATATCAGAGGGAGGAAAAACACACTGTGATCTGATTTTCTATTACACCAATGAGTTTGTTACTGTGAGAAATAGGGTAGGATGAGGTTCTTCCCACAGTTGTTATTACTAAGCATGAATTTCATCTAATGATTTTATAACGACAAGTATATGTACAATACAAGGAAAACAGATCAGAATCCAGTATCGCTTATGTCCAGTCTCTGAGAAATCTGTTTAAGTGCCATAGTGCACAGACTGAATAAAATTTATTATGGGATTTTCAAATATGTTTGTGAGTAACTTCCACTGAAATCAACAGTATCTCAAAGATAAATTACAATAAAAATTACTAATAGTAATAATAGCAATAACATTTAATAATATCAATAATGTAATAATAATAATAATAGTAATAATAAGCAATAAAAATAAATATATAGTACTTGTGGTTTTAATGGGATAATTATGAATGTGGCAAAATAATGATTGCTTTACCAGAGTTCATTACAACACCACAAGTTAATTCCTATTTAATTACAGTGAAACTTGAGTAGTTTCATTTACTACCTGTAATGTAGATTTTAAATATTGTACCATAAAATAATGATTATTTCATATAATTACATTAGGCATGATGTATTAGTTACAGATACTGATGTTTGTAAAGCTGTGGAAACAATTCTAATCCCAGTTTTCAAAGTAATATCGTAACATACGAGTTCAAATATTGCTCTTTCTGCATCCATATGATTGCTGGTACTTATAATTTCCTTACTATTGAACGTAAAAAAAGTTTGCAAGCATACGAAATGTAAAAATGTTAATTAAATAATTTGACAGTTACGTAGCAAGAAGACAAATTCTATGCATGCATTAAAGGCAGATAAATCTAGGTGTTTTTTTTCCTTTTTTTCTCCAGAAAGAAATTTATTAAATAGAAATAAGGCACAGATCTGAATGCTTTCTAACTCAGCTCTATAAAAAATATATCCATTCTATCAATTAAATAATACTCTCTGAAAGTTCATCTGCTTTGTGAGGAATATAATAAAATGCTAAATTTAGAGTTTTAACTTCTTGACATTCTTACTCTTTCACTCACAAATCTTCTGTCAAAACAGAACACACCATATATACGGTGTGTATTATGTGTGATATGTAGAATTCATTGTTTGTCTAGTTAACAATTTAATAGTCTAATAATCTACATTGCCTAATTAATTCAGAAAATTCTCATTAAAATAAGTTAAACAGGTGTGGGAGGTTTTTATGGTTTGATTTTCTTCTTTGGTTGATTTTTCCCTCCCCCTCTCCCAAATATCTCTGAGTTATCAATTCTATTCCCCTGGAGTTATGCTCACTGTCTGTGTTTCGCTGGATCCCACCTAAGTGTGACCATTGCAGGTTCCCTCTAGAAGAAGGGGGCAGGATTACATTGAGTTGTCACCACTCTGAGTTCTTTACAGGACTCATGGGAATCGTTTCTTTCTCCTCAGCCTCCAGCACATCTGGATTTCGTTTTATATTTTCTTACCCCCGTGTATTGACTTCACCATCACACAACTGGACTAGCAAAATGAATAGACTGTTCATCTGGACTAGATCCAGGCAGGAGTTCAGTTACGGTGTATGAAGAGTCTGATGGATCTCTAATGCTCAGCATGTGTACATTGCAGGAGCATGGGTCAGTAAATAATAGACCTGACCTCCAGTTACAGAAATCTGTCTCAGGTACTGCAGTACGTAGCTGGAAGAGAGTCTTGTTATGGGATTCCCTTAGAGTGCAGCAAGAAACACCTATTTGTGAATGGTTACAAGATCTGAAGGCCCATAACAGTAAGCCAGGGAGTTTTTTCTTTTTGTCTGGTTCAGTTGCTACAGTTATTGACAAGAAGTGAGCACAGGCCATTTCTTTTCGTTTTGCCTTTTTTTTTTTTTTTTTTGAGCTGCAGACAGAGCAAAATAGAACCTTGCATGTTATTTTCACATAGTATTAGAGTAGAGGAGACAGACAACACAGTAATAAATTTACAAATAAATACACACACATACACAGGCAACATGTGAGAATGTACTGGAATGTTTGCAGAACAGTTACTTCCATCCTGCATAAATTTAAAACCACCCTGGCAACCTTCTCTATCACAAGTGCAGCAACTGCAGCAACATCTTATTCTTCAGTAGTCTTCTTCATCTTGGTTGCTCATACAGCTATTGAATCAAAGCTGTTCAGCAAAGGAGTTGCTCCTTCACACATTTATAGCATTAAACTACTAATTAAAAAAAAGTATGTTAGTAATTGCCCTACATCTTCTTGAACTAATATATCTCAGAAACTCAGAAAATTATCTTTTTTATATTAATCACTTTTTTTATATAAAACATTACTCAAAGTATAAAGTGAGGTTTGACTTCTGTTGGGTTTGAAAGTCTGTTTCAAATCTTGGCATATCTAAATTCAAATTTGAGAATATCTATTAAAAACCCCTCCTTTTCTAATACACATACTGAAATACAGTATAATTTTGGTAATTTTATCAGTACTGAATTTTGCATCTTGCATTTTGACAGGGACAATTTCTTCCTTTGCAAAACATACAAGTACCTCCATAACAATGTTTTGAACCTAGAGATATCCTATCACATATGCAAATATACTCTGAGATTCTATTATTCATTTTATAAATTAAATATTATTATATTATTCATAAGTCTCTGATCATGATCACATGATCAGAAGTGACCCAAAAGCAACTAGAAGTCAAGAATGCTGAACAGGAGCTGAGATTTCCCTCTACTAGAGGCAGATTCCCAGGCATCCAAGCAAAAAGAATCTAGCCTAGTAACTGGAAACCTCAGAACAGATAAACAACAGATTATACAATTGCATAATTATTTAATGTGGAAAAGACTAAGAGATGTGTGGTCTGCAGTTCTGGCATCGTGACACACAAAAGTCGCTCAGGACTGCCTGCACTTCTTGTCCTTGTTGGCAGTCTTGAATGGTGCTGGACAACTGATTTTTCTTTTTTATTGGAAAGAAATACCTTTATTGCCAGCTGCAAGATGAGACACATACTTAGGTCATCCTTGCAAAACCAAAACCAACATAAAAAAAAAAATTATGCAGTCCATGAACACTGTTACTTTTCATTAAATCAATAATCAGTTGATACACTTACATTACTTATTCTTTAGTGCAACTTCTTTACATTCACTAGATTCCTTTTCTACTTAACTTTTTATTTATTTATGTTGTCTTTTCTAGATGCAGAATGAAGCTGCTTTTTAATTTTCTGATCTTCATGTCATCTCTGGTTCAGACTATCAGCTCAATTTCTGCCACAACAGGTGATTTTGATAGCAACCCTCTGTCAGTATACAGCTTTACATTTCCATTTTAGCGAACGTTAACAATGTGATTTCCCCATAAACCTTGTTTCTGGTAAAAACCTAGAGTAAGACTGTTCTCTGTAAGCACAAATTATCTAACAATTGTCTACTGAGAAAACAAAATATTAGAAGATACTGCCATAAGCAATTGATGTTTCCTGTATTAAGGAGTGCTCCCAGGAGAACCATGATAGTGTAATATTTGGGGAGGGAGTATAATAATAATAACAATAACAACAGCAACAACAATCATAATGTCCTGGTTTCAGCCAGGATAGAGCTGGTTTTCTTCACAGAAGCCAGTGTGAGACTGTTTTGGATTTGGGATGAGGAACTGTTGATAATGTGCTGATGTTTTGGGTTGCTGCTGAGCAGTCAAGGACAGTCCAGCTTCCTGTGCTGGCCTGCCAGCGAGCAGGCTGGGGGTGCACGGGGAGCTGGGAGGGGACACAGCCGGGACAGCTGACCCAGACTGGCCAAAGAGATATTCCCTACCATCCGACGTCATGCCCAGTACATAAACTGGAGTTGGCCGGGGGGCGGAAATCGCTGCTCGGGGACGGGCTGTCGATCGCCGGGTGGTGAGCAATTGCTGTATTGGGCATCACTTGTTCTTGTACATTCCTTTGTCGGTATTATCATTGTTGTTTCCTTCTTTCTTTCTGTCCTATTAAACTGTGTTTATCTCAAACTATGAGTTTCCTCACTTTTACTCTTCCAATTCTCTCCCCCGTGCCACCGTGGGGGAGTGAGCGAGCGGCTGCGTGGTGCTTAGTTGCTGGCTGGGGCTAAACCACGACAGTCCTTTTTGGCGCCCAACGTGGGGCCCGAGGCTTGAGATAATAACAGTTGCAGGTCACAATATCAGTTTATTTGATTTGCATGATGCTCTCGTCTTTGTTGTACATGTTAAGGATCGGTGTTGGTCTCTGCGGGCTGCTGTACTCGCCTGCAAGTTTTGTTTTTCGAGCACTGACCTTGAGCTTAATGTGGTATCATCTGAACTCTGTACTAAAGCCGTTACTGTATTTTGGCTACAGTCTTGTGGAGACGATTAGCAATTATACTTCTGCCTCTGAAAGGCTTTCTATGGAGGAAATGCAGAATGATACCTTTGCTACCCTCTATCATAACATTTCCTCCTTCATCACAGTAATTTTTCCGTATTTTGAACACCCTTGGGTAGTTATAATACCTCTATTGCTACTTCTGGGGAACATTGTTTCGGTTTTGTCTAAGGTTGGCAAGCGATTTAAGAATATCACCCGGAGATCTGCCCCAAGGCTGGATAGTTATGAATGGCAGGGCGTGTGGAACAGCATGGGCAAATGCCTGGGGCGGTGGGCACCTCCGGTGTTTTGGAGCTTCACTCCCGAACAAGTGCAGAATCCTGATAAACTAGCAGAATATCTGGAAGAAGTATGCTGTCAGCCTGGCAGCTCCAAGGAGACACAAATCATTGCCATGTGCTGGGGCCTGGCCCATGCCTACCGAGCTCTATTTAACACTGTGCAAAGGGGAGAGAGGGTCTCTGGGTCTGATGGCAATGTGGCAGGCACTGTGACTACTCCAACCCCTGCAACAGGCACTGTAGCTACTCAAATCCCTGCGGCGGCCACTGTGACTACTCCAACCCCTGCAACAGGCACTGTAGCTACTCAGACTGTTGCAGCTGAACCAGAGAACCAGCCCATCCCAGTATCAGTTGCCCCTGTACAAAAGAAGAAATCTTGGAAGCGGAAGTCAGCTCGTTTAGTAAGGGAGGAGGAAGATTCTGCTAAGAGGGAGGCAGAGGAAGCGAGTGAGGAGGCAGAGTGCTCTGAAGCAGGGCCATCACAAGGACTGAAGAGGGAAGAGAGCAGGTCATCGCTTGAAGAGGAGGAAGAGGAAGAACTCATAAAAGAGACGGTAACTACCCGATCTCTATCACTGAGTGAACTGCGAGATATGCGAAAGGATTTCAGCCGTCGTCCAGGTGAGCACATTGTCACCTGGCTGCTCCGATGCTGGGATAATGGGGCCAGTAGCCTGGAATTAGAGGGTAGGGAAGCCAAGCAGCTGGGATCCCTTTCTAGGGAAGGGGGCATTGACAAAGCAATTGGAAAAGGTGCACGAGTCCTCAGCCTCTGGAGACGACTCCTGTCGGGTGTGAAGGAAAGGTACCCCTTCAAGGAAGATGTTCTATGTCACCCAGGCAAGTGGACCACCATGGAGAAAGGTATCCAGTACCTGAGGGAGCTAGCGGTGCTGGAAGTGATTTATGGTGACTTGGACAATGGACAATCATCCAAAGATCCAGATGAAGTCAATTGCACGCGACCTATGTGGCGGAAGTTTGTACGGAGTGCACCATCATCATATGCCAACTCATTAGCAATAATGGCCTGGAAAGACGGAGAGAGACCAACGGTGGATGAATTGGCTGGCCAACTCCGGCAATACGAAGAAAGTCTCTCTTCCTCCCTACGGGCCTGCGTCTCTGCTGTAGAGAAACTGTCCCAGGAGTTCCGGCAATTCAAAGAGGATATGCCCTACCCTCCACCCGTACGGACCAGTGTCTCAGCCATTAGGAGTAAACGCTCTTCTGTTCAAGAGAGAGGATATAGAGGATACACACCGGGAGCCACCCTGTGGTTTCAATTGCGTGACTACGGAGAGGACATGAGGAGGTGGGATGGAAAACCTACCTCGACCCTAGAGGCACGAGTACGTGAGCTGCAAGGGAAAACAATTACAAAAGGGCGTTCATGTTCCTCCAGAAGAATCGTCGCTCCACTTTCCAGTGGGCAGTTCCCCAGAAAGAATAGAAGAGCTGATCTCACCTCTGATCCTCTTGAGGGGACTTCTGATTCCTATTTACAAGAAGTGGGTAACGAGTACTATGAGCAGGACTAGAGGGGCCCTGCCTCCAGCCAGGCGGAGGAGAGGGATAACCGAGTTTATTGGACTGTGTGGATTAGATGGCCTGGCACATCAGACCCACAGGAATATAAGGCTTTAGTGGACACCGGTGCACAATGTACCCTGATGCCATCAAGCCATATAGGGGCAGAACCCATCTGTATTTCTGGAGTGACAGGGGGATCCCAGCAGCTGACTGTGCTGGAGGCCGAAGTGAGCCTAACTGGGAATGAGTGGCAGAAGCACCCCATTGTGACTGGCCCAGAGGCTCCGTGCATCCTGGGCACAGACTACCTCAGCAGAGGGTATTTCAAGGACCCAAAAGGGTACCGGTGGGCTTTTGGTATAGCTGCCTTGGAGACGGAAGAAATTAAACAGCTGTCCACCTTGCCTGGTCTCTCAGAGGACCCTTCTGTGGTGGGGTTGCTCAGGGTCGAAGAACAACAGGTGCCGATCGCTACCACAACAGTGCACCGGCGGCAATATCGCACCAACAGAGACTCCCTGATCCCCATCCATGAGCTGATTCGTCGGCTGGAGAGCCAAGGAGTGATCAGCAAGACTCGCTCACCCTTTAACAGCCCCATATGGCCAGTGCGAAAGTCTAATGGAGAGTGGAGACTGACAGTAGACTATCGTGGCCTGAATGAAGTCACGCCACCACTGAGCGCTGCCGTGCCAGACATGCTAGAACTTCAATATGAACTGGAGTCAAAGGCAGCCAAGTGGTACGCCTCCACTGATATTGCTAACGCGTTTTTCTCGATCCCTTTGGCGGCAGAGTGCAGGCCACAGTTTGCTTTCACCTGGAGGGGTGTCCAATACACCTGGAATCGACTTCCCCAGGGGTGGAAACACAGCCCTACCATTTGCCATGGGCTGATACAAACTGCACTGGAACAGGGTGAAGCTCCAGAGCATCTGCAATACATTGACGACATCATCGTATGGGGCAACACAGCAGAAGAAGTTTTTGAGAAAGGGAAGAAAATAATTCAAATCCTTCTGAAAGCTGGTTTTGCTATAAAACAAAGTAAGGTCAAAGGACCTGCACAAGAGATCCAGTTTTTAGGAATAAAATGGCAAGATGGACGTCGACAGATCCCAACGGATGTGATCAACAAAATAACAGCTACGTCTCCACCAACTAGCAAAAAAGAAACACAAGCATTTCTGGGCGTTGTGGGTTTCTGGAGAATGCATATTCCAAATTACAGTCTGATTGTAAGCCCTCTTTATCAAGTGACCCGGAAGAAGAATGATTTTAAATGGGGCCCTGAGCAACGACAAGCCTTCGAGCAAATTAAGCAGGAGATAGTTCATGCTGTAGCCCTCGGGCCAGTCCGAGCAGGACAAGATGTTAAAAATGTGCTCTACACGGCAGCCGGGGAGAATGGCCCTACCTGGAGTCTCTGGCAGAAGGCACCAGGAGAGACTCGAGGTCGACCTCTCGGGTTTTGGAGTCGAGGATATAGGGGATCTGAGTCCCGCTATACTCCAACTGAAAAGGAGATACTGGCAGCATATGAAGGAGTTCGAGCTGCCTCAGAAGTGGTTGGCACTGAAGCACAGCTCCTCCTGGCACCCCGACTGCCGGTGCTGGGCTGGATGTTCAAAGGGAGGGTCCCCTCTACGCATCATGCGACTGATGCTACGTGGAGTAAGTGGGTCGCGCTTATTACACAGCGGGCTCGAATAGGAAACCTTAATCGCCCGGGAATCTTGGAAGTGATCATGGACTGGCCAGAAGGCAAAGATTTTGGAATATCACCAGAAGAGGAGGTGGCGCGTGCTGAAGAGGCTCCACCATATAATGAACTGCCAGAGAATGAAAGGCAATATGCCCTATTTACTGATGGGTCCTGTCGTATTGTAGGCAAACATCGAAGGTGGAAAGCTGCTGTATGGAGCCCTACACGACGAGTCGCAGAAGCCGCTGAAGGACAAGGTGAATCAAGTCAGTTTGCGGAGGTGAAAGCCATCCAGCTGGCTTTAGATATTGCTGAACGAGAAAAATGGCCAGTACTCTATCTTTATACTGACTCATGGATGGTGGCAAATGCTCTATGGGGGTGGCTACAGCAATGGAAGCAGAGCAACTGGCAACGCAGAGGCAAGCCCATCTGGGCTGCTGAATTGTGGCAAGATATTGCTGCCCGACTAGAGAATCTGGTCATAAAAGTACGCCATGTAGATGCTCACGTACCCAAGAGTCGGGCCACCGAAGAACATCAAAACAACCATCAGGTGGATCAGGCTGCTAAGATTGAAGTGGCTCAGGTGGATCTGGACTGGCAACATAAGGGTGAATTATTTATAGCTCGGTGGGCCCATGACACCTCAGGCCATCAGGGAAGAGATGCAACATATAGATGGGCTCGGGATCGAGGGGTGGACCTGACCATGGACGCTATTGCACAGGTTATCCATGAATGTGAAACGTGTGCTGCGATCAAACAAGCCAAGCGGTTAAAGCCCCTCTGGTATGAAGGACGATGGTTGAAATATAAATATGGGGAGGCCTGGCAGATTGACTATATCACACTTCCACAAACTCGCCAAGGCAAGCGCTATGTGCTTACCGTGGTGGAAGCAACCACCGGATGGCTGGAAACATACCCTGTGCCCCATGCCACCGCCCGAAACACTATCCTGGGCCTTGAAAAGCAAGTCTTATGGCGACATGGCACCCCCGAAAGAATTGAGTCGGACAACGGGACTCATTTCCGAAACAACCTCATAGACACCTGGGCCAAAGAGCACGGCATTGAGTGGGTGTATCACATCCCCTATCATGCACCAGCTTCCGGAAAAATTGAACGATACAACGGACTGTTAAAGACTACACTGAGAGCAATGGGTGATGGGACATTCAAACATTGGGATAAACATTTAGCAAAAGCCACCTGGTTAGTCAACACTAGGGGATCTACTAATAGAGCCGGCCCTGCCCAATCAAAACTTTTACATACTGTAGAAGGGGATAAAGTCCCTGTGGTGCATGTGAGAAATATGCTGGGGAAGACAGTCTGGGTTACTCCTGCCTCAGGCAAAGGTAAACCCGTTCGTGGGATTGCCTTTGCCCAGGGACCTGGGTGCACTTGGTGGGTAATGCGGAAGGATGGGGAAGTCCGATGTGTACCTCAAGGAGACTTGATTTTGGGTGAAAATAGTCAATGATTTGAATTGTATTATGTTAATTGTTACACAATACAGTATGTCATTACTACTATGGTTGCTATCTACCATATCGATGGTATTACAGTAAGAATCACCCAGACTGATGAAGAATGAGCTTCACCGAAACTAAGCAACATGCAGCAGTGATGGAACCAGAACTGGCTTCAGCAGCTTGCGCCCAACAAATCCCTCGAGACCGACATCTTCGACCTGCAGATCACGGACATGGACCGTGCCAGATAACGATCCAACACCACATACCATCTCCCCTGCCCTGAGAGACTGCTATGATGGATGAAGCCCAGAGTCATGGACTGAATGAACTACACAGACATTTTAAAGTGATGGCCCATGGACTAAGAAAGTGATATCTGTGTGTATATATTAAAAGACAGGAAGAGTAATAATGAATAATTGGAATGTATTGAAAGTACAGGACCTGGGCATGACGTAAATGGTATGGAATAAGGGGTGGATACTGTCCTGGTTTCAGCCAGGATAGAGCTGGTTTTCTTCACAGAAGCCAGTGTGAGACTGTTTTGGATTTGGGATGAGGAACTGTTGATAATGTGCTGATGTTTTGGGTTGCTGCTGAGCAGTCAAGGACAGTCCAGCTTCCTGTGCTGGCCTGCCAGCGAGCAGGCTGGGGGTGCACGGGGAGCTGGGAGGGGACACAGCCGGGACAGCTGACCCAGACTGGCCAAAGAGATATTCCCTACCATCCGACGTCATGCCCAGTACATAAACTGGAGTTGGCCGGGGGGCGGAAATCGCTGCTCGGGGACGGGCTGTCGATCGCCGGGTGGTGAGCAATTGCTGTATTGGGCATCACTTGTTCTTGTACATTCCTTTGTCGGTATTATCATTGTTGTTTCCTTCTTTCTTTCTGTCCTATTAAACTGTCTTTATCTCAAACTATGAGTTTCCTCACTTTTACTCTTCCAATTCTCTCCCCCGTGCCACCGTGGGGGAGTGAGCGAGCGGCTGCGTGGTGCTTAGTTGCTGGCTGGGGCTAAACCACGACACATAACAATAATAATTTCTATACTATTAATATATGGATTAATATATTAATTAGACATTAATATTATTAATAATTCTATTATTATTAACCAAGCAATAGATTTACAGAAGGGTGAAATGACCAGAAATACTTCCAGTCATCATTGGCTAGAAAGAAAACAATACAGATTTCCTTCAGATGCAGCTGTCAACATAATATCATCAGCTGTCAATATAATATCATAAGCTTTTCTATTGCTTTTATACACTTTACTTTGGAATGATTTTACCTAGTGGAATAGTGGAAAAGTTAGCTTGTGGAATTTTTTTTAAGAAAATAAAATCAAGAACTGAAAATCAATTTCATATGCTTAATTTTTTTTACTGGTTTTCATTTTACATTCAGGTGCTGATTTCAGACCAAATATAATTCTTTTCTACTTATTTCACACTGTAGTTTTGGTCATGAAGGAAAATTAGGTTGTAACTTACAAATTAGACCTCAAGACAACCTACATTCTCCTTTCTTTACTTCCGGGAAAGATCTTTCTAAACCAAAGTTCTACCACTACATGATTAATATTCTGGTCTTTTTCTGTTTTAGGTGCTTGAGATATATATACGTGGTCATTGGTCCTCAGTTCAATAATCACATGAATCTCAGATGTAAGAGCTGAAGAGGTTGTTTATGAGACAGATTATCACTGTTCAGTCTGTTATGATTTACTATGTGAATGCATCAAATTGCTCATGGTTATTTCACTGGCATATGTAATATAACTAATAACCACAAGAGTAAATTAAAAACCAGCATAACTGGCTGATTAGGATTATGACATAAAATTACAGCAGAAATCTATCTGAAACAGAAAAGAAAAAAGTGTTTATGAAGTCCTCATATGATTTTGTAGAAAAAAAGTCCTGTAACATTATCATCCACCATCACAGAATTGTAGCATCGCTTAGATTTGAGAGGACCTCTGAAGGTCACTTGATGCAGCTCCTGTTTTGTTAGGGCCAACTCTGAAGGTAGGTAAGATTGTTCTTGACTTTGCCCAGCTGAGTGTTGAATATTTCTGAGCATGGAGATCCTATAAGCTCTCTAGTCAACTTTTTCTAGTGTTTGATGAGTCTCAGTGTTTTTATTTTTTTCTCCTAGTATCTAACCAGAATTTCCTTCATGATAAATGTGTCCTTTTTCTTTACTCTGTGTCTGTTCATCTTTGAAAGATGTCTGCTTCTGTTTGGGAGCTGGTATCCCCAGACATAAAGACAAGCATGAGGTATTTCCTGCAGTCAGAGACCTGCACAGATAAAGTCCTCTCTCAGGACCCTCATTTGGGTTGAGGTCTCTAATTTGCAGAGCCATACTGTCCAGCTGGTGCTAGGAACTGTGCTCTGCTACAAGTAATTTCTTTGGTTGTACTGTGCCTAGCAGTCCCATGCTGTATGTGCAGCTCAAGGATCTCTTTCATGCCTTCTCATGCATTTACTGTCAAAGCTTTGTTTGCTCATCCTGGTTGCCACATTCATTGTCAGTCCATAGCAATAGCTAAACCAGCATTCCCTAACAACTGCTGAATAAGAGTCTGGCATTGCCTAATCAATTAATAGGTGAAGCTAGAATTGTAAGCACACCTTTATCAGGAAACAGCAGAAGCAGAAACTTGGTTTTGTTTGCAAGTAACAAATAACTTTCATAGAATCATAGAATAATCATAGAACGTTATTGAAACATATCCACTATTACAATGCATGATTATTCTTGCACCTATCATAGAATCACAGAATCACAGAATGGTTTAGGTTGGAAAGGACTTTTAAAGATCGTGTAGCTCCAACACCCCTGCACTGGGCAGGGCCATCTTCCACAAAATTAGGTTACTCAAAGCCTGGTCCAACCTGATCTTGTATGTTTCCACAGACGGGATACCCACAACTTCTCTGGGAGATCTTTTCCAGTGTCTCAGCACCCTCATAGTAAAAAAATTCTTCCTTCATCCTAGCTGCTGAGTCCCTGCTTGCTGGCCCTGTTCACCATGTTCCTCATCAGCAAAGCATGGACAAATTTTAACACCATCTATTTCTCTTGTAGCCATGGACAACTGCATAAAAAAACAGACAGAAAATTTAGAACTCGTTTTCATAGTGATACTTTTTCTCGATTTATATATATATAAAAGGAAAAAGCCTCACAATAGTGGAACTGAGAGA
The DNA here is from genome assembly GCF_964289735.1 of Phaethon aethereus. Classification (NCBI taxonomy): domain Eukaryota; kingdom Metazoa; phylum Chordata; class Aves; order Phaethontiformes; family Phaethontidae; genus Phaethon; species Phaethon aethereus. The sequence continues at coordinate 180,985,390 of NC_138575.1, read as the reverse complement.
GACTGTAAATGAAAATTAGTATAAATATTAGATCAAAGTGTAAAAAAAAACCCAATAAATTGAATATATAAATGTATCTACAAATATTCCTGTTTAAATCAATAAATATACTATTTTTAATGTAAGTGCAGTATTTGCTCTAAGCTGTCTATGTATTAAAATATGAGAATTCTTTTTTATTGCAATTTTTCTGCAGAAAATAAACAGTACAAACCTGAAATATTAAATAGCTATGTGCTAAAAAGAAAAATAATTAAATGTTTATTGATATCACTAAAGGAAAAATGGAGTAACTATAATCCTTTAATTGTTGTCCATTTGGCATTTTATATAAAGACCTAACAATAGAAATTCCTGTAGTCTGACCCACAGCTATTCTTAGCTTCCTAGAGTCTATTACTTTATTAGCCATTCCAGTAGGTGGAATACAAAGGTTACCTTTCCTGCTACCAACATGAAATTGCTATTTTTAAAACTACTGAACAGGGCATATTTTCAGTGATATTTCTATCCCAGTAGTCTCCTCAGTTCCAGTGGTTCGTGGCTCAGGCAGAAACTAGACTATCATTTAAGCACATCTCTCTACTGCTTAAAAAAGAGCCAAAAGAGGTTATCTTCCAGTCTTTGACATCTAAATTAGATGCTTAAAGGTAGTCACAATTGGTTTATAAACAGAGAGAGGCATCTGGAAGTCATCTGAAGCTTCCTAGCCTAAGACATCTGTACGTCAGACAGATGAGAACACGAGGGACTTGTGTCTTAACACAGCACCAGCTGGAGGTCAGGTCATAACAGTGATATTGGAAAAGTCATCAGATAACTAAATATGGGAAAACTAATTAAGGCCACCCTGTAGCTATAGAGCTAATTCATGTAGTTCTTTTCACAGAATCACAGAATCACTAAGGTTGGAAAGGACCTTCAAGATCATCAAGTCCAACCATTAATCCAGCGCCACTATGTCCCCTAAACCATGTCCTGAAGTGCCACATCCATACGTTTTTTAAACACTTCCAGGGATGGCGACTCCACCACCTCCCTGGGCAGCCTGTTCCAATGCTTGACCACTCTCTCAGTGAAGAAATTTTTCCTAATATCCAATCTAAACCTCCCCTGGAACAACTTGAGACCATTTCCTCTTGTCCTATCGCTAGTTACTTGGGAGAAGAGGCCAACACCCTCGTCGCCTCAACACCGTTTCAGGTAGTTGTAGAGAGCGATAAGGTCTCCCTTCAGCCTCCTCTTCTCCAGACTAAACAACCCCAGTTCCCTCAGCCGCTCCTCATAAGACTTGTGCTCCAGACCCCTCACCAGCTTCGTTGCCCTTCTCTAGACACTCTCCAGCAACTCAACATCCTTCTTGTAGTGAGGGGTCCAAAACTCTACACAGGATTCAAGCTGCAGTCTCACCAGTGCCGAGTACAGGGGCACGATCACTTCCCTACTCCTGCTGGCCACACTATTTCTGATACAGGCCAGGACGTTGCTGGCCTTCTTGGCCACCTGGGCACACTGCCGGCTCATGTTCAGCTGGCTGTCAACCAGCACCCCCAGGTCCCTTTCTGCCAGGCTGCTCTTCAGCCACTCCTCCCCAAGCCTGTAGTGTTGCATGGGGTTGTTGTGGCCGAAGTGCAGGACCCAGCACTTGGCCTTATTAAACCTCATACAGTTGACCTCTGCCCATCGATCCAGCCTGTCCAGATCCCTCTGCAGAGCCCTCCTACCCTCCAGCAGGTCAACACTCCCACCCAACTTGGTGTCATCTGCAAACTTACTGAGGGAGCACTCAATTCCCTCATCCAGATCATCTATAAAGATATTGAACAAGACCAGCCCCAGAACCGAGCCCTGGGGAACACCGCTTGTGACCGGCCGCCAGCCGGATTTAACGCCGTTCTCCACAACTCTCTGGGCTCGGCCATCCAGCCAGTTCCTCACCCAGCAAAGAGTAAACCTGTCTAAGCCACGAGCCGCCAGTTTCTCCAGGAGAATGCTGTGGGAGACGCTGTCAAAGGCTTTACTAAAGTCCAGGTAGACAACAGCCACAGCCTTTTCTTCATCCACTAGGTGGGTCACCTGGTCATAGAAGGAGATGAGGTTGGTCAAGCAGAACCTGCCTTTCATGAACCCATGCTGGCTGGGCCTGATCCCTTGGTTGTCCTGCACATGCCCTGTGACCACTCTCAAGACCAACTGCTCCATAATCTTCCCCGGTACAGAGGTCAGGCTGACAGGCCTGTAGTTCCCAGGATCCTCCTTCCGGCCTTTCTTGTAGACGGGCCTCACATTGGCAAGCCTCCAGCTGCCTGGGACCTCCCCTGTTAACCAGGACAGCTGATAAATGATGGAGAGTGTCTTGTCAAGCTCCTCCGCCAGCTCTCTCAGTACTCTCGGGTGGATCCCATCAGGCTCCATAGACTTGTGGGTGTCCAGGTGGTTTAGCATGTCCTTGACTGCTTCCTCCTGGATTATGAGGAGTATATTGTGCTCTCCATCGCCATCTTCCAGCTCAGGGGGCTGAATACCCTGTGGATACCTGGACTGGCTATTAAAGAGTGAGGCAAAGAAGGCATAAAGTACCTCAACCTTGTCCTCGTCCTTGGAGACAATGTTCCCCGCCATATCCAGTAGGGGATAGAGATTCTCCCTGGCTCTCTTTTTGTTGTTAATATATTTGTAAAAACATTTTTTATTATCCTTTATGACTGTGGCCAGACTGAGCTCTAGCTGGGCTTTTGCCTTTCTAATTTTGTCCCTGCTTGACCTAACGAGATCCTTGTACTGTTAATTTTTCTGAATTTCCTTTCTCAATATTATGAATAATTCTTAAGCGTACAAACTGTGTTACGGGTCTGACTCAGTTCCAGATTTACCTCTGGTTAGGAGCTTACATCTAGAGGTCTTCACATGAAGTAGGATTTTTAACTCCCATTTTAGCCACTGTGGATCTATTTGGTACAGTCAAGTGTATCTATGGAGCAATTCAGTTCAGTCTTATTAGGCAATTAGAAATCAGTTCAGCTGCCTGAACACAGTATTTTTGAGACTTCTTAGGTTATCTCAAAGGTTCAGAGACAGTTGGAAGATATGATTATGGGGAACAGGAACCTTTCTAAAGTGGCAGCTGGAAGCCAGGTGGGGTACTTTAGGATGTCTCAAATGACATTTGGTAGGAAATACATAGACAATTTAACTCAGACCATGATGTCTGTATTGCTTGTCTTCAGTTGCCTTTTGTTTTAGCACATTGAAATTATGTATGCAATTAAAACAAACAAACAAAACCTGTGATAATGTTACAAATCTTTCTGAATATTTACCATGTTATAATATTATGACTCTCTTTTCATACATACAATATCCATTTTTTCAGAGTTGGTTAATGAATTTAAAGAGAAGAATAATGTTAGGGAGAGATAAAATCTAAGAACAGTCAACTGAGAAAAGGCATGTTTGAAATGTAAAATGATATGGCAAGCTGATGAAACAGAGCACCAAAGAAAAGTTGATTCAAATGACAGTAACTACAAAGCTTCTAATATCTGTAATTGTAAGTGCAGGGAGAGTATAAGCGGAGTAGATTGCTAATGAAGGAAGAAAGAGAAAGTCAAAAAGCACACATTGGATAAGCTTGACAGAGATTTTTAAAACACTAGTAGCAGATTGTAAGGGAAACAAAGTAGAGATAAATTGGATTGAATGCAGGAACAACAATGATCTTTTTATGTGAATGACTGTGATTACTGTTCCTTATATATGTGAGTAAAGAGATAATATTTTTCTTCTTGTCTTTATAGTATAAGTTTAAACAATTTGGAAAGACATAAGGAGGGGAGATGATAATAAAGAGCAGAGAAAATGATGAGTCTAAGATAATCCAGGGATTTACCTACAACATAAAATAAAAAAGGAAAATAAATAAAGACTGTACAGTTCTTAGACATGCTCATAACTGGCAGTGGCAAGTTAAGAGAACTGTGTTCTGGAATCTGAATGAAACTTGAATGGAAAATGCTTCAACTGTAATTTCCCGTCTGAAATTCAGAGCACCTGTAATGAAGACACATCTATCTCCCTTTTCCCAGATCTGTATGAGACCCAGTTTTGAATAAGCCATCTACCCATTGATTGCTCTTCCTATGAAACAAGGAGTTGGGCTATCTTATCATAAGCACAGTTAGTTGATTAATTATGCAGTAATTATACAGTAATTATGTAACTTCACTTTAATACAATCTCCATAAATGGTTAGAGGAAATACCTTTTCTGCTTGCCCCTTTCTTACATCCTTCCCAAGATACCCCATAATGTACTGGGCTAGATGAACCTTTGGTTGACTCAGGACAGATAGTCTTTTCTTTGTCACAGTAGACAAGAAATGTATCATTGTGCAATGTTAAACTCCAGATGACCTAAAATAAGTGTACATAAATTTTCCTTCACACAGGAAGCCCTAGCAACATAGTCATAGTCATAATCACAATTCATACATGATCATCTTCTGTCTGTACATACACATATTTCTGAAAGTATTTTGGTCTTAACAAGAAGGCCGATATAAACTTAACTGTATGAATAATGCAAAAACTTTTAATTGGAAACACTGAATCTCCTGGTAGTTAAAGTACTTTCTTGGCAAATGGGAGATGTGGATGCAAGTGGGACATACAGATGCATCCTCAGGAAGTGGAAGTACTTCAACTAGAACTGTTCCATGTGTCATGCTGGATAAATATAAAACTGGGATATGAAATGCAGTTACTGTATACTCAAATCATATGTTTCTTAGTGTAGGTGGTGTCTTAAACTCAGGATTGCCCTAAATATAGGTGTTGATCAGGTAACTTAATACTTAAGCAGTGCACCACGGCTGATAGTTTCAATCTGGAGCAGCCCTATTTAGAATTTCAGAAGTCTGAATCTAAAAAAAAAACCAAAATGCCAAAACTAAAGAAACCAAAAAACCTAACGTGTCTCTGGAGAACAAATCCCATATCTGGTAGTTCAAAATGCTCCTTGTAAGCAACATTGCTTTGCAAATATGGAATTTAGAATGATGCCTAAGCAAGATGTGAAAACAGAAGTAATATTATCTAGGAAATTTACTGTAACAACAGTGAGGCTTTTGAAGCTCAGCTAGTGTTAAAAGTTAAAAGAAATGTGAAGGAAAACTAGAACACACTAATTAGATCTAAACCAAACAATACTTTGGTCTTTGACTCAAAACAATGGGCACCCACAAAGAAAGTTTGGCTGTTCCTGTTATTTCCGACACACTAGTGTTGGAAATAACTGCTCTGGAATTACTTAAGATTTTGACAGATTACAGTTAGTCTAATATACTATTTATGAAACCATATTATAGTTTGAGAGTACTGCACTGCATGGAAAAGGAATAAGTGTCAGATTTTTATTTTATTTTTTTAGGTGTTAGATACAGGACAGATAAAACTATAGATTTTGCAACTGATCAAACCCTTAAAATCCAGAAATGCAATTTTGGGAAAGTGATTAAAACCTTTATAGAAGCATAAATTTGTAACAACAGTCTTGGATAAAAATCTAAAAAGGAAATTATCTGCCAGACAGATATTATGCAGCCTAGCACAGGTTGAAATTTATGAGAGAGCAAGAATATTTTGGCACTTTGGGTATCACAGAGAATCCAAAATGCTAGACAACAAGAAGCAGAAACGCATGCAGATGCCACAAAGTCCAGTGAAAGTGATCACAGAGCTGCATGTAATATGTAATGCAGTCAAACCAAACCAAACCAAACACATCAACAAAGTTTGAGACAATGTGCAACATACAGAAAAACTTGCAAGAAATGTGACATAAGAGCCGCAGAAGAATTTCTTCATAAAATACATAACTAAAGTGTCATAAAATATTTGGACAATTTTCCTGAAAGGAAATAGGGTGTGAATTAGTTTTAAGCAGCATATGAGTGCTTTCTGTCATTCTATAAATAAAGATATTTACAAAAAGAAGCCATAAAATTGCACTCATTATTATATAAGTTTACAACAGAATGTCTTGCATAAATGCATGGATATATCTCAAATCACGAAAAAAACAACAAACTACTGTGAAAAGTATCAAATTAAAAAAAGACACCCAATAAAATTGAAAGCACAATATGGCCTTAGTGTGTTGACACTTAGCGTGTTGACAATGGCATAATACTTATGGAGGCAGGAAAGTGATGTACAGAAGGGGTAAGAGTTGCAAAACCAATTTGAGCAATAGTGTAGATGTGACGTTGGATTAAGGCTGGTTTAATCCAGATCTTTTTCAGTTTATACTTGCAGGGAAAGTCTGATTTTGTGATAAATAAGACTGAAAAAAGCGCTGGATAACCTCATTTTCCAGTTGGCCTTGTCCATATGGGAGTTTTAGGAAAAACAGCAAGACTCTTTGTTTATGAAGAAACTGAAATAATCAATATCTGCCACTACTTACCAATAGAGAAAACTCTGTGGAAATGGAAAATCGTGTTTCTTATGTTTAATGGTATTTTCACAAGTAACTTAGAAAAAAAATCCATGCATATCCTAGGAGACTGTTTCTTCAGATAGCCATATGGGTTTTGTCCAGCCTCTGAAGCATTCTATAGGAAAACAAAAAACATTTCAATGTATAAAATAAAAAACATTTTCAGTGGCAAAACACTGGCATGGGTTGCCCAGAGAATTGGTAGATGCCCCGTCCCTGGAAATATTGAAGGCAGGTTGAATGGGGTTCTGAGCAACCTGATCTAGGTGATGATGTCCCTGCTCATTGCATGGGAGTTGGACTAGATTACCTTAAAGGTCTCTTCCAACCCAAACTATTCTATGATTGCCTAGACAGTTGTATATATAGAATACATGGAAAAAACGGTGTTGGAAAGGGGAAAGGAAGGAGTTTCTAGATAGAAACATTAAGAAATCTTGGAGTGCAGCTCTGTAAAAGGAGAAAAATCCAATGGGAGTAACATGCATAAGAGATAAAACAGACATAGTAAAATTTACACAGTTTAAGAAGTATGGAGTAAATAACTTTAGGGAAATAGATCTTAAAAAAATGACGGAAACTAATTCTTGAAATCTTTATCTTGAGACAATATCCCACCACACCCAATTTCCTGTCTGTGTCTGTCTTCTGGGATCATATTGTTCCTCAACACATACAACTCCATGATCAAAATGTCATTGTTATTTTGTACATTGATGGAATTAACAAAAAATTGGCTGGGATTCTTGTCTTAGGCACTTGCACTGAACAGAAGACAGAAATTGTGGTGTATAAGTTATTTTAATAAACAAAGATGGTACTTTAGAGTGAGATAAATTTGCATCAAGAAGTATCTATTGACTATACAGATTGTCTAGGTTTATTAACTCAAAGCAGACAAGTACATTTTTGGATAAAAAGATACCACACTATATCTAGATGGATGGATACATCCATTCAAAAGGATAATTTTCTTTATAATAAATATATACAATTTTTCCAGCTTATTTCTTTATTTCTAGCAGTTAATGTGAAGGAAAAGTCATCATATTAACTAAAAAGTTATGCATAAAAAACCCTTCTGTATATTGAGAACTTTATTTCCTTTACTTTCTAGGTATAAATTTTCAATCCTCTAATATGAACGGAAACCATATATAGGTTTGGAAAAAAGAAGTGTTTGTAGATATATAATTTAGGTATTTAACAACATCTGTATTTCAGTATTGCAACACATTAACAGTCAGTTGTTCCAGATTTACAAGTGTAAAATGCTTTGGAGTTATGCTTTTCACATTTTGCTATATATTTCAGCCCCCAAATTATGGGTTTCTTAGTTTAAAATAATTTCCTACTTTGCACGTTAAACACTAATCAACAGATAACTTCTGATATTTTCTTTCATTTGTTTGTTTTCCTTCTATCTTAAGGTGCCCGATTTTCTTTTAGCAAGTGCTACTTTAGAGGGCAATCTTGAAGAATGAGTATAACCACAAATATAACAGATGTCTCATAAAATTAACTTCAATTGCTTCTATATGACCTCTGTCAGGGAAGTAGGACTCAAATTGAAGTCAGCAAGAGCAGCTGTAGATTCTGCTGTTAGATAACGGTGACCTCTATTCCCAAGGGTAGTGCCCATAAATAAAAGAATTGTGGTCCTGCAAACAATAAATGTGATTAATGCCAGAATAACTTAGCAAGCACAGCCTCAGCCACATAGTGTTGTGACATCTTGGGTCAGAAAGAATAGATTCAGAAACAACAATTAAAACATATCCACTAGGTAAGCAAATTTCAGCTAGACTTGAGAGAAAACCACACACTGAGTTTAATGCTATCATGATTTTATAATCCTTGTGTTTTTTTTCCTTCCCCTCCACTTACACTCTCTCTCTCTCATTTTATATACATATCTTTTATAAGTATCTACATATTTTAGGCAACATATATGTTTCTGTAGGTATCTATCAGTTTAGGTATCTAATGAATAATCTAAATGTCAAAAAGTGTGAGAACAGCTCTCTCTCCCTTGCATCTCTTTTTACAGAGTTGAATCTAGAATGGATGACAGATGGTATCAATACGGTCTGGGGGATGAAGGGATCAAGAGCAGCCCTGCCGAGAAGAACTTGGGGGTACTGGTGGATGAAAAACTGGACATGAGCCAACAACGTGTGCTTGTAGCCCAGAAAGCCAACCGTCTCCTCGGTTGCATGCAAAGAAGTGTGGCCAGCAGGTCGAGGAAGGTGATTCTGTCCCTTTAACTCTGCTCTGGTGAGACCCCACCTGGAGTCCTGCATCCAGTTCTGGAGCCCTCAGCACAGGAAAGACATGGACCTGTTGGGGTGTGTCCAGAGGAGGCCCACCAAAATGACCAGAGGGATGGAACACCTCTCCTCTGAGGACAGGCTGAGAGAGCAAGCGTTGTTCAGCCTGGAGAAGAGAAGGCTCCAGGGACACCTTATTGCAGCCTTCCAGTGCTTAAAGGGGGCTTATAAGAAAGATGGAGACAGACTTTTTAGCAGGGCCTGTAGCAACAGGACAAGGGGTAATGGTTTTAAACTAAAAGAGGGTAGATTCAGACTAGATCTAAGGAAGAAATTTTTTATGATGAGGGTGGTTAAACACTTGCACAGGTTTCCCAGAGAGATGATCCCCCATCCCTGTAAACATTCAAGGTCAAGCTGGACGGGGCTCTGAGCAACTTGATCTAGTTGAAGATGTCCCTGTTCATTGCAGGGATGTTGGATTAGATGACCTTAAAAGTCTCTTCCAACCCAAAGATTCTATGATTCTATAATTCTATAGCAGTGAAGCAGATATTATAGAAATCACTACATAGTATACTGATAAATGTAACTATGGCAAAATGGAGCTGGCATGAGATAATGATCCAAGTATTTACTCAGCTTCTTGAGCAGGCTTTGCAGCTCTCAAAGGGGTCTTTACTTTTGCCATTATATATCTTAATATATGTGCATATTAGGTGAAGTGTCTGGATAGTAGGAATTTTCAAACTTTTTAGGCCAGGATAATCATGAGAATACAAGGGCAACGCCTGTATAATTTTCAGATTTAGTTGAAGTGATATATCAAGACTGCTATCTTCCTTTTGATATTTCTGATTCAGTTCAATGCTCAGGATTTTTTTTAAGTGTGAGGAAGCCAGACACACTGTACACTAGGAATGTCTCCCTGACTGTATCCTTTCATATCACTGGATTTTGCACAAATACTTAGAAAGGTACTTTTTACAGCATCACAGATCAAACCTGCTTCATCCATATGCTGATTTACATTTCCACTTTCAAAATTACTTTTCATGTGGACCTGTTTCCAAAACTGATTAGGTGAAGTTACAGATTTACCCATAGTTTTCCAGATCTTTTGAAGTTCTACTATTATTGTTCTAAACTAGCACCAAACCCTTTCATGTAGAATCATCTACTGGTGTCAGATGCAAAAAATTTCACAAAATATGTAGCAGTCCTCAAATCTTACCAGTAATCATATTTTTATTTAACAGTAAAACTCACTGTTTCACATCCATTCTGCTTTAATTTAGTTTCTCATAACCATTTTACTGGTTGCTGGCAATTTGTAGTCTTTCTTAGGATTAGAAAAGAATACGGACTCATTCTTAGAAGGACTATGATGAGTTATGTTATATAATTGAGGCAGATGAAGTCTCCCAAGACAGACTATTTAACATAAGAACCTGCCATGTTTCAAAGTTTTAAGGTATCATGGCTTCATTGTGTATTTAGACGGATTGTGCCATATATCTATATGTCCAGCAATGAAAATTAGCATCATACCCGATATAATGAATCATGCAAAAAATATAACATCCACATCTCTGTAACAGATGTTATAAAACCAAGAAATAATGCAGTATACTAGATGCAACTTTAATTCATAAGCAACTACATCAGTCATATGATGTAAGAGATTTTCAGAGAGCACAAGGCAGCAGTAGAGAGTCTAGCCCTATAATCTGATAAGTATAATACTGTCACTACTAGCAGCAATTGACAGGTTTTTTATTAACATAAGCTTGAGTTCTGGATTTGCCAATCTCGGTCTGAACTAGTGTTCCCTTGTTTGTGGTTTGTTTTAGCTTGCTTAGTTGTAACAACTGTTTAATGACCAGGTGGCTAAAACATAATTTGTCTAATTTTTACTTAGCTTTCTATAATTGGGTACCCTAACACCTCTTGTTAATAATTTTGATATAAATGCAAAAAAACCAAGTAGTTAGGCTGTGTAAAATGACCTATCTATAACCCCAGAATAATGATGCTGAATAAAGGAGCACAGGCATGGGATGATAGCAGAGGCTTCCAGCATCTTGGGCATAAAATGATATGGGAAGTCCCAGAGCTGTCAACAGCTCAACAGTGTTCAGTTAGTGGCAGTGACACAAATTTAGGAATTGGGTGAAAACTCATTCAGGGATTATGAAAAGGGCAAATATAGAGCATCTAATATTTCTAGTATGCATCATATATAGTAAAGTAAGATGTAAAAGAAAGTTGCAAACTGATGAAGAAAGAGCAAAGCGTAAAGAAATTTAGAAAAGAAATGACCTCAAATAAACTCAGCCTGAACATTAAAAAAACAACCAACCGACCAACCAAAAAGACCCACAACATCAACATTGTACTTCCATTAGCAAAAAGAATGTAGAAGAGGCCATCATTAACATCACACTCTTCTTGAGGAATAGCTCAGGACGATGCCAACCTGATATTCCCCCCACTGTAGCTAGACCTATCAACCTCAAGATTTAGAGGAATAGAGAGAGGGTGAGCATAACATGAGAACAAAGGCTTTTCTTGCATAAAAATTTTAACTGCAGCCATGTTAGTAACATTTGTTTTGTTTGTTCGTGTCAAAATTAGGTAATTTTGAACTGTCAGTCCTAATTTACTATGCCTGGACTAACAGTGTCAATTATTTGCTGCATTTTGTTTGCACAGTTAATTGAACTAACAATAAATTGTTTGTTTCACATACAAGGTGTATTTCTTTTTTGTTTATAACATGATTTTGAGTATAACAGAGGGGAAAGACTAGAAAAGACACTTGCAAAATCAAGAGAAAATTCAGAGATAACTAGTAGAAATAATAAAAATATTAATCAGAAAAAAATCTACATTATGTACACCAATGGAAATACATTATTTATAGCTGAACATAGATGTTTCATCTGGGCAACTTTTTCACTATGTTCTGAGGGGAAATGCAAGATTTGTCATTTGCCATCTGAGATTCACCGATGAGCCAAGCCTATTCCAAACTCTCCAATACATGAATGTAATGCACATTCTGCACCAATACAGGAGCTCCTTCCTAAATTAAAATATTTGCTTCTTTCAATTTGTATAAACAATGTTTTCTTCTACTTTAATTTTTGACTCATTCTTAATACTGGGCTTTACTCTGCCCTATTACAAACAAGGTTTGGATAAATCAGGTAAAATCAATGGACTACAGAATTTTTAAACCCTTGTTTTGTGTATGTATGACAGTGACACCGAATGTATATGGCTATATACAGTTTCTAATATGCTGTGTTCCAATCGAAAGTCATTCTAGACTTTCCTTGATTTCTGTCAGAAAGTATTTTGAGGACAGCAAGGAGAAAATACATTGTTTTCAGCCAACTAAATAAAAAATCTTACATGATTTTCTATTCATTAACATCTCTGGCCAATGCACAGATTAAATTTCATCCCATCTGCAAAGTAGCCTAAAGTAAGATATTTTAAAGTACAACTAGTCTGTGACTAGATATTTTGCAACATGCTTATGCTCAAACAAAAATATTTATTATAACTGGCAAATTTAAGTAAGATTCCCAACCTGGAAAGTTTATTCTGAGGAATGACTAATATTTACTACATTAAAAACTACACTTTTCAGCTATGTGTACTCATTTTATCACTTTATGTTGATTTCTGAGTAAGTTTTTAATATCATAGAATCATAGAATCATTAAGGTTGGAAAAGACCTGTAAGATCATCTCAAGTCCAACCGTCAACCCAACACCACCACACCCACTAAACCATGTCCTGAAATGCACGTCTACACATTTTTTGAACACTTCCAGTGATGGTGACTCCACCACCTGTCTGGACAGCCTGTTCCAATGTTTGACCACTCCCTCAGTAAAGAAATTTTTCCTAAAATCCAACCTAAACTTCCCCTAGTGCAACTTGAGGCCATTTCCTCTCGTCTTATCATTAGTTACTTGAGAGAAGAGACTAATACCCACCTTGCCACAACCTCCTTTCAGGTAGTTGTAGAGAGCGATAAGGTCTCCCCTCAGCCTCCTTTTCACCATCTTAAATGAGTCCAGTTCCCTCAGCCACTCCTCATAAGACTTGTTCTCCAGACCCCGCACCAGCTTTGCTGCCCTTCTCTGGACACGCTCCAGCACTCAATGTCATTCTTGTAGTGAGGGGCCCAAAACTGAACACAGGATTCGTGGTGCAGCCTCACCAGTGCTGAGTACAGAGGCACAATCACTTCCCTAGTTCTGCTAATCACACTATTTCTGATACAGAAATCTATTTGTTAATTTTTTTAATTAAATTTTTAAATTAAAATTTTTAAATTAAATTATCCATCTGTTAAATATTTTAGTTTTTAAGTCTAGACTACTCAAGATCTTGTTAATCTGTATATAAAAGTTATTTATGTTTTAGACCGTTAGGCATTTCCTGTCAACAGTTTGTAGTTTTTGTAGGACTGTAGAAGTTTCTGTGGCACCATTTTTCTTTCTATAAAAATATGGATGGGTAATATTTTTTTGAATATTCCATAAGCAAATTGTAATTTCCTCTTTCAGTTTGCAACACTAACACCCGAGAAATACAAAGTCTGAGCTAGCATAAGCTATATCTCATTATACAGGAAATTTTTTTTAAGTCCATTTTTGACTTCCCCAATTCTAAAAGCATTACTTTTCTCTGCCTGTTTATCAGGTTTTTTCCTATCTTATTGATAAGTTGATTAATACAAAAAATCATAACCTCTTTTGTCTAATTTTAGGTATATTTAAAATATTGTTCTGTGGGTCTGTGAAAAGAAAAAAGTCATCATTCTTCTCTGTGGTCTCTGTCATTTCTGTACTTCAAAGGTACAACTCAAGAATAGTGGTTATTAGTGTTTGTCAACCTTTCATAATGGAAATTAAAATAATCTCTAAAATGGCATTTTACAATATATGAACTAACCCTTTTATTTTTGTTCTTAAAAGAAAATTAATCTTACTTGGGATTATATTGGTATGGTTTTATTAATTGATATGATATTAAAAGCACATTACCATGTATACAAGGATTGATTACTTGCATTTTAGATGTTTTCCACAGTGTCCAGTGAGAAGATTTATATATTCATCTGTTAAAGGAATAGAAAAATCAGAAACTGTTTAAAATAATATAAGTTATAAAGCATATGCATCTATTTTTACTACTCATCTTTTTTATTAGTGTAAATGAAATCTAATATGCTAACAAAAGATAGTATTTCCTTTTTCTTTTTATTTCATTTTCCTGAATTCATCTATCTTAAACTTGTTCTGGTTTCTCTGCCAGACATATTTTGTGAGTGTTTTTCTACATACACATTTGTGTTCTTGTTTTTAGGTAAACAAGTATGTGGATGTTTTATGCTGATATTTGACTGTCCAGGTTATGGCTTTATAATTCAAAATATCATATAAAATAACTGTACAATAATATTTATATACTTTCTTCCCTGTGTTTGCAGTCATTAAATTTTGTGAGGATATGTGCACAAATCTAAATTGAATGCCTGCTGATTTCAGAAATTGAAGTGCACAGTAAATTATATCTTCAAAGGTGTTTGATTTTTATGTATGCCTACGTAAACTGAACTTCAGCATTTTTGCAATAAGTGTCTGAAAATGTAACATTTCAAAGTAATTTTCAACATTAAGCAGCTTCAGTCATAATTGTACAATATAACAAGGTGTTTGTCTCCCCATTCAGAATGTCTGGGAAGTGGTGGGTTTATTTTTATAACATATTTTAATGTTTTATTCATGTTTGGGGATGAGGTTGTAAAAATGTCAAATGACAATTATTACAATAACACTTTTCAAAGACTGTGCATTACTATAATTATTTATAAGGTAAAAAGTATGGTTTACTGCAGCCTAAAAAGGATAACAACGGGTATGTATTATTCTGTAAGGATTCTGAAACCAATCCAGGTGAAATAGACTTAGAAAACAGCAGAGCCCTGATAAACAGTTTTCCAACTAGTATGAAGGAAATTTGGCTTAAAAAGGAAAAAAATCTGTTCTGTAAAATTACAGTCTCTAACACAAAAAGCTAACTTTCATCATGGACAGACCCACCATTATCCAATGGACTCACTTCAGGGCACAGCTGAGCCCCTCAGGCAAGACGGGGGCACTTTGGGGAAAAGGTATTTAAGAAAGGGTAAAAAATGCTGCACAGGCAGTGAGAAGTGAGGAAAAAAGTGGGAGTATGTTTAGCATGTTAGCAGTATGTTAGCGAAGGAAATGCAGAATACAACTCACAGTGACTTCACTGATACAAGAATTAGAAACAGAGTATGTCATCTCTTTGGACCAGTAGGTTCAGGTACTATGGAGACAGTTTATCAGGAGAAGTAACACCTTGTATTAACATTTTTTTGTAGTATATGAAAAAAACTCCTATCATCTACTATAAAACTCAGTGTGACTGAAAATTTGGAAAGGGAGTCCCAAACATATGAATATTTGAATATTTGCACATTCTGGTTTATTTTTGTTATAGAAGTGGCAAGAAAGGGTAAGCATCCAAGTATATAATTGGTTTAAGGACAGCTTCTGCTGTCCTAATCAGGACATTATTTACATACCACATGCAGGTTGCACACCTGAAGCTGAATTAACTTTTCTTCATTCTGAAGTTCATTAGTATCACTGATACTGATTTATCTCCAAATTAATCTTCCTATATAGAGGCACAGAACAGGGTCTGTGTTATCTATAACTGGAGAAAGACTCTGGAATCCGTTCCTGATTGCATGCACTTTGGTTCTTTGTAGGATCTTCACTGATAAGGGTACAGAAAAGGTGAACAGAGTCTACTACATAAGAAATCAGGTAGATATCCTGACTTCTTCTCTTTCTTTCACCACATTGTTTTCTTTTTGTCTTTTCTTTGTGGCTTCTCTGTCCACAGTGTTGAACATCAGTTAGATGTTTTTTGGTCTCAACCTTTAACAGATGTTGCTGGAGGAATAAAAAATGAGCTGCTTACCCATCTAGGGGAAGATGACTCAGCCAGGGAAGATGATAGGGGAAGATGACCAGGGATAGAATATTCTACGTTTACTGTCTATTATATAAAGCCAGGGAGTACAACTACCAGATGAAGCCCAAATAGCAGCTGAATCTTTGCAATGGAAGCTGTCAATAACATGCCTTTTATGTCCAGTATCATTAATAAATAGGGATGAAACTACTTTTGCTAAAACCGCTTGCATGATGCCTGCATGTGTCATACATGTCACGTGTATGTGATTGGACTAAAAAAACTAGATCTACTACTTTAATAAACTAAAGATATTTTTGTATTTGATATAAAACTTTAATTATAAATGAATAAAATTTAGCTTGATAAAAGCCCATGGGGAATTAAAGTAAAACAAAACAAAAAACAGGACCAGTGGTATCAGAACAGCGTACACTGAAACACTGGTGAAAAGTCACAAGGTTTGATGAGTTAACCCTGGCCAACAACCAAACATCTACTCAGCCTCTCACTCGCTCCCCTCTCCCTCTGGACAGGGAGAAAATAGAAGAAAGGAGAGAAGACTTGTGGATTGAGATAGTGGCAGTTAAACAAGGATATCAAAAGCCTCATGAGGAAGCAAAGAAAAATAAGAGATTCTTCACTATGTCCCATCAGCAGGCAGATGTTTAGCCACTTTGTGGGAGGCAGGGCATCAACACGTGTCATGTTTGCTTGAGAAGACAAAATGCCATAACCACAAACGTCCTGCCTTCCTCCTCCTTTCCTTTTATTGCTGAGCATGATGTTATATGGTGTGTAATATCTCTTTGGTCATTTTGGGTCTGTTGTCCCACCTATGTTCCTCCCAACATCTTCCCCAACCCACTCACAAGTGAGGGGGAAGAGAGAGATAAAGCCTTGATGCTGGGCATACACTGTTTAGCAATAACCAAAATGCTGATGTGCTACCAACACTGTTTTAGCCACAAATGCAAAGCACAGCACCATATGGGCCGTTACAAAGAAAGTTAGCTCCATCTCAGCCAGATCCAATATACAAGGCAATGCAGGAAATTCAGGATATACATACCACATTCAAAAAGGACTGAGAACCCGAATTTCAAAAGAAAAATGATAATGTAAAGGTGCTTTTCTGTGTGGGAAAGGGTGAATGAGTTAAAGAAACTGTACTATTATTACACCCTTACAGGTCAGCTGTGTTGAGAACATCCAGGGAAAACTTAAGAGAAATTAAGTTCGTATATGTGCACTGTATTTTATTTTAATGCTTATTTTCCATTAAATAAATGCTTTTTGTTCTGTAAATATAAATCTTGATATCTTTTCCTTATGGAGACAGCTTGTTAATTTGTTGTGTCACTGCTCCAAGGGGAAGAGGAGGAGTAGAAAGTGAAAAGTTATATTTGAAGTGAGAGCCATGAATGGCAGAGGGAGAACTGCCACTTAGTGCACAGTATCACACTGAAAATACTAAGGCAATTCTGCTAACAAAATGAGGACAAAGACTGCATGAGATCTGAGAAATGGTTTTCATCAGGGCTATGCAAAGTTAGGCCTATGGCTAATATGGGACATATTTGTATTTATTCTGGAAAATGTAGACATTTCACAAAATTAAAAAAAAAAAAACCAAAACCACACCTCCAAGAAAAAAGAAATGGTACTGAAATAAATAGTGAAAACTGAACATTGCTGCTAATTCATATGCAAAAAATAATTCTAAAAACCTAGTTTGTTTTTTTAATCTTTTGAAAAGAATGACCAAGCCAAAATCTCATCTGATATCAGTGTAGTTAATCTTAATGAATGAGGAAAACTAAGCTAATTATTACCTCTTTTTTTTTTCTGTTTTGATCTAGAGTCCAATTATGACTGATTTGTGATTACAAAAAACCCTTTATTTATGCATATAATATGACCATAACTATATAGCATAAGTGTTGAGGTTTTTCCTCGGACCAGGAATTATTCAAGAACATTATGCATCAGACAGCTTCAGAATTATTCTATGATAATTGTACGGTTTTCATGTGGAATTCAAGTAAAGAGGTGAAATGTATCAAATAACGTATTCAGTTCAAACAGCTCAGTTATGTGTAATTTAAACACTAGAGGAACAATTAGTAAAAATTAGCTCTGTAGTCTTTAAAATAAAAATAGCTTTTCCCCTTTCAGACTTCTGTCATTTAAACAACCTCAATAAAAGCCAAGTAGCAAGGAAAATGGTATGCATTTAAAATACATGTATTTTAAAACATTAATCTATAATATTACATTAGAAGAGGATATTTAGTATAATTTTTGTGAAATATTTAATAATCTATATGTGAGTTCAGACTGATACTTTAAGTAAAGCAGTTTTCTCTTTACTCCTAAAACTGAAAAAATTCAAAAGAAAGGACTCTATTATTAAGATGTTTCATTTACTTGACAAAGAGAAGTTGTGGTTTATCATTGTTCAGTGCTGTTTTCATTATATATTTGAAAAAAAAAAAAACCCTAACACCCAAAAGCCCACAGACAAAAAACCTTCAGTTTTGTTTTGTATCTTTTTAAAAATGTTGTATTTGGGAAAAAAAAGTTAGAAACATAGAATCATTAACACTATATTCTATATTCAGTTTTCTTTTGAAGGCATGTAGTTACCTCATCTTTTATTTAATTTTCTCCTCTAGCCCCTTATCAAGAAAAGAACAGTGAAGCTGTATTATTTTCCAAACAAAGGTCAGTAGTAAGCAAAGTCTGAAGTACTGAGGAGGTAGTTTGGTTTGAAGAAGGCAGACATATAAAACCTGACTTTTCATATGTTATTGCTATTAAAAATATTGTTACTTTTATAATCATTTAGATTTATGTGGCAATAAGGAAAAGAAGTTACAAAAAATTTAGGTGCTCTAAAACCAGTTAAACTTTGAATCATAATGGTGATCACATAGCAGCACTAAGTACTCACAAAGAAGTAATACATTAATTCAAACAGCCAATAAATCAAATAAGGAAAAAAAAAATAAATTGCCCTTCACACAGAAATGTAACTTCAAATTTCTCCAGAACAAATAGTTCATCATTGTACCCCAAATGGGTATTTAGCAGATATAATCATCTGTTATGATAATAACACATGAAGAGAATCAGTATCAAAAAATGACCGAGGGCTAGATCTCCCCCAGGTTTTGTCTTTTAGTGTCTATTTAAAATCCTTACACTTGAGATTTGAAAAACTCTTATTCATATGTCACTAATTCACTACTTACCTAAATCTTTGCTAACAGCATCTCCTAAAGTTTTTAAGATAAGTCTAGAACTTGCTAAATAATAGCATCCATGGTTAAATCTGAAGGAGCTTTTAATATACTAACCACTGTGGTATTCAAATTCTTTTGTTCCTTGTCCCTTTTCTATATGTATTCTCTCTATACAGTCATGGGAATCATTTAGCTAATTAGGAGAGAATCTCACAAAGTCACTAAGTTGAGTTACAATATGAGCAAGAAATACAGGGAAAAGTGTCTATATTGAGGTATTAGAAGATTTTGGGGGGGGAAACCTAACTGGAACCCAATCAAGAAAATTACACATTTAATCCGAAACAATGGGGTCACTATTATCTTTCAAACTTTCTAATGAAACGAACTAGCTAAGAAGGCACTGATTTCCTACTACACAGCATCTCATCCACTGAACACAAAGCAAGGAAATGTGAGCTCAATGAAAGATTAAAATTTATTGAAATTAACATTTTTATCTTTTTATAGAATTTTCTAACCATCAGGTTAATATTAGAAGGTATGCATGGGGATGGAGGAGTCTCCACCAAAGCTGTTTTCTCAAACAGTGGAAAAGATCATTGTTTATGATCTCATGTTGTCTTGCTGGGGTAGAAGTCTGGGAACAGATGAAAGCTACTGTTGTACCTCAAAATATATTATAAAAACTAACTTATTTTTCCCATCTTAAAATAGTAGTATAAAACCAGCAATGCATTCAAACAAACACAATATTTTTTTCCCTTTTTAATTTGAAAGTGCACCCCAAGAATGAAAAAAACCCTCATAGTCTGCCAAGACCCAAAGTAGCGTTGTTTTTTGACATTTGCAACTGGCTGATCAAATAATTCAATCAAAGTATTCTGGGAAAGGAGTTAAAAAATTGGCTCTGAACTCATCTCCATAGCAATATTTTAACAGATGCAATTTGCTCTTGATTATCTCATTCTATTTCCTTGTATTGGTTTTTGGAGACAAAATCTGATTTCCTTTTATTTATGCATTTATTTTCTTTTCCTCTCCCACAACTTCAGCATCAACAGGATGAACTAGTATGCAAGGAAACCAGACAGGTCTCCAAGGGCAGTGAAAAATGATTTGACATACAGAATAACCACAACTTAGAAGATGACGTATTCATTACTTTCTGTCATCTGATGATTCTTGTGCTGGCAGGAAGAAATGACCCTCAATTATGGAGATCTATGGGTATTTTACTCTGCAGTAAAACTTGAATAACTGTTTCCAGAATTGTCCCCTTCTATACCCCTGCTACCCTAGGAAGCACTAGGAAACATAGTAGTAGGAATAATATAAATAGTAGCTTAATAAAAGATTGGAATAGGTGAAATGGAGGGTGTGAAAAGCATAAATCTGGCAGCCTTTTGTTCCTTTTAAACAGAAAAGAGTATGTTTGCTCCCATACCAGTTGTTACAGCTAGCCAGCAGCCTCACAAGATTTTATAGTGTATCTTTTGAAAACATACCAACATAGATTTTAATTAAAACATTGTGTCTCGACTAGCATCACTTTTGAAATATGAAGTGTTTATCAAATACAGTTCAATTTGTAGCAAGAGGCCACAAAACATAAGGAAGTAATGAAACATTTCTTTTAATTTAATGTAAAGATGTGTTTCAGAAACCTGTTTTACAAACATTGATCATTATGTTTATTTCTTAACTCGCATATCTATATCTATGCCTTGTCCAAACATCCTCATGGGATACTGCAAAACATATGAACTTATTCCACTTATCTCACTCATTATTACACATATAGTGTACCAAACATACTTGCTCACCAGTGTTGTAACATATCTTGTAGTTTTCTATTATCACATTTGCCTATCTTTTTTTCTGAAATGTAGTAAAGTACACAGTAATCACTCATCTCTAATCAGAGTAACACATAAGACTATACATGAAAAAAACCTAAATGATCTAACATACTCATTACTCATACTTTAAAGGATGTATCTTGCATAATCAATTATAAAAACATGAAAACTGAATTACTGGAAATTTTGTGACTTTTTACTGAAAGACAGCAAAATATGGCAATATTGTTCTTTCAGACAAACACAGTTTTAAAATACCTTTGAATCTACTGTAAATTTTGAACCTGTGGACAAATAATATTAGGTACAGCTTTAGCTGTAATGTGGTTGGCTGTATCCCACATCTATCAAAATTACTGTAATACTCTAACTGATTTTTATGAGACTTAGACAAGAAATTTTCCAAAACTTTGCCATCTGTGATGTGTTTCTAACAGTCTATTAAGGCAAAGCTGGTGGATTCTTTTTTGATTTCTGGAATGGTGTAAAAATAATAGGACACACTATTTTAAAGTATAAACTTATGCCCCTAAAACTACTGCTCAAATTCTGACAGTTTATGTGTTGTAGTTGTAGTTACCAGATTATTATGGAGTTACAAAAAAGATAACAATCCCCATCACTGGGAAAGAAGGAACAACAACAACAAAAAAAAAGTAAGCTGTATAAAATTAGAGAGCTTCGTCAGAAAAGAATCCTGAAAAAATGTTGGTAATCAATCAGAAAAAAACAAAACAACACTAAGGAAATCCTGAAGATTTATTTGCTAAAAAAGTTCTCCATATAAGATGATAGACTGGATCTGACAAAGGGCTAAATAAGAAAAGCAAAGCAAGGAGTACCCAGCTTAGGATCCAAGTGATATAAGCATGAGTTGTCCTAAATTTCAATCTTCCATTTAATCCTGACTAAAATAGTTACAGAAATTTTTCATAAAGTAAGTGGAAAAAATTGGACATATTTGAATATTTACAGAATCTAAGTCTAAATGTCCCTCTTTCAGCTGATGCTATAGGGAACTATCTCAGACAATACAGGGCATATCTTTGAATAACTGAAGTTAAACATACTGGAAACCTTAAGAGAAGAAGAGTACCTACATCCATTATTTATTTGTTCATTCAGAGTTAGGAGGTCTTGGAAAGCAGGCAGAGAGTGACAGCTATCCAGATCTTTCCTGATTTTCAATTATCAATGTTGCAATTTAGTTGCACTGTCACACCGACTGAAGAGAAAGTTTGGGCCTCTCAGACTGAGGTAGCTACTTACAGACCATCTGTTAAAGCAGTGTAAAAAAGTTGAATAACCAGTATCTTTTAGAGATAAAAGTTATTTCTACTCAAGAGGCAAGATTAAAGGAAATATTTTGCTGTTTCCTTTTCTGTTTTGGATGTGTTAATCATATCAGATCATTATTTGTTTAATTTTCAAAGAGCAAAGTCATCAAAGAACACAAACACCTAAGAAAATGAGATCTGAAGTAGAATGACAAATAAGAAATGTAGCCAATGTGATGCTGGTTTGGATGTGACATCATCACCTGTTCACATTAAAATACGTATTTTTCTATCATGTGCCCTTATATCCTGCAAATGTTACATGAAGTTTTAAGTTATTATGGAACTGCATCTCTTGCCACTATTTGTAGAGTAAATACTACCACGGGGTGCGGAGGAACCAAACCAACCAACCAACCAAATATACAAAAATCTTAAAAAAAAAACCTAGACAACCCCCCCCCAAAAAACACAAAATCATGCTTTCTAAATTTAGGATAACTTAACTTTGGAACATCTTGTATGAGAAAGTCTTGCTTTCACTAGGGCTGGGGGTTTTTGCAGTGAGATATTTTTATTACTTTAATAAGGCATCTGGAGAATAAATAATATACAACCTATACATTTTTTAGGTTACATTAATCACTCTCTATACAATCTATGAAAAGCTGCTACTGGTAAAGAAATGTACACATAATTCTGGACCTAGAGAAATAATTTTGCACTGGAATTAGAATCCTGGTGATACCAACAAGATTTGTCAGCAAGGCCAAGTCTTCGGATCCACCTCAAAGACCTCTGCTTGTTGAACTAACAAAAGAACCAACGACAGTTGCAAACCATCCCACAAGCTTGCCCCTGCTTCAGTCCATGTCATTCCCACTCCCTTCCATGCCTTTGTTTCTGACAGCTGTTTTCCTTCTCAGTTTATCCCTCTTCACTTTCCACTGAAGTTTTATCTCTATTTTCCAGTTTATCATTCCTAACCAGAGATCTCAACTGCTGTTTCCTTCCGTGGCAGTGTGCTCCCCACCCCTTTCTGTCTAAGGAATAACAATCAGCAGGGGTCCTGATGGCTGAATCCTGTTTGAGTTGGACGTTGGGGGATGGATGGCAACATGGTAGCCAAGGGCTGTCTGGAACAGTGACACAGACATGTTGCTGGTATGCAAATATGACTATAAGTCAATCATCTTACTCTATAAATAGTGGACAGCCTCAGCACCCATTGCCCTTTGCTGAAACAACAGGATCTCCCCTTGAGTAGGGACAGCTCTCAAGGTTACTCCTCGAGGCTGGGAGATTCCTTACTGCAACAGATCCTCAGTAAGTGATTAATAGTATGTTAACTTTGAAACCTTAGATAAGTTATATAAAGGATTGACTGTGCATATATAATCCTTTAGACATAAACCATTGACCAAGTCTGTGTCTAGGACTGGATCCAGCTGCACCTACACTCCTCTCTGAGAAGGAGCTTAGAAAGCAAGGGGGTCCTTTCTGAACCTAAGGACTCAACGGGAGGGTCTCCTGGCAGTTTTGTCTGACCCTGTCCTATATGCAGTAAATAATCCAGTGAACCTTGTCATTGAATCTTGTTAAACCACTGTTGCATTTAGTATCGAACTTTTTTAAATCACTGTTTTATATCAATAAACATATTGTTGCTTCTCTCCTGGGACTGAAGAGCATCACTCCATCCATGACACCTTCCAAAACATGTCCCAGATTGCTTGCTAAACTAGCACCATCTGATTTCTATTTCCCATCTCCCTTCGCATTAAACTTTTTTCATGTTATTCTCCCAAAACTTGCTTGTTACTTGCCTCTCTCAGCCTATCTCTTCCTGAATCTCTCTCAATTACCCCTTTTGAGTTCTGGTTTTTATTCCATTCTTCAGTCCAACTCTAAAGATGTTGTGGCCTGAATGTGAATGATATATAGTTGTCTAGAGAACTTGTCAAGTCGCTGAGAACATTTATATAGAGAAACAAATAGTCTGTCCACACAAGAGAACAGATGCAGAAATATGCACCTAAGCAAATAAAAGTTTATGTCAGAACCCTTCCTGCTGTCTTCTGTGTTGCCATAGTTTTGAACAGAAAGTAAATCACACCATTACTCTGCATATGGAATTATAATAAATTAATTTAAAAAAATATACTTCTTCAAATGCCACTTGAGTAGTCAGTCACTTTTTCTCCACTTGCTTGTTTTACGTAAACGATGAGGTGATAAAGTAATTATGACAATCTAAAATAACTGTGAAACCATTGCTGAATAATTACTGTAACTCTTATTGAGGTAGTAATCCTAACTCAAGAAAAGACCTTCTCCTTTAGGATTTGTGGAATTGTGGAATATGTTACAAATATCTTTCAAAAAGAAAAATAAATGAAGGCACGTAAATGTAGGTGCCTAACACAAGTTGAGTTGCCCTACAGTATCCCCCTTGGCCTCCAAATCCTTCTCCAGGAGTACATGTGTGTCACTCAGATCCCATGTTACATGTGCCAAGGTGGCTGTCCCAGATTTGTAGAGATATTCTAAATGACCCTAGATAAGTACCATGCATTCAGTTGCATGCTGGCAACTAAATAACTACCAAATTACCCATTTGGTATTTGTTAGCTGAAGAAGGCTTATATAAAACTTAAATAAATGACCCATTAGCTGTGCTATGTACCTGTTGTGTAGTCTTCAGAGTGGAATTCCATACACAGTACTACCTGAAGAACTGTATTTTCAAAAAATTATAAAATTATGTTTTTGTTTCCTTGCCATTGAAATATATGTAGTAAACCCTATTTGATCAACAAGATGGGTAAAAGACTTACTCAGACGCAATCACACATTATTCTATGAACATTAGCTTAATTCTTATAGGTAGATTTGTGTCACAAAATGTGACTGGGTTTCAATATTTATACAGTACTTGAAAAGATAAAGATTTATATCTAAATGGCAGTAGAGATGAAAAACATACTTTTAGTTAGCTAGCTAGCATCTTGTTGATCTATCTAGTTCTTATCTATAAATAAAATATGATTGACACTTGATAATTGAATTCTTCATAACTGAAATAATTGCCAACAGCTTATTTCTCTTATTGGATATATGTTAACGCCATCTGGCTTGTAAAGTTTTTTGATTACTGATGGCATAAACTATATTTTGAAATTTTTTTTATGGGTGTTAAAGATGAGTGTACTTTTAAGTGAGTAGCTGTGTCCCTTTATTATTGGAGGTGTGTAAAAAAAATTGAAAATATCTCCAGATAGATAGAGTGCTCTTATCAGAAATAAGCAACAAAATAACTTACACATTGTTGCATTAATATCTATCTGACATACTTTTCAGGTGTTCACAAGTATTTATTTATTAATCAACATATATCATCTAGCTTATTGCTGAGTTTTGAAAACGGAAGTTCTCTGTCAACTTTTGCAATAAATTAAATATACAAGATTCTTGGGAACACTGCCAAAAAAAGTCAGACTTTTAAAACAGCAGGTGTAGTACAATGGACAATTACATGATAAAGATATCAACTTTTTTGAAAAATGTTGGCTGGCATTTTGTTGGAGTGTATAACACTGGACTGAAGGGCAGTCTTCATCAAGAGATGTTACACCTGTTTAAATATACACAATATTTGAAAGCAAGTTTGAATGTCATTGTTTGTCTTACCTATGGGAAGAAAGCCTATTTCCAGATTAATATATAAAACCACAACAGACTTTAAAAAAGAAACAAAAGACCACTCACATGTGTCCTTCCATTAGGGTTAAATCTAGCATCATAATCTTTATCTCCTGTAAAATAGGACTAAGAAAATATTTGTTAACTAAGGTCTTCTAGGTGTTTGGTTTTTTTAAAATCAGTGAGTGCCTGCTGTTATAGCTGATGAAGAACAGACATGTAGAAGACAGAAATTGGTAAAAACCATCTGTTACTTAATAAAACACCATAGTAGCGTCAATAAGTAATTCTGGCTAACAACATATTCCTCTAGAAATAAAAAACTTAAATTACTGCTGTAGAAACTAAAGACAATGATTCTTTGTGAAAGATGGCTTGTGTGTTCACTCCTGTCTGATAACTTTTCCTCCTCTCCTCTCCTCTCCTCTCCTCTCCTCTCCTCTCCTCTCCTCTCCTCTCCTCTCCTCTCCTCTCCTCTCCTCTCCTCTCCTCTCCTCTCCTCTCCTCTCCTCTCCTCTCCTCTCCTCTCCTCTCCTCTCCTCTCCTCTCCTCTCCTCTCCTCTCCTCTCCAACACTTTTCTTTTGTCCATTTTGAGTTTCAGTCAATAATTTCAACAGGAGAACAGTCAGATGTGAACAGACCCGTGGGTCGAGGCAGACAAATATTTTGGATAAACTCTGAAGACACAAATAGGGAATGCTCAGACATACAGAACACTCAGTAAAAAAATACAAGCAATAAAATATTACATTTTATAACCATGCATCAAATAATTTCAAATTACTTAAAGCTAGTATTAACTTTCCAAATACATATTTCCAGCATATCACATGTTGACTACACAGGATCGGGGAACAGACTGCTATTTTCTTCTTGTTGTTGTTGTTTTTACCTGCAACCCTGTTGATATCCCTTAGAAAGTTCTATATTCTTTCAAAAGATATGCTGTCTACAGTATCCATGAGAATTACAGAGACATAAAGTTTGCATAAAGATAAGGTCATCTCTGTTGCTTTACATTAAATTTAATTTGCTGTATTCAGAGAACATCTGAAGACAAATGGGAACAAACTGATCTTTTCCCTAAAACAGATGACCTAGAGACAGATCCAGTGAACAGATTTTGATCAGTTTAGCAATACACTGTCCAAAGCTAAATCTCAGCTTCAACAGGATAGTTCCGATTGCTGCACATGCTGCCTCAGTTATCTGAATGTTAAAGTGTGAACATTTGCACATTTAGACAGTGGTTGCACACTTAGAGAGTGGTTCATAGGAACGAGACTACTGAATAGTACCCCATAAAAAAATGGCATAGAGGAGTACTTATGGACACTTTAACAGTAGTGTATTGCTAAACTGATCAAAATCTGTGTCACCTCTCCCTGTATGACTTAATCATCTGGACTGCTGCTTGATTTTTCTCAAAGCATAATATTAATCTGTATTTATCACTGCTCTGGTAGTCCAGCAGCTTCTGTGATATGGGTTCTAGGTCTATAACAGCTTTTGAGCCACAACAATCTGCTTATGATGATAATAGAAACCACACATTGTAACATACTTGTAGGTATCTTTGGAGACTGAAACATCCACACCTACATTACAAGTCTAAAACATAGAAACCTAAATCAGCCTGGTGATGGTGGGGAAGGCAGTGAAGTGCATGATAAAACTTCTTAAATCTCATATTTGGTGCTTTTTATGGATTAACTTCTTGCTAAACAACAATTAATTACTTAAGTCAAATAAGAGCAAGAAAGACCATCTGGACCTCTCATATTTTATCACTGTGAACTAAAATCGGATTCCTTAGGGAAGTGACTTAGACTTTGTCTCTGTTAGACAAATGAGAGATGGATTGAGCTTGTCATCCTTTGCTTATTCTACACTTAGGATGAAAAATGCTTTTCAATAATTTTCAAGGAGAATCATTCCCTTGAAAATTAAACAAAGTTCATGACTGTAATTTCCTATAAAACACTCTGTGAATTCATTTTGGAGGGCTTGTAATCAGTAAAGGCCAGATCTTGCTGCCCTTCCTTGCAATAAAAACACCTGTTTGAAAAACTGACCCAGTAACTTCGCAGAAAAAAATCAAAGAAGTATTAGATGCGGTGCAACATTTCCTCATGTAATTTTATCTGTTACTTTCTTTTGTAGCTTCTGTACGTTCTGTATTGGGCCATTCTAGCACTCATAGAAGTACTGATGTTCCAGGAAATTACTGCTGGTTCCTTGAAGTTATACTGTATCAGGTGCTGAAAATATTTTCTGAGATTTGTGTTGGTCAGGGCTGAAGAGCTAAAATATTAGAATATATCCAGAATTGGTAATTAGATTAAATTAAGTTGTGGAACGACACTATGATTTCCATCTCCTTAGAAAAAACTAGTATTTCTTCTAAATTTCACTTACCAGTTATAGAGACAGTGATATATATATAATAATAGCACAACATGTGTAATACCATACAGATTTTTTCTAAAGATTATCTATAGCACCTTTCAACTTCATAAATTCAGTGTGAAAAACATTGTTTCTTTGTGGTTCTTAACATCTTTATTAGTTCAGAAGTTTCCTTTACAGTAAACAGGCCAAAGAGATAAAAGACCTTTAGAAATAGTACTGACACATAATAAATGTATTTAATTAGCTAACTTTGCCAAAATACATTCTGTGAAACAGAACTTCAGAAGTTTATAACAAAATAACATGTGAACAAGTTTTATATATGAAGTATTTAAGAAATATGTAGGTTTGGTATATAACAGAAGAACAATCTTATCTATTTTGATTACTGAACCTTCTGTCAGATGCATATGTATTTAAGTAATCGAATTGTAATGTTGGGGGACTGTTTTTAAGTTTTACATGAGGAAGTTGAATCTCTATGTCTTGGAAGTTCAGTCATGTTGTGGACATCTGTATGCATAGTAGGAGGTATCCAAAACTATTTGGAACTAATCTAAATAGTTTCACAGGCTGGAGTGTTTCAGCATAGCACCACTGTGTGACTTTGGTTCAGTTTTGCTTAGGAAATTTTGGTGATCTGTGAGAAAGTTCACGCCATAGGGCATATTAAAAGTTTAGACACATTGAGATGGTAATAGTTTGCAGGTCAAGAGTTCAAGACAGAAAATATGGACAAGAACAGGTATAAACCCCTTAGAAAGTAGTAGAGGATCAGAAAATGGCATCTCAACAACACTGAAGACGAGCATATTGAAGGATGAAGGTAATGCTTCTTCTCATGGTTGATGACCAGCTGCCCAACAGAAACTCAAAGTGGTTAGCTAGTGTTTAGCCTTGTAACATCCTGATCCTAGGTATCTTCTTTACGTACTACCCAACAAGCAATCGTTGTGTGATCTAAGTTGTCTGTGTCTTACAGTGCCTTATATGACCTAAGATTTCTGAAATATCTACATGTGTCTGGGAGACGTGAAGTGGAATGAGTTGGAGAGCCATCCACATGCTTTTAATTTGCTTTTAAAACAACATTTGGAGTCTATCTGTGACATCCTATGGCTTCTAAGAAGGCTTCATATATCTATGATCATGCAACTGAATCCCAACATAATTTATGTTTTAGCTAAAATGTAAATATCTATATTTCTTGCGTCTTAGGTTAACCAAAGAAAATCCAACTTCTGGTATCAACCAGAAAGAGTAGTAGATTTTAAATTTAATAAGATGTTAAAAATGTGCATGCCTGTGGAAGATATGAACAAACACCAAATATGTGTGCATTGGTGTACAGACGTGTGATTTGATGCGCTCTTTAGAAGCTGGATAACATACAAAAGTTGAGACAACATGATAAAATCATGATTTAAGAAAGTAACCTGTGTTGAAGAATGGTCTCAGAAGTCAGAGACAGGTTGGTTTGAATGAGAAGTTCATGATCATTTTATATGAAAAATAATATTACAATCATTATTGTAAATTTTCCTAGTAGGGGAGAAAGAATCTCAGTTTTTATGTATTTCTGTGAATGTACCAGAATAATCACATCAAACATGGAAAAAACCACAACAGCTTGACCGTCTGAAGTAATTTACCTAAATGTGGACTGAATTGGAACTCGACTAATTAGTCAACGAACACAAAATATGTCATTTCCAAGCAGTTAATGATTGAAGCAGCCGTCTAAAAGAAGAAAATCCTCACCAAGGTGACATACATGGGAATTTTCCCATTTGCAAGTTTAAAATGCCTAAAATTCATCTAGTAGCAACTTAAGTGCTTAAATAAGAAGTCTGAAGTTTCAGCAAAAAAGTGAACTCACTGTTTGTTATTGTCATAACATTGTTAAACAACTATCTATTTTCCCCTTAAGGAATGTTATCATGTGAAATCAAATATTCTATTGAAAATACATTAAAATAATCATGGTCGTCTTGATGATGAGAAAATAGTTTTTTGTAGTTTTACCCAAAACTACTTTATGTTTGGTAAAAAAAATATTCTGTCTGTTTTCAGTATGGGTTGATTTTAAAGATTTTCAAGAATTCAGACAAGTATAATGAAGAGGAGCAGATGGACTTTGTACTGTGTTTCAGAGACTACTGAAATTCTGTACATATAACAAATATATTACACTTAAAACACTCAAATTTTACTGTGTTTAATTATTATACTAAGAATTTAATGTTCAAAAGATATCAGAACTTCTACAACTATAAAAGTGTTCTTAGAATCTTTTAACCAAAACCGACCAACCTAGTTTATGTATGATACCAGCATATTGAAAATACATGTTCAAAATTACTTTAAAATTAGAGCATGCATGTCAGGGGAAAAAAAAAAAATCACATTAAGCAGGAAAAAAAAAGGAAAAATTATGTAATCATTTGGAACTTTGTTTCTCACCCCAAAATCTATTGAATTCTTTCCTGTTTGTTTGTTTTAACCATGGCAGAAAAGCTTGAATAGTAGGAGCTTTCATAAACCTCCAGAAAGCTTGCTTTACTTGGCAGGTATGGTACTTCTGAGAGATGTTTTGAACACTCTCAGAGTAAAATAATAGTTGATTCCTGGTCTTCTTGATTTGGGGCAAGTTCTGTAAACATTTTGTAGAAAGGGTGATAGCTTTTTTTTCTTTGTTCAAATAAAAAAGGAAGCATCACTGATTACTGCTTAATGAGGGAGTCCAGTACCATTAGTACGTGTCAGACCTGTTTTGAATGTATTATATAAGTAACATCTCCAAAATCAAAGCAGAATGATATATTATTTCTTAAATACAAGACAGCATTGAATTTTGACTAAACTCTTAAAAGATCATCAACATTTCCAAATGCAAAGATCTAAGGCAATGAGGAATTTTTGAAAGTACCCAGCTTAAAATTTTCCAGTATTAGGCAGAAACAATGCTTTTCAGGATGACTTTTTTTAAGTTTTGTATCTTCATAAAGTTAAGTTAGCTAAATATATGTTGCAGTGAGAAAAGGTGAAGTTGCACACCACTCATTCCATTCAGGCTTCTGAAAGGCACTTTGAACTAAATGAAGCTCAGTCAATGTGTTTCACATGATTAAAAGGATGAGCACAGTCATTAACAAAACTGACTAATGGACTAGAGAGTTCTAAAACTCCCAAATGCCATCATGATGAAATGAAGGCATTTTCTTATTAATTTTCCTGCATAGATCTTAGCTGGAGAACCAGGAATCTGTTACTACTTTGGAACTTCCCAGGCTGTGTAGGTGTCATGGGTGCAGTATGGTATTGTTTATCCTAACAGTCTTGCCTTTTGCATTCTAGCTAGAAGATAAAAAGTAACTTTTGTTTCATATTTCACAAGTTAAGATGTAAATTTGCATTTAATTTTGTGATGTTGTTTCAGGTTAATCCTGCTAGCCTAGTTAGGAGTTAACGTAAATTCTGCATTGATCAGAATTCAAGGAATAAACAAAAAAGATGCAGATATACACTACACAGTTACACTCTTCCCTTTTGACCCATTAAAAGATATTGTTATTTATCTAGTACATAATTTGCTAGTTAAATAAGGTTCTGTAGAATATAATTTCAGTCTTTTAGGCAGACTCTATTTCTGAAGTTGGAGTATTTAACCCATGTTGCTGGGTTAAATATGGTAGTTTAATAATAAGGTAAGCATCTAATATTTAATTAAATAAAGAGATATGTCTCCATATTCTAGAAGAAATACCTATTCTGAGGCCAGATTCTGATAGCTCTTATATGAGAGAGTATGATTTATCAAACTAGCAACTAATATAATAGGGAAAAAGACTACTTAAACATCATGAACTGATTACCCTTGAAGTGAAAGCTTGTATTTTTAGTAGCAAAGATGGCAAAGTATTTTCCTATTTACTTTATCTATTTTCCTACTACATAAATTGAGAAATAGAAAAATTTATGAATCATAGCCTTAAAAGTTTCTAGGCTTCCTCACCTTGAGGTTATGATTATACCCTCACCACATTAAGGAGGTAAAGATTGTCCTGTAATTTATTCATAGCCTGTATTTGCCATTTGGTGTATTTATAGATAGAAATCAAATATCTGTTTTCTAGCTTTCATTGCTAAAGTAGCTGTAGCTCCCAAAATAGGACTTCTAGCATGCTATGGTTTTAGTAATGTCTCCTTCCATTCATTCCATTATCTGAAGAACTGGGTAGCTAGCTAATACAAAACAGGAGATCTATGAAGGAAAAAAAGATTCTGCTGGGCTCTTTTGTCACTCAGACTTGTGAGACAGATGTTTTAGCCTCTATCATCTATATATTGACTTAATTTCTAATGATTATTCTGCTATGTTTTTGGAGAACCATACATACAGCAACGACTTAGATGACATCAGTTTTCAGAAATCTGTGTTACATTGTGGTTCAATGTCATTGTTGTCAGAATAATCTGCTAATGGGATACCAATCTCTGAATTTGCTAGTGGCAAATATAAATATCAAACTATTTTAGTAACCTGGGCTGGTATTAACACACAAAAAATATTCACAAATTTGTAGCAATATTATAAATTATAAGCTGATTGTCTCCGAAATGAAATTAAAATCTCAGTGTAAACCTTTGTAGGTGTGAAGTAACTTGCTTCTTAGCAAGTAATTACTTTCATTATTGGTTACAATTCACAGTAATTACACAATCCACAGAAAAAGTGAGAAAGAAAAGAACTATCCTTAAGATATATTGAAATAAAAAAAAAGGCCACAACTTTTCATCTGCTGTCTAACCTTGTGAGGAGGAAAAACAGCTAAGTTTTTTTTTTTTTCTAATGAAAATTAACTAAATTCCTGAAGTGTCAACACAGGTAGTTTGTGCATCTCCAGAAGTGGACAAATAGGAACAACATTGAGAAGTTCACCATCTCAGTCACAAGAATAAACAGGTAAGATTCACAAAATAAGTATTCCTCTGTCTAACATACCTGAGAGAAGTTATTAGATCATGTTATTAAATCATGTTTAACAAGTTATTTGAGAAGACAAAACTAGGGCATGAAAGCGATGTTTCTATTTTAAAAATGACTGGAGCAATTCCTTGAGATGTTGGAGAAATAAATTAAAAATCCAACCCCTGCTGAGGTGACTCCAGTATACAGTTTACACATTTCAGGAAGATGTAGTAGTCCCATGACTTTTAACTAATCTGGGACAGAGTTTTCTCTCAAGAATTTCCATTTTGCATGCAGTAATTAAATATACATAGATCCAGAGTGAGATCCCAGCTGGAGGGGAGAAATATCCTAATGAATATATGTCTATTTTATTCAAAATGGAACAGAATCCTCAGACATTTCAGGAAACAATATATTTTTACAGTGCTCTGTTTCTAGTGTTTCCTCAACTATGTTTAAGTTCTCTGCTCACAAGGTTATTGTAGTTAGGATACAAGGATGTGATCATATTTTTATTGTAGCTCTTTTTAAAAGAAAAATAATAAGTTTGCATACTTATTTCCAGAAGATGAATGAAAGAAACTATCAGTGAAATACACAAAATCACATAGATTACCAAAGCAGAACTTAGTGTCTATGTTCAGAAGAGCAGTCTAAGAAATAACGTCCCTACAAAGCCTAGATAAACGAAAGCCTGTGGTCCCACAGGTACACATGTCCAGAAGCACAAGTGCTAATCATCTAAACCATTTCCAACTACAGCTGTTGAGAACTAGAAACAAGACGTCATTCATCTTACCCAGTTTTAGAGATCTACAAGGTAGATGCCAACATCCAAGCTAGTTGTCTACTCAGAAGAACCCAACCCAAATAAGTCACATGAATCATGCATTGGAAAAGTTTATTTATTTGTATTGACAAGCTTAAGCAAGATGTCTAAAACCTACATTTATGTGTAGATGTTAAGCAAGTTGAATTTTATTCTAAGGGTCCCTATTTCTACATCTTTTGAAAGGCTTAATTTGCTAGACATCTTAAGAGAACACCTCACACTGAGAACATTTGTCAAAACAAAGTTAGAGAAATTGGTGTTCCTAACATCGTCTAGTAATTTGAGCTTCGTGTCAGGAATTGATCTAGAGAAAATTAAGTAAAATGAAACATGACTTGACTGCTTAAGTCACTCTACTGATTGTAGAACCTTTATTCATTCACTGTGTCCTGTTTTATTTTAGAACAGGGATGGAGGGTTGTTTTATTTTTAATCTGAAGACTCTTCCAGGAGGAGGCAAATATTTCCTCTTTTCTTAGCTCATGTGAGTGAATATGATTAGAAGGCTTGGGTTTTATCAGCTGCTTTCTGCCCTCACATTGAATCTTCCTGACGTTAATGACGTTAATGACCTAGGCGTTCTGAGGAGTTGAATTCCTCTCTACTCAGCCCCTATCCTCACTCTGTACTCCACTTTCTTTAGCAAATTGGTGCCCAAAGAAATGGATTGGCTTTGCTGTAGTACAGAATCACACTTCTGGCATTTCAGAATTGTGAGTTCCCAGAGCTGGGTTTCTAAGGCTTAATAAATGTGCAACACTGACTATTCAACCAAATATTAAGGAGGAATTTTTCATTCTGATTATTAAAATCTCTTTAAAAAAATGATTTGGACCTCAGTCTCTAGAAGAGCAGATATGAAAACTTTGAATAAACATAGTCTAGTACCTCGGACAGTCATTACTATTATACTCAGAGTTTCAGCTGTGGTGAACAAGTTCATGGGTTCTTCACTTATTCCATACATATGAAGGTACTCTGGTCATAATAATATGATAATAATGAGCATAATTTGATGAGCACTGTGCAACTTTTGTGGCATGAGGTTTTAAGTCAAAACAGAGACATACTGTGAAAGAGACATATCTGCTCGCTTATGGCTATGGAGTGATATACTCATAAATTAGCAACCTTTTTTCAAATAATAATGAACATCCTCAGTACTTGATAAGAATAGTTCATACTTAAAGCACCTAACAAACATAAACTTATTAATTAATTGCAGAAGTAGAGCCTATAAGTGGGATGGATGATATCATCACAGCAAATGAATTAGACCATTAAAATAATGTTGAGAAAGTTCTAAAGTTAGAGTCAGTAAACTAATACAATTTTAAAGGAAAAGGAATTGAAGTATCATAGTCTATCACTGACTTGTTTCCTTATTTCTGCAGAAGGTCAAAAATAAGCTATTGCAGGAATATTTCTATTGATGTAAAAAATGGCAGAGGGCTGAGAAAGTATAAGATTGCCTCCAATGTACTGTGATGGCAAGCTTCATTTTTGACAGTATATTATATAGGAAACATGTCCCAAATTTAATTTATTTTGAAAAAGAAGGAGAGGAGCTAAAAAATTCTATTCATGATATTATACATACAGGAGAAGTATTTTGAAGTAGTTCTATTCCTGTAGAGTAGGTTGACACTACATATTTGTTATATAAAGTGCCTAAACAATTCCAAAAGCAGACATGATATTTCAGGGCTCTCACAGCAGCCAAGCACTCACAAAGGTACAGAGCTCAACTGAGTGCAGGTTTTTGAATCTTGCAATATTTTCTCTCTAGTGTTGTAATATCACTCAGCAATCAGTTCTACTGAAATAGCTAATTATGACCCATAGCTTTCACTATTGTTTGTAAGTGAAAGAGAGAAGAGAAAGGAAGACAGAGAGATAGAACAAAGGGAAGGGAGGAGGAAAGGGAGAGCGGGAGGAAAGGGAGGGAGAAGGAAAAGAGGAGAGGGAGAAAGCAAGCATTATAGTGAGATTACTACTGACTGAGATTACTACTTACTGAAGTCATCCAAGAGTCAAAACAAGCAAGAACACAAGAAAATATAGAAACTCTAAAAGAAGCAGCAAAGAGGAAGACAGCAACTCAAGAAAGATGAAGAATGAGCCTGTTCCAAGGCAAAACTGTTAGCAGGCAGACAGGAGCACGCAGTGGTGTTACCAGAGAAGAAGGATATTGATTATGCAAGGTATATACTTATAAGTATTTTTAATAACTTGTAGAGGTTAATAGCTTATATAGACTGCACCATATAACTCGGTGAGGCAGATACAGTTAGGTCAAAACAGTGTTTAAATGTGAGATACACGCAAGACAACTATAGTAATGGCAGTAAACAAATAATAAATTTGGCAATATACAGTCACAGTAGCTAGTAGTAGCATAGTGCTATAATTATGTACTTCCAAATCCCTGAATTGTTGTAACCTCTGAGGCCCACAAAACCCCTCTATGATTCTCTGGAGTCACCTCACCTTTATTGTAATAAATTTATTATTTATCCATCCTCTGCTCTGTTAATTGAGTTTAATCAGCAATACACTCAGTGTGTTCATGTTAATTCAGTAGTTTCATTTCTGTTTTACAAACATGCTCAGGCTTTTTAATTTTGCAAAGTCAGCTTTCTGTTTTCTTCTGTCTCACCACAAGCAATCCTAAACAGAGTTAGCAATGTTGTACAAAGGCCCATCTCAGCTCAACCGTCTCCTTTCCTGTGCTATAGGTCCCAAAGCCCTACTGCCCTTAAGATTCCTCTTATGAGGTGGCACTCCCCCACTTAACTGAGATGAGTGGGCAAGCTCATCTCAAGCCGGCACTTAGCAGGAGTGATGTGACCAGAGTGGGCAAGCAGAACGTGGCACATCAGCCAGGGCGTGACACGGCAGTTTGCATGGAAGGATGCACAGGGAAGGCGTCGTGGCCCCACCAGTGAAAGAGGTGAGTTCAATTGCTGATCATCACCCTCTCAGGAGGAGAGGCTATTAGCTATGGTAGCCACCCAGCAGAAAGCCACATCCTCTGCACTCACCAGAATGGATGTGGCAACCCAAACAGAGCTCCCACAGAAACATGCAGCCATTCAGATCTCAGGCTGCAGAGTGTTCCAGAGCCTCTCACTGGTAACTGATGGCAATAGTAGAGAACAG
The DNA here is from genome assembly GCF_964289735.1 of Phaethon aethereus. NCBI lineage: Eukaryota > Metazoa > Chordata > Aves > Phaethontiformes > Phaethontidae > Phaethon > Phaethon aethereus. Next base: position 180,948,112 of record NC_138575.1, on the reverse strand, counting down.
CTGTGTGAGGTGTGACCAGGTAAATGATCTGCTCAGCCTGATAGCAGAGCTAAGAGAAGAGGTAGAAAGGTTAAGGAGCATCAGGGAGTCAGAGAAAGGTATAGACTTGAGGAACCATGCCCTGCCCCCTCTGAGACAGCACCAGAAAAAAAAAAAGGATCAAAGGGGTCCCGTATCTTCCTCCTGCCAGGCTGAAGGCAGCAAGCTTAAAGGAAAGGAGTGAAAGGAGGCAAGTCCATGCTCAGGGCAGCTGGTCAACCCCCTCCTTGCCCACCTCATCTCCCCAGGTCCCTCTGTACAACAGATATGAGGCTCTGGATGTGGAAGGCCAGTCCATGGATGGATGATGGTCCAGCTACACCAGAGGTGTTGCCAAGGTCAGAAAGGCCTATGCCCCACAACCACCCCCATGAGAAAGAAAAGGTGGGTTATAATTGTAGGCGATTCCCTTCTGAGGAGAACCAAAGGTCGAATATGCTAGACAGACCCTTCTTTTAGGGAAGTCTGCTCCTGGGTTAAGGACATCACTAGGATACTTCCTAGCCTGGTGCAGACCTCAGACTATTGCCCACTACTCCTCTTCTATGTGGGTGGAAATGAAGCTGCAACTCATAGTCCAAGAGCAATCAAAAGAGACTTTAGGGCCTTGGGACGGTTGGTAAAGGAATCTGGAGCACAGGTTATTTCTTCCTCCCTCCTTCCAGTTGCAAGCAGCAACATAGGAAGAAACAGACTGCTCCAGTCTATTAATGCAGGCTCCATGACTGGTGTCCTTGCACACTTTCTTTTTTTTTGATAATGGGATGGCTTACATGGCAGCTGACTTGTTGGCATCAGATAGGATTAACCTTTCTCAAAAGGGGAAGGAGGTCTTTGCTGTCAAGCCAGCAGGGTTTATTAATAGGGATTTAAACTAACCTCAGAGAGGGAGGGAGATAATATCAAGTTTGCCTGTGTCAAGCTGTGGGATGACACAAAAAGGTTAAAGGCAGGAGGTGCTATCGAGGCTCCTCAGCCTCTTGCACCAGAGAAAGACCTCAGAGGAAAAAAAGGCTGTTGCTCTAAAAGGGTGACACGGCCGACAGCCCACCTGAAGTGACTCTACACCAATGCATGCAGTATGGGAAACAAACAGGAGGAGGTGGAAGCCACTATGCTGCTAGAAAGCTATGACCTGGTCACCATTACTGAAACTTGGTGGGACGACACCCATGACTAGAGTGCAGCTATTGTCCCAATCCAGCATCAAGGGAGGTTTCAATACTATTCCAAGAGTGAGGTTAAGACACAAATGAGGTCAAATGCTGTATACCCAAGACAACTTTTATTATCAAAAGTAAAGAATTAGTAGCGATAGGACAGAATGGAATAAAAAGACAGAAATCAAGCAAGCATTTGGGATAGAGTTGCAAGGATAGTCACCACCATGGATCTGCGGCACCCCGGGGTCCAAGTCTCTTGATGTTTTCGGTGGTGGGTGATCGCGCTCGGAGGCGGCCAGCACACACAAGGGCTTGTCTTGGCAGTCCCTTTTACTCTTATTCAAGGCCTGCAATTTAGCATATCTTCGCATTCCTGCATATGCACATATGTTTCACGGTGAGTGGCTCCAGCCCCACTCCTCACGACTATCTCATGTCTTGTAGCCATTCTCTTGGCAGGGTGTTTTTCATCAGTCTGAGATCTCTGTGGCCACATAGCCTTCCTTATCTTGGATAAAAAATCTTTGAGACAAATATTTTATGATTCAGTCTCTCACAGCTGTTGGTGACTACAGGCTGTTCAGAAGGAACACGCAAGGAAGGAAAGGTAGAGGCATTGCCCTCTATATCAAGAAATGGATAGAGTGTGAAGAGCTGTCTCTGAATAACAGCCACGAGCAGGTCGAAAGCTTATGGGTAAGAGTCAGGGACCGAGGCAGCAAAGGGAACCTTGTGGTTGATGATTACTACAGGCCACTTGATCAAGGGGAGTTTATTGATGAAGCTATCTTACTCCAGCTACAGGAGACATTGTACTCGCAGGCTGTCATCCTGCTGGGGGGCTTCAACCACCCCGACATCTGCTGGAAAAGTAGCATGGTGAGCTGTAGGCAATCCAGGAGACTCCCTGGAGTGCATGGAGGATAACTGCTTATGCAAGGTAATAGACAGCCCTACCAGAGGACATGTCATACTGGACCTTGTGGTCATCTATGCAAGCAAGCTAAGTGGAGACGTGAAGACTGGAGGCAGCCTGGGGTGCAGTGATCATGCACTGGTGAAGGTCACGGTCCTGGGGGATATGGGGCAGGCAAAGAGTAAAGTCAAGACCCTGAATTTTATGGTAGCAAACTTGCAGCTCTTCAGGGAGTTAGTCAATAGGAGCCCCTGGGAATCTACCTTCAGGGACAAGGTACAAGAACAGAGTTGGCAGATCTTTAAGGACAGTTTCCATAGAGTGCAAGAGGTCTCAATCCTCAGGTGTAAGATATCAGGTAAGCAAGGCGAGAGAGGCTGGCATGACTGAGTCAAGAATTGCTGGTCAAACTAAGGGACAAGAAGGCAAAGCACAGGCAGTGGAAGCAGGGACAGATATCCTGCAAAGAGTACAGAGACACTGCCCTGTTGTGTGGGGATGAGATCAACAGGGTCAAGTCATGGCTGGAGCTGAACTAGGCAAGGGATGCAAAGAATAATAAGAAGGGCTTCCATAGGTATGTCAGCCAGAAAAGAATGGTTAAAGAATGCGTACCCCACTTGATGGGAAAGTCTGGCAAAACTAGCAACAACAGATGAGGTATTGAACAACTTCTTTCCCTCACTCTTCACTGGCAGTGTCTCTTCCCACACCTCTCGAGGGGATGGCCTCCAAGACAGAGACTGGAAGAGCAAAGTCCCTCCCACTGGAAGAGAATTCCAGGTTCAAGACCACCTGAGGAACATGAATATGCACAAGTCTATGGACCCTGATGAGATGCACCCCAGAGTCCTGAGGGAATTGGCTGACGTAGCTGCCAAGCCACTCTCCATGATATTTGAAAAGTCTTGGCAGTCAGGTGAAGGCCCTGGTAATTGGAAAAAGGGAAACGTTGCACCAATCTTTAAAAAAGTTAACAAGGAGGACCCTGGGAACTACCACTCTGTCAGACTCACCTCTGCCTGGGAAGATCATGGGACAGACCCTCCTAGAAGCTGTGGTAAGGCACATGGAGGACAGGGAGGTGACTGGAGACAGTCAGCATGGCTTCACCAAGGACAAGTCCTGCCTGATCAACCTAATCGCCTTCTAGGATGTTGTGAATGGATCAGTGGTGTTGTGATCTAACCCCAGCCAGCAACTAAGCACCACGCAGCTGCTTGCTCACTCCCCCACAGTGGGACGGGGAGAGAATTGGAAGAGTATAAGTGAGGAAACTCATGGTTTGAGATAAAGACAGTTTAAGCAGTAAAGCAAAATCCGCGCACTCAAGCAAAGCAAAACAAGGAATTCATTCACCCCTTCCCACTGGCAGGCAGATGTTCAGCCATCTCCAGGGAAGCAGGGCTGCATCATGCGTAATGGTTTCTTGGGAAGACAGACACCATAACTTCAAACATCCCTCCACCCTTCCTTCTTCTTTGTCCCAGCTTTATATATTGAGCATGATGTTATATGGTATGGAATATCTCTTTGGTTAGCCTGGGTGAGCTGTCCTGGCTGTGTCCCCTCCCAGCTATCTGTGCACCCCCAACCTTTTTGCTGGCAGGGCAGCACAAGAAGCTGGGTTGTCCTTGACTACTTAAAAACAGCTCAAAACATCAGCACATTATCAAAATTTTCTCTTTCCAAATCCAAAACATAGCCTCACACTAGCTTCTATGAAGAAAATTAACTCTACCCTGGCTGAAACCAGGACAATGGACAAGGGAAGACATGCCTTATCTATCTGGATTTATGTAAGGCCTTGGACACAGTCTCCAACAGCATCCTTCTCTCTGAATTGAAGAGATATGGATTGGATGGGTGTACTGGTGGGTGGGTGAGGAATTGGTTGGCTGGTCACATGCAGTGGGTAAGCGGTCAACAGCTCAATGTCCAGATGGAGATTGTTGATGAGCAATGTCCCTCAGGGGTCTGTATCGGGACCAGTACTCTTAAATATCTTCATCAATGACATAGTGGGATTGAACAAGTTTGCAGATGATATCAAGCTGGTTGACATGGTTGACACACCTGAGGGACAGGATACCATCCAGAGGGACCTAGACAGGCTCAAGGAAGGGGCCCATGTGAACCTGATGAGGTTCAACAAGGCCAAGTGCAGGGTCCCTGCACCTGGGTTGAGGCAACCCCCAGTGTAATACAGGTTGGGGGATGAAGGGAACGAGAACAGCCCTGCTGAGAAGGACTTGGGTGTACTGGTGGATGAAAAGCTGGACATGAGCCTGCAATGTGCACTTGTAACCCAGAAGGCCAAGCGTATCCTGCCCTACATCCAAAGAGGAGTGGCTGGCAGGTCGAGGGAGGTGATTCTGCCCCTCTAACTCTGCTCTGGTTAGACCCCAGCTGGAGTCCTGCATCCAGCTCTGGAGCCCTCAGCACAGGGAAGACATGGACCCATTGGAGACAGTCCAGAGGAAGGCCACCAAAATGGTCAGAGGAATGGAACATCTCTCCTCTGAGGACAGGCTGAGAGAGTTGGGGTTGTTCAGCCTGGAGAAGAGAAGGCTCCAGGGAGACCTTATATCAGCCTTCCAGTGCCTAAAGGGGGCCTATAAGAATGATGAAGAAAGATGAGGACAGTTTTTAGCAGGGTCTGTAGCAATAGGACAAGGGGTAACAGTTTTAAACTGGAAGGGGGAAGATTCCAACTAGCTCTAAGGAAGAAAATTTTCACAATGATGGTGATGAAACACTTGCACAGGTTTCTCAGAGAGGTGGTAGATGCCCTGTATCTGAAAAGGTACGTTGTTATTGTTAGGTTGGACAGGGCTCTGAGCAACTTGATCTGTTTGAATATGTCCCTGCTCACTGCAACGGGGTTGGACTAGATGACCTTTTAAGTCCCTTCCAACCCGAAGATTCTATGATTCTTTGATCAGGAAACAGAAAGTCTTAAGTAGGTAGTACTGGGGATGATGAAAGCTTAGTGCTTAGTTTTATGCTTAATCTAATATCATATTAGTCCTGATCCATTACTAGATGTATTAGTGATGAATAATTCCTGCATATTTTTGTGAGAAGTATTTTTCCTTTTCCTTTTCCTTTTCCTTTTCCTTCTCCTTTTCCTTCTCCTTCTCCTTCTCCTTCTCCTTCTCCTTCTCCTTTTCCTTTTCCTTCTCCTTCTCCTTTTCCTTTTCCTTCTCCTTCTCCTTCTCCTTCTCCTTTTCCTTCTCCTTCTCCTTCTCCTTTTCCTTCTCCTTCTCCTTCTCCTTCTCCTTTTCCTTCTCCTTTTCCTTTTCCTTCTCCTTCTCCTTCTCCTTTTCCTTCTCCTTCTCCTTCTCCTTTTCCTTCTCCTTCTCCTTCTCCTTCTCCTTCTCCTTTTCCTTCTCCTTTTCCTTTTCCTTCTTCTTCTCCTTCTCCTTTTCCTTTTCCTTTTTCTCTTTGTATTTGTCTCTGTCGTTGTCTTTCTAATTTTCTTTCCTTTTTTTTCTCTTCCTCTTTAACTTTCTCTTTTTTTTTCCTTTATACTTTTTTTTTCTCCTTACAGTCCCTTGAATACACTACCCAATTTATCCAAAATTTTCTTAGATATGTTTTTAGGTGTTTAGTATTACTTTCATAACGGACTCAATAGAAGAAATAATTAGCTTTTATGACTGAGAAATCATTATGTTTTATGACTTATAAATTAAGTTGATACATGCTTTTTGAACTAGATCTAGTCATTTGCTGGTGTTTGATCTTGTTTGGAGACAGAATGCCTTGGGATGGAGCATGGCTGGATGTTATTGGAACTTCTCGTGCCTCACTCAAGGGTGCCCTAGTACTGTAATAAAACAAATAGCTGTGATTTTTAGGGTTCTGCCTTTGTCAGGCATTCAAAAAATGCCTAATTCAAGACATTTATTTTGTTTGAGCTGTGCAATGTTCACTATGTCATGTAGTAGAATCAGGCTTCTTAGAATCAGTTTTCTTATTTTTTTTCTGTCTGGGCTTTGTTTATTTTTGTCAGTATATTCATAAGATTATTAAAAAAAGAAATAGAGCAGAACAACTGTCATGGTTTAGCCCCAGCTGGCAACTAAGCACCACGCAGCCACTAGCTTACTCCCCCCTCCTCCAGTGGGAGGGGGAGAGAATTGGGAAAAAAACCTCATGGGTTGAAATAAACACAGTTTAATAGGACAGAAAGAGAGAAAGAAACAACAATGATAACAAAAATAATAATACTGACAAAGGAATGTACAAGAACAAGTGACGCCCAATACATCAATTGCTCACCACCTGGTGATCAATAGCTCATCCCCAAGCAGCAATTTCTGTCCCCCGGCCAATTCCTGGGAGGGGGGAGTTTATGTACTGAGCATGACGTCGTATGGTAGGGAATATCTCTTTGGCCAGTCTGGGTCAGCTGTCCTGGTTGTGTCCCCTCCCAGCTTCCCATGCACCCCCAGCCTTCTTTCTAACAGGCCAGCATAAGAAGCTGGACTGTCCTTGACTACTTAACAACAACTAAAAATATCAGCACATTATCAACATTTTCTCATCCCAAATCCGAAACATAGTTTCACACTAGCTTCTGTGAAGAAAACCAGCTCTATCCTGGCTGAAACCAGGACAACAACAAAAAAATGAAACAGAAAATCCCAACAAACTGAACCAAAATCCCCTAGACAACCCAGGGTTATACCTAAAATAACCTTGAGTTTCCTTTTTTTTTTTTTTAAATGTCAAAAAGGAAAGATTTTTTTATGACCAAAGCAGTATTAAAAAAAAAAAATTCTCTGATAGCTTTAGGAACTAAATGGAACTGCCTGCATGGGGATGGTCATATCAGAACTGATTGCTAGAGTTCAGAATACCAGTTTCTAGACATTGGCTCAAAAATGACACACTGGTTATTTTTAAGGATATGCAATGAGAGAGAGAGCAACTTAACATTTTATTAGAAGTAACAGACAGAATGGTCCTTACAGTATTATATAAAGACTATTTCAAGTCATCTGGCAAAAATTGAACAGCTTGAATGTAACTGCATTAGGGAAGAAATTACTCAAGGATCTTGCTGGAAAATCAGGACTGTTCATGAAAACTTTATGAAAGAAGCTGAATAAGCAAGGAAGGCTAATTTTGGTGTATTTTTTTTTTGCTTACATTGAACTGCATAGGTGTCAGTCAAAGAGGTATAGAGGGCACTTTGTTCTTCTTGAGCTGCTTGGATTTTCTCACTGTCTCATCTCTGAGAGCTTATTTCCCTTCTTTCTCCTTTTCTTGTCTAGTTGACCTTCACTCTACTCTTCCCAGCTTAAGTTTTTCTTCCAGTTTCTCTGGTTTTCCTGTGAAGAATCATAGAATAGAATCATAGAATTATTTAGCTTGGAAAAGACCTTGAAGATCGTAAAGTCCAACCTTTAACCTAGCAGGTTAACCTTCTCAGGTGCTTCTGTGGTTTCTAACGCATCAATAAACCCTGCTTCTTTGCTGCAGATAGGCTCTCCATCCCCTACCTCCACTGAGATGGCAGACTGAAGGACCTCACTAACACACTGTCCCTCAAACATTGGTGTGCCACCCCCAGGCTTATCTCTAGCAAGCCTGGGTTTATCCCTTTCCCCCTTCAAATCTAGTATAAAGCTCTTTCAATGAGCTGTGGTAACTCCTGCACAAAGATCCTTTTCCCACTTTGAGACAGATGTACCCCATCTGTTGTCAACAGGCCTGGTGTTGCGTAGATTGACCTGTGATCAACAAACCCAAAATTCTGCTGGTAACACCAGGCCCAGAGCCAGGTATTGATCTGCTGGCTCTTCTTGTTTGTTCCCTCATCATTCCCTGCAACCGGAAGGATAGAGGAGAGCACTGCTTGTGCTTCTGATCCCTTAACCAGTCATTCCAAGGCCCTGAAGTCTCTCTTGATTGCCCTCAGACTGTTGCAACTTCATCACTGCCTACCTGAAAAATCCATAATTCATAGTAATCTGAGGGCCATACCAGGGTAGGAATCTTTGTCTTCACATCTTTAACATGGGCCCCAGGGAGGCAGCAGACTTCCCTAAGAAGTGCGTCCAGTTTGCAAATCACGTCTTCTGTTCCCCTCAGGAGAGAGAGTATCCTATGACAATGACCTGTCTTTTTTTCTTTATGGAAGTGGTTTTGACACAGGACATAGGCTAACTTAACCTCAGCAACATCTCCAAGCCAGATGAACCATTGTCCTCGTTATTGTTCCGTTCCACTTGCAGAGCCTCATACCTATTATGCAAAGGCACCTGAGAAGGTGGGGTAGTCACAGGGGAGATGTACCTGCTGCACCAGGCAGGAACTTGTTGCCATTTCCCCCACTGTTAAGACATTGTGTTCATCCAGGCAGAGAGAGGATAGGGAATCCTCTGTATCATGTGTCCCGTCTGCCTGTTGGGCCTGTCACAGGGAAGGCAGGGTGTGATTCCAGTAGTCTGTCTGTCTCTCAAATGCCCTGATGCTCCTCAACCTCCTCACCTTCTCCTGGACCTCTGTCACTAAGCTGAGGAGTTCCTTTACCTGAGTGCACCTCACACAGGTGTGGTCACTACTGCCATCCAGTACTGGTGTAAGAGTAGGACACATGCTGCAACCAGACACATGGGTGGTAGCATGTTCCCACCCGAGCTCTGTCTGGGAATTGCATCAGTTGTGGCTGGTGCAGAGCTTAGAGCGGCCACGGCTTTCTGTTGGGTGGGTACCATTGCCCCCTGGATGAACTGGCAAAACTTCAGGGCCTTTTCTGAGCACCTTTCCACATGAACTACTGTACAAAGAGCCTAGAAATCTTTCCATTCAATAGTATTGTTAGGCAGGTAAAGCCATAATAAAGTTGAATCAATTCTTCTCTTAATCAAAGCTAGTTTATGTTACCATGTTTCCCTGGCCAAGCTCTTCAGGTATTTGATTTCCAGAGCCACTGGAGGCACCTACAATGGACATGTAAAAGTTACCAAGTGGCAAAGGCCTAGCTGGAGCTGAAAGCGATGGTTTGCCAAACTGCTACCTTAGCTCTTCAAGGCAGATCTCTTGGATGAGATTGCTCAGCGCAGATGAGCCATTTCTGGTTGTCATGAGAACATCACAGAGTGTGACGACCAAGGTGCATCAGCCTTACCCTGCACTTTAGCAGAGCTGCAGGCTGATAGATGAACTTGATTGTCCCTGTGGCAGCAGTCCCACCTTCTGAGGTGGGAGGCTTTTTGTTGTCACACTGTCTGTGGACCTGGCATACCTCTGCGGACCTGGCATACCTCTGAAGTTTGTACTTCTTCTCCCAGTGCTGGTGACTCCTGGCTGGTGCACCAGCAAATCTACCCACCTCCTCCTCAAAGAGTTCCTTGAAGTTCTCAATGAGGAAATGCACCAGCAGCATCACCTGCACACTCCAAACCATTAGTTTCCACCCCGGTGACTGAAAAAAGTCAAACAGCCTTTCGACTCCAGACAGCTGTTTTTGTGCAGAAAGATGCAGTTGTGGGGCTGCTCTTCCCAACAGCTCTTCCTGTCCATGAGAGCTTGCTGAAGAGAGGAGGAAGCCAGGTACCTCTGAACAGCAAAGCTTGCATGAGTCCAAAAGGCTGTAGCCATGTGGTAAATAGAGCGTACCTTCTCCATCACCTGCACCGCACTTCCAAGGGGGAGTGTGTGCTCCTCAGGCATGAGCAGGTTTGGGCCCACACAGATGGCTAGGTTGCTGGCAGTCATCCTGTTGTTGGTGTTCTTGCTGATGTTGAACAGCAGGGATAGCAAGCCCTTCAGGAGGGGGAGGTTGATGTGAGACAACTTGCTGTCCATTCTGAGAGAAGAAGAAGACAATGTTAATGAAGTAGACATTGACATCACTCATTGCCCAGGTTGATCTCACCCAAGCCCACTGGAGAGAAGGCTCCCTGGCCATGCCTGGTGTGAAGCAGAGGGACTGCCTTCACTGAGGTACTGCCACATTCCTCCCTGCCATTCTGACAAGAGTTGTTTGGTGGAGCAACCTGCAATGCCTTCAGAAAGTTCTCCAAGGAGATAAATGCTTTTCTGTGCCACCTTCTCCCCAAATCCAGCCCCAGAGCAGCAAGAAGTGGCTGGCAGAAAACAGTTTTTCCAAGAAGGCTGTTGCTTCTTTGCTTCCACAAGTGCCCAGCCCCTGCCAGTCCCTGCAGAGCAGGCAGGCTGCTCACCACATTTATTCTTTCAGTCCTTGCCTGCTGGTCTTCTGCAGGGCGCTTACTCATTCCTCTTAGAGGTGGATTTGAGGAGCTTGGTGGGGATATTCCAAAGAAAGTCCTGCAATGCCCAGGGCTTCAGGTGAGGCTTTGAACACTGCCACCACGAGACCCGTCAGCATCCCTAGCACTCTGTCTCATGAGCAGGCAGCTGGGTTTTGGCCCCCTGCTCTTGCAGGCACCCATCAGTACTGAAAGAGCTGGGAGCTGCTGGGCTGCAAGTCATGAGCATTCACCTTCAAGATGATATCCAGGAGGTGTGCAAGAGGCAGGATTTTCAGGTTTACTTCCACGCCACTGTCAAGGGCCTCCCTTAGCTCCCAGGAGTCATGCTCAAAAGTCTCAAGCCAGAATATTCCCTCCATGGAGGGTCCTTGCTGTTCCAGGAGAGCCAGCAGGTCCTGCAGGGGACATGGGAGGACAGTTGCTTGGCTCAAAACAATTCCAGGGGAAAGTGAACCTACCTAAGAGACAAGGGCAAGTGTGGACAGTTCTGTTTTCACTGGGGCAGGACAGAGAGGTGGCTGCAGGTAGGTGATGTGGAGAGGAGTCGACTTTGTCCCTGAGCCCCACCCAGGGTCTCTTCTGCTGGAGACAGCAGTTATCAGGAGAAGTCAGAGGGACAGGGAGCCCCTGGCCAGGCTTGCTTACCTGGATGGGCTCAGGCAGTGTCCCATCTTAACTGCAGAGAGCTGTCAGGATCTGACCAAAGAAAACCACCCTGCCACGAGAGCCCAGCTGTGTGGGTGCATCTGCAGTGGCTGGGATCCCTTGCTGTGCAAAGGCACAGGGCAGCCCCCTCCTCTTTCTCTGGGTCCCACCTGCCGCCAAGGAAAACAGAGCAAAAAACCCTGGATGAAAACCACCAGGTGAATACTCCTGGACCCTCTCAGTGCTGTCTCCCTGCTGTTGAGCACGAGAGAGATGTCGTTTGGGAACCAGGAGCCATGGGAGGCTCAGTTCTCTCCTACTGCTGAACAATGGGTATGGATGTACCCTGTGGGAAGGGCAGCAGCAGCCCCAGGACAGCACAGGTTCCCACCTGTAAGAGGAGGAGAGAAGGGCCGTCCTGCTCGTCTTCCCCAAACTCACCTGCCAAGAAGCCAAGTCCACCTTCACTGATGGATAGGACTGGTGGTGGCTTCTGCTTGGTGCCAGCCTGCAAGAAATGGGCTGCACTCACCAAGAAGCCCCGCAGCAGAAAGGGTCCCTGGTGAGTTACATCAGCCCGTGGCCATGGAGGGCGTGGGGGGACAGCCAAGAGGCTTATCCGCAGCCAATGACCCAGGACGTCCCCAGCCAGTCAGGATGCCAGTACTGGAGGAGGCTGGGACAAGGGACCCCCCGCAGATTTTCATCCTGCTGGGCTGAGACACCTGGCACTCCGAGTGTTCCTCACCTTTGCTTGGCCCTTGACCAGCCTCTCCAGGTTACTGGCATGTAGTGTCATCACCTGGGCAAGGGGAAAAAAGTGGAAGATGAGCGGCAATGCACCTGATGCTGGTCTGGAGAAGCATCTGGTGTGAGAGCCGAGACAGAAGGGACGCTCACATCATTGTGGTGGCTCAGCTCTTTCTTGAGCAGCTGTAAGGCAGCTGGGTCACCTGGGCTCCCTCTGCTCCTTCTGGTGGTTTGTGCACAGGGAAGGGGCAGAGAAAGAGCTCTGTGACATCCAAGCCAAGTTTTCTCTTTCCTTCCAGCCTGGGGAGTACTTCCAAGTGACCCCAAAACACACAGGTACCACCCATCAGTCAAGCAGAGAGCAGCAGCAGCAGTGATGAGGATGGGGCAGGGCAGGTGATGGCTGGACACAGCTGAGTGAAGCATCTCTGCCAGCTCTGTCCAAGAACTGCCCACAACTGTGATGGCACATCTCCCCAGCTCAGGAGCAGTATTTCTGCATATGACTACACCTGGAGCACCTCCCCCAGTGTGAGCACGGGCCCCCCAGGCTCAGCTGCCAGGCAGGGCTTACCCAGTTGTGCTGATCCACAGCTCCTTCACTTCCTGGGAGCTACAGAAAGAGAGGAGAAACAGCCTGAGTGCCTGCTGCTCTCCAGCCTGTGGGTAGAGGTGGCTGCCTGCACAGCTCTGCCCCATGAGGACAGCCACAGAGGCAGGATGAAGCCCTAAGGGGTAGGACAGAATTGTTGCCCATCCCTGCTTGTGGAACTTGGCACCAAGACTCACCAGAAAGTGACAATGCAAGAGCCACAGGGACAGAGACAATGACAAGTGAGTTGGTGTGCTTGCTACCTTCCTCCTCTTCATCCCCAGCATCCCCCTTCCCGCTGCTCAGTACTTGCAGCTGGTCTTGGGCCAGACAGAGCTGGGGCCAGAAGGTGCTGCCATGTCTGCAGAGACAAGTGGCAGGCATTGACCTTGAGGTGGTCTCCTTGGGGGCTCCCAGAGTATCCTACCTGGCAGAGCAGTATCCCCCAACAGAGCCCAAGGAAGGGAGGCCTCCAGTCTGTGGTAGCAGCCACCAGCCATGGGCATAACACACCACCCCAGGGGCACATGCTGATGGCTACCAGCCCTGTGGGTCCCCTCTATTGTATGTTTGCACGGATGCAGACATGGGTGCATCCAACATCAGGGTCCCGGGGGCCTTGGGCTGCTCCTTGGCTGTCCCTGCCCTGGTCCCAGGGCCAGGCACTGGGAGGAAAGGCAATTGGGATCTGCAGGTCTTACTTGAGACTGGAGATGACCAAGGCATCCCTGAAGAGGAGGAGGTCCCTCTTCCTTGATGCACAGCCCTGGGTCACTGCATGCACTGGCAGAGCAGTGGATCAGGTGATGCCAGGACAACCATGCACTGCTGCATAAGGCCAAGGTAGTCCCTGCAGGGCAGACAGCTCAGGCATGAGAAAGGCTGCTGCTGTGGGTCCTGGCTGTGGCAGCATGTCCCCAAACCATCAGGGAATCTCACCTGGGGCCATGCTCATCTCACAGTTGGACAACTTTTCCAGAAGGCTACTGTGAGGGACAGTATCAAAAGTCTTACTAAAATCCAGAAAGACTACATCCACTCCCTTCCCTTCATCCACTAGGTAGATGATCTTTTCATAGAAGGATATCAAATCAGTTCAACAGAAGATTCCCTTTGTGAACCCATGTTGACTGTACCAGATGATTGCATTGTCCTTGAAATGCCTTTCAATAGCACCCAGGATGATCTTCTCCATAACTTTTACAGAAAGTGAGGTTAGTCTAGGAAGTCTGTCATTTCCTGGATCTTCCCTCATGCTCTGCTGTTAAACTGGAAGAAGGTTGGCTAGCTTCCAGTCAGCAGGGACCTCCCCAGATTCCCAACACCTTTGCTAGTTGATTGGGAGGGGTCTTGCCATAACATCTGCTAAGTACTTCAGGATTTTGGGATGAATCCCATCAGGCCCCATGGACTTAGGAACATTCAGCTGATACAACTGCTCCCTTACTATTTCAGTGTCCACAAATGGAAAACCACTGCTCCTCCAGCCATGGTCTTCCTAGTCACAAGACTGGGCAGCCCAATGTCTATCATTAATACTGAAGGCTGAGGTAAAACAAAAGCATTAAATTCATCTGTCTTTTCTTTATCCCCATTTGTCAGGTGACCATCTTCATCAAGTATCAGCCTGATAGTTTCCTCAGACCTCCTCTTACCACCAGCATACTTCAGAAAGCCTTTTTTTGTTGTCTGACACAACACTGTTTCAGTTTAATTCTGTAGAGAATCTGGCTCCCTCTTCCTCACTGTCTCCCATCTGGTATTTATACACATTAATAAGAACCCCCTGAGCCTTCTCTCCTCCAGACTGAAGGGTCCTGCCTCTTTCAGTTTGTCTCTGTATTAGAGATGCTTCAGTTCCTCAATCATCTTTGTCACCCTGTGCTGAACTCACTCAAGTAAGTCCACATCTACCTTGTACTGGGGAGCCCAGGACTGGACCTAGCACTCCAGATGTCTCACCAGTGGTGAGTAGAGAAGAATGATCACCTCCCTCAACCTGCTGGCAATGCAGCCCAGCTTGCTGTTGGCCATGGTCACTGGGCTTTGCCATGAGGGTGCTTTACTGGCTCATGATCAAATTGCTGTCCAACAGGACCCCAAGGTTCTTCTGTGCAGAGCTTTTTTCCAGTTGATCAGCCCCTAGTATGTACTGCTCCATGGGGTTACTGCTCCCTGGGAAAGGACTTGGCATTTCCCATTGCTGAAGTTCATGAGATTCCTCTCTGCCCAGTTCTCCAGCCTGTCCAGGTCTTTCTTAATGGCAACACACCCATCCGGCCTATCAGTCCCTCTTCCCAATTTTGTATCATCTGCAAACTTCCTGAGGTTGCACTCTATACCATTATCAAGGTCATTCATGGAGACCAGGACTGGACCTCAGACTGAACCTCCAGCTGGATTTTTTGCCACCAATCATAACCCTTTGGGCCTGGCAGTTCAGCCAGTTTTCAATCCACCCCACCATCCACTTATTTTAGTTCTTATTTCATCAGTTTATCAACAAGAATACTGTGGGAGACAGTGTCAATAACCATACAGGAGTCATGTAAACAACATGCGCTGCTCCCCCCTCATCCACCAAGATAGTCATGTCTTTGCTGAAGGTTATCAGGTTGGTTAGGAATGATTTCTTCTTCATAAATCCATGCTGATTACTCCTGATGACATTCTTGTCTTCCATGTATCTGGATATGGTTTCCAGGACTAGTTTCTCCATCACCTTCCCAGGGATTGAGGCAAGGCTGACCATCCTATAGTCCCCCAGATCTCCCTTCTTGAATACAGCAGTGACATTTGCTTTTTTCCAGTCCTCAGGAACCTCACATGATTGCCACAACCTTTCAAAGAAAATAGAGAATAGCTTTGCAATGACATCAACCAGCTGCCTCAAGATTCGTGGGTGAAACCCATGAATTTAAGCACTCCCTAGCCTTGTCTTCCTTGCTCCAGACTTCCCTTCTTGTCTCAGGGGCCTAGGATGCCAGCAGGTTAAACTGAAAAGCTTGTACAACAGTTTAACTTTTTTTTTTGTTTGAGACCAATCTCTTCCACATTCCTGCCTAATAGCAGGAGTAATTAGAGTTCCAGCAAGGAAACAAGCCGTTAGAAAATCTGGTTTAAGACAGTGAACCAGAATATCACAGAATCACAGAATCATTAAGGTTGGAAAAAACCTTTAAGATCATCAAGTCCAACCATCAACCCAACACCACCATGCCCACTAAACCGTATCCTGAAGTACCACATCTACATGTTTTTTGAACACTTCCAGAGATGGTGACTCCACCATCTCCATGGGCAGCCTGTTCAAATGCTTGACCACTCTCTCAGGAAAGAAATTTTTCCTAATATCCAATCTAAACCTCCCCTGGCGCAACTTGAGGCCATTTCCTCTTGTCCTATCGCTAGTTACTTGGGAGAAGGTACCAACACCCACCTGATTACAACCCCCTTTCAGGTAGTTGTAGAGAGTGATGGAGTCTCCCCCCAGCCTCCTCTTCTCCAGACTCAACAACGCCCATTCCCTCAGCCACTCCTCAAAACACTTGTGCTCCGGACCCCTCACCAGCTTTGTTGCCCTTCTCTGGACACACTCGAGCACCTCAATGTCCTTCTTGTAGTGAGGGGCCCAAAACTGAACACAAAACTGAACACATGTAACTAGTGGTGGGCATTAAGAAAGAGACGGCCTCCCTGTCTGTGAAAACAAGTTGTATAGTTTTGTTTACTACACTAGATATAAGAAGCCGTGTCACTGGGGAGAAGGTGAACCTCTCCACAGATGGGATAAGCACAGCCTGTCATGGCTGCCCACCAGAGATTTGTTCATGTGGGGTTCCAGTGTTTGAAGGAGTTCAAGATTTACTCACTATCTGTATTTCTCTTCCTATATCTATTGTGTTATTATTATCATTAAAACAGTTTTGTTACACCACGTGCTGTTGTACCGTTCTTACTGAGATCCAGAAAGAACCCTGCACCCCCACCCATACTCCCTAGTGCAGTACATGAACCTAGACGGGATCTAGATGAGGCTTCTTGCATGTCAGCATACCACCCTCTCTGGCCCCAAAATCTGGTTTTGAAGCCAGGACATTGATTTCTGTGAGAGCAGGATTTCACCCAAAACATTTTAGAGCTTCTATGGAGTTTGAAAAAGGAACTTAACAACATCAAAGATCAATTGCCTTGTTTTCTGATGTGGTTATTCATTTTTAGTGTCAGAGAAGTTGAAATTAGTTAACTTTTCAGATGTAATGATTTAATGCTTATGAGAGTTATTCCAGAACATTTTTAGTGGGATGTACATGTCCATGTGAGCAATGTATAGTAGGAATGACATCTATCGGACAACTGTTTTTCCAAAGTGAGGAAAACTTAAAAGGTATCTGATTATTATTTTTTAATATACAAATCATTTAATAATTAAGCTTTCTGTGACTTGGGTAGATTTCAGGGTAAGGTAGTGTATATTTTTTGTCAGTCATTCAATAAGAACTCCATAATTTATTTGTGATTTCATCATTCCTGAGAAACACAGAAATTTCAAATATATGCCAATATAATCTTCATACTTCACCATATTTTCCTATATATATTTTGACAACACTCCAGAGACTACATGCAGAAACAATTCTTACAGCTAAATTATATAATTGCTTTACTACAGCTCTTCCTTCACAAGGTAAACAAAGGACTTAATTAAATTATGCATGTGCCTAAATATTTGCTGTGTAGAAATGTCATTGTTATCCTCTGTGATACAGATGCACAAATTGATGTCAAAAATAATAGTAGCCAACTGTTCCCTAATGACCTAAGGAGTAGCAAAAAAAAGAAAGTGTATTGGGTTTACATGGCAAGGCTTTGGTAGCAAAGACGTGACCAGAGTGGCTTCTGTGAGAACATACTAGAAGCTTCCCCAGTGTCTGACAGAGCCAGTGCTAACCAGTTCCATGATGGACGCAAAACTGGCCAAAGATGAGCCAATCAGCAATGGTGTGGTGGTAGCAGCTCTGTGATAACATATTTAAAAAGGGGGAAAAATTGTTGTGCAACAGCAGCTGGGAGAGAAGAGTGAGAATATGTAAGAGAAAAAACATCACGCTGGAGCATTCTGTTCCTGAAGTACTGCATCCTGTGGAAAGGACCCATGGTGCAGAGTTCATGAAGAACTGCAGTCCATGGGAAAGACCCACATTAGAGAAGTTCATGGAGGAATGTCTCCCGTGGGAGGGATCCCACTCTGGAGCAGGATGAGAATATGATGAGGAAGGAGTGGCAGAGAAAACATGTCATTGAACTGACTGCAAACCCCACTCCCTATCACCCTGCGCCACTTGGGGGGCAGGAGATAGAGAAACTCGGGAGTGAAGTTGAGGCCAGGGAATAAGGGAGGGGTGGGGGGAAAGTGTTTTAAGATTGTTCTTATTTCTCGTTATCCTACTCTGACTTTTGGTTGAAGTTAAATAAATTAAGTAATAATTTAAATTAATTTCCCAAAGTCGAGTCTGTTTTGCCCATGGCAGTAATTGTTGAGTGATCTTCCTGACCTTATCTCAACCCACAAGCCCTTCGTCATATTTTCTCCCCCCTGTCCAGTTGAGGAGGAGGAGTGATAGAGCAGCTTGGTGGGCACCTGTCATCCAGCCAAGATCAACCCACCACAAAGAGCTCTTAAAGTAGTTCAACTGATTTTCAGGATTCCATAGGCAAAAATATTGTAAGGCGGTATATGATGCAGACTGCAGCAGTGATTTGTGCTCATTATGAGCTTTAGAGTTGATTTCTCATTTCTTGTAGCTATGAGGAATCTTAGACATGTTATGCTGCTCTAATTTAGTGTCAAATACATTTTCTTTTTTTTTTTCTTTTTTTTTTTTTGTTAAAAACTACAGGCCATTTCAAAGTCACCTGTGTCCCAGGCACAAGTAGATACTGCTCCTCAACACTGCCTGGCTTAGTGAGGAAGTTTGCTCCTTTGTATCAGGGAGTCTATGTGTCGCTGTCTCCATTAAATAAAATTTCCAGCTCAGGTGTCATGGAGAAAGCAGGCTGGGACTCTGACTTCAGTTTCCTTCAGTGTGTTAGATGGCATAGTGTAACTGAGATAAGGAATAACTTGGAGTATCTAGGTTTGTCGATACTTTACTATATCAAACCGCTCAGTATTGTAGGCTGATCACTCTCATTAACCAGTAATTTTATATATCTTTTGAGCTGTTGCATTAAATGATACAGTAGTGACTGTCATTACCTCACTGTCTATCTGAAGAAACACATTACCCAACCCATCACAAGCATATCAAATAAAAAATCCAAACTCCAGAAATTACAGACATTTTATTTATTTGCTGACAATATGCTGTGAAATATATGTTGCATTTTATAAAATGTTGGTTCAGCAGCAGAGAGGAAAGTGGTGAGGAACACACCTTGGCTGTTCCATTCTGGACAAGGAAATTGAACATGCTTTCTAAGTAAATGAATGTGCAGATCTGGAAAAATCTTCAAGATGGCGAAGGAGGGAATGAGACAGTAATGAAAAGGGAAAATATTGAGACAGTAAACCACACTCAAAATGCAGAAATAATGAGAAAGAGAATGAGATATAAAATTATATAAAAAGAAAGAAAACACGTTTTTTTACACACTCCAAAGGAACTATGTGGAGTTTACCACAACCCAGGAAGCCATTAAGAATTACTGGGCTGAGAACAGGACTGAAGAAAATTGCCTATCTGGCCAAGACTGGCATGGTGAGCTACAGAGGAAACTCTTTCCAAAAAATTTCTATTTTTATCCTCTGGCTCTGAATTGATTTATTTGAAAAACTTAGCTCTTCTTTCTTGTGTTCAAAGAAAACTTAGCTTTAAACATTCAAAATTCATTCAGTATATTTTATGGTGCTCTCTGAAAAAAATGTTGTGAACACATCTGCTTCACAACTCTGACCAATACAAGATTTCCTGATTAGAAGCAACAAATAAAAATTAAAATCTGTGTGCAGGTAATGTGAAGAGACAGACATATGGAATATATTTTTCATTAGTTAACTTCAGTGAAAATTTTAAGACTCTCTAGTACTAAGAATCACAGTACGCTTAGCAGAAATTAAGAAAAGTTAGACATACAAGGCAGACCCATCAAGGTGTGTGGGAATATCAATGGTACAGTTTTTGTGTCTTTAAGGTAAAATAGTTTATTCTAAAATTATGTTGTTAAGCCCTTTGGAATGATCTAATGCACTACTTACTGCTGATTTGTGCATGGGTGGATGTGAATTTCTTAATGTGTATCCTCTGCTAGAATTCAGTCTCTAATATGGTTACATTTTTCTTGTATATAACAACCATTTTTGTGCTTCCCCTCAAAACTCCCATTGAATTATCTACACAAAAATGAGAGCACTAGAGCTGCATTTTTTCACCTCAGAGCAAGATCTTGAACAACAGTTCTGTCAGCATATAACCACTACAGCACAATTAGCTGGCTCTTAACATAGGAAAAAAAAAGGGCGCCTTCCTCATAAATTTACTGTCCCTTTCTAAAAGGTTTGTGTCGCTAGAAATGTAAGTACAAATGAGAAGCTCAAACTCCAAATGTCTGGCCTCAAAAAAAACTGAGAGACAGGAGTGGCTTGGTTCACTTTCACCTCCACAAATCATAGAGTTATTGAGGTTGAGGGGAGTTCATCTGATCCAACCAAAGCAGATCATATTGCTCAGGTCCTTATCAAATTAAGATTTGAATGTTTCCAAGAATGACACATCCACAGCCTCTCTGTTTTCATACTTTCATGGTACACAATGTTTCCTAATATCTAACTGGAACTTGCCATAACAGATATTCATTGATATTTTTCCTTTTATTATGCACACTCAGTGTGTCTGCCTGTCTTCTTAGGGCCTTTTCAGTCACATCAGCTTTCACAAACAAAGTCTCCCAGGCCTCTGTGCTTAGGGAAAAGTTCAGGGAAGAGAATCAACAGCAGTGGATGGTGATCATGTCAAGAATTACTTAAGAGATCTCATCTCACCCAAGTCCATGGGACCTGACAGTCTGCATCCAAGCATGTTAAGCAAATTTTCTAAGGTACTTGTGGGGACATTTTTGAAAAGCTGTGGAGAGTGGGGAAGATCCCTAACAACTGTACAAAAGAAAATGTTTCATCCACCATAATAAAAGACCAAAGGTCAATCTAGGGAACTACAGGCTAATCAGTCTCACTGTCTTCTCTTTTAGTAAATTATTGACTGAGATCTCTTAGAATGTATTTCTGGGCATATGAAAAAGAAGATGATTGAAAACAACATGGATTTACTAAAAGTGAATGATGCCTGACCAGTCTGACTGACTCCTGTGATGAGAAGACTGGATCAGTGGAGATCCAGTGGAGAGGGGGAGAAGAGTGAACGACATTTACTTTGGCTTTAGCAGGGCTTTTGAAACTTCCTCCCACAGTATTCTTGTATCCAAGGTAGGACATCATTGTCGGGATGGATGGACATCTATATGGGTGAAAAACTGTGCTCAGATGGTAGTCATGTTTAACAACTTGCATTCTATACTTGGAGGACAGCAACAAATGGAGTCGTGTGTGTGTATATCCTGGGGCATGTCCTAATTACTATGACCATCAATGAAAAGAGACGGGGTGCCCTATCATCAAGTTTGCAGGTGACACTAAACTGGGCAAGTGGCTGTTGTAGTTGGTCCATCTGCCGTTCAGAAAGCCTTAGACTTTCTGGAGGAATGGGCCAACAGGAACCTTATGAAATTCAACAAGGGCAAATATGAAGTCCTGCATCTGGGAAAGAATCACCCCTTCCAAAGATATAGCCTGGGACTTACTAGCTAGGGAGCAACTCTGCAAGGGGGCCCTGGGGGACAGCAAGATGACTATGAGTCAACAGAAAGACAATAGTTTTACGTGTGACATCAACATAAGCAGAGCCAGTAGATTGAGAGAAGTGATTATCACCTCATATTTATTACATCTGGAATGTTTCACCCAGCCCCAATATAAAAAATATCTCAACCAATTGGAGCAAGGTCAGTGGTGGGCCACTGAGATGGTTGGGGTTTGGAGCACTTGTCCTATGAAAATGAAGGAATGGAGCTTGGTGAGTCTAGAAAAGAGATGGCTTTGGAAGCACCTAACAGCAGCCCCCCAGTACTTAGGTGGAGGTTACTAAGAAGAGGGAGCCAGATATGGTGGGAGGAATAGAGACAGGGGGCATAAGTTGAAACAAAACAATTTCAGAGCAGTTATAAACAAAAACTTTCTCATTGTGAGGACAGTCAAGTTGTAGTGCAGGTTGCACAGGGAGTTTGTGTAGTCTCCATTCCTGTCAGGTTCTGTTCCAGGCTGGATGAGACCCAGACTGGATGAGATCCTGAGTAACCTGCTCTAACCTCACCACTGACCCCGCTTGATTAGCAAGTATTCAGACTATACTGTTCTGTGGGGTTTTTCTGTCTCAGCTGCCTTTTACTTTGTTGAACTTTGTGATGCTCCTGATAGGCCATTTCTGAGTTCTATCAAGGACTACCTGAATAGCAGCTTAGCAACTCTTCTTTATACTGCATGGGTTGCTCTCCCTGCTTTTGATACAACCCACAACCATCCTGAAGGAGCTTTCCTTCACATTATCCAGATTAAAACTTTGAAAATTATCATTCTGAGTATCAATAAGAGTTCTAAATACCTTTGAGGAACACCAATATTGATTTGCATCCAAATGGACTTTGTACTCTGATTACCACGCTTTGAGCCAAACATCCAATTCTCTCACCTTAAATCCCGCCTGTCCAAACCATACCTCACCAGTTTAGCTATAAAGATACCATGGAAGACAGTGTCAAAAGCCTTGTTAAAGTCAAGGCAAGCAACATCACTGATCTCACCTCATCCACCAACCAAATAATTTCACCACGGAAAGCTATCCAGTTAGTCAGGTATAATTTATGCTTGGTAAATCCATGCTGTTAACCACCTTCTTCTTCTTCATGTTCTTGAAAATTATGTTCAGAATTTTTTTCTCCATAACCTTCCTAGAGGCTGGGGTTATGTGAAACAGCATGTTACTGTCCAAACTATTTTGCCTTCTTTGAAAATGGATGCTATGTTCGACTTTCAGATTACTAGAAATCTCTCTTCATCACATGATCACCATGTCAAAGTTGGTACAGTCTGACCTCAAAATGATGTCAATCAGCTCGCTCAGGATCTTAGATGTTTCTGTAATGGGTTCACTTTGGCTGGCTGCCAGATCCCACACAACCACTCCCTCACTGTCCCTTTTCAACAGGACAGAGGGAGAAAACAATACAAAAATGCTTGTGGTAGAGATAAAGACGGAGAGATCAGTTGCCAACTACCATCACAAGTGAAATAGACTAGACTTGGAGAAAGTAATTAATTTAATTTATTGCCAATTACAAATAGATTAAGATACTGAGAAACAAAGACAAAAACTACAAATGTCTCCCCTGCTTCATAGCAGGTCAACTTTGCTCCTTCATTCCTGACTGTTCTACATCCCACCCCACAAGTGATGCAGGGGAGGTTGGGAATGGGGGCTGCAGTTAGCTCACAACACTTTGTCTCTGCTGCTGAATGGAATTCTCTAAATCCATTCCTGCAGCCTTGGGCAATGTGTCTGTACTCCTGCTGGTTACCCCATCCCTGCTTTAGCCTTTCATGTACTTAATTTTTTGCTCAGTGAGGATTTTGTTGTCCGGCCTTAACAGCCTCTTGATACTCAGGCTTAACTTTCTGCATATCAGAATGGATTATTATTGTGCTTTGAGGATATTTTATTTATTAATTATCTCTCTGTGTCACTTCATTC
The DNA here is from genome assembly GCF_964289735.1 of Phaethon aethereus. Lineage (NCBI taxonomy): Eukaryota > Metazoa > Chordata > Aves > Phaethontiformes > Phaethontidae > Phaethon > Phaethon aethereus. The sequence goes on along the minus strand of NC_138575.1, from coordinate 180,924,896 downwards.
TTCAAAACAGAACTCAGAAACAGACTCTGCTCCCCTATTCTGGGGTCTGGTACTGCTCCTCATATTGTTTCCTTCTCTCAAGACCTTAAACTTCATAGTCTCTTGTTTGTTGTAGCCAAGACTGCCATCACTTTCATAATTTTGGCCGATTCTTCTTTAACATTAAGCACCAGGTCCAACGGACTGCTGCTCCTAGTTATTGGTCACCTATGTTAAGAAATTCTCTTGAACACATTCCAAATATCTCCTGGATTGCTTGTAGCCAGCAGTACCTCCCTTCCAACAGAAAGTTCCCCATGGTAACCAGGGACTGTGATCACGAGGTTTCTTCCAGTTGTCTGAAGATGGCTTATTCTACCTTCCTTTCTTGACTATGTAGTAAGAGAAGATGCCTGCCATGACGTTATACATGTCGATCTCTTCTCTGATCTTCATCCATAAGTTCTCATCTTGATCAAAAACAAATTGGCTGACAATAAGAGCTTGATAAGTTATACCATATATATTTGGATTTGTCCTGGTTTCAGCCAGGTTAGAGCTGGTTCTCTTCACAGAAGCTAGTGTGAGACTGTGTTTTGGATTTGGGATGAGAAACTGTTGATAATGTGCTGATGTTTTGGGTTGTTGCTGAGCAGTCAAGGACAGTCCAGCTTCTTGTGCTGGCCTGCCAGCGAGCAGGCTGGGGGTGCACGGGAAGCTGGGAGGGGACACAGCCGGGACAGCTGACCCAGACTGGCCAAAGAGATATTCCCTACCATACAACGTCGTGCCCAGTACATAAACTGGAGTTGGCCGGGGGGCGGAAATCGCTGCTCGGGGACGGGCTGTCGATCGCCGGGTGGTGAGCAATTGCTGTATTGGGCATCACTTGTTCTTGTACATTCCTTTGTTGGTATTATCATTGTTGTTTCCTTCTTTCTTTCTGTCCTATTAAACCGTGTTTATCTCAACCCACGAGTTTTTTTTCCCAATTCTCTCTCCTGTCCCACTGCGGGAGGGGGAGTGAGCGAGCGGCTGCGTGGTGCTTAGTTGCTGGCTGGGGCTAAACCACGACAGGTTTTATGATAGTTTCAGAGAGTAGTGTGAAGGAAAATTTTGTCAGCTCATTGAAATAGGAATGTGATTAAGTCAAAGGTATGTATGTCAAATTTTGATACAAAGATCCCTGATAACCACTGGAGTTATAGAGGTGATACACTGTGAGCCTCCTATATGAATAGTAGTTAGAACCTGTAGCTGAAGAGAAGTGAAAGGGTCTCTAATAGTAGTAATGGGTTTCTTAGTTTGGAAAGATTGTCAGCTAAACACAATACCTGCAATTGAATTGAAATATCTTGTTCTTAGTTCAATCATATCCAAAATGAACTAAGCAAAAATAATGTCTTTCAAGGTATATATTATATCTTACTTGTGAAAACAGATGGCCATTTTATTCAGTAGTTTAGAAGAGACAAACTGTAAAGAATTAACTTTGGTTAAGCAGAAATGGTAATTAATAGTAGATTACGTTAGGCACAATATTGACCATTTTTAACAGATTCACTTTTTTTACAAGTCTGTAATTCAAAATCTTTCACTCAGAATCGACAAGAGATTGAACAAATGACAAAATTATCGTTACAGAATTTTGTTCGAACATTGTTATATTGTGATTTAGAACTGATTTAAAAAGTAATTGCTTTTCTCTGACATTTTGCATTAAATAGGCCTTCAAAGAAATTATTACAGCATCAAAAGAATGCATAAACATTTCTTATTAGTGTAGCTTTGCAACTCTTCGCTGCAGTAGAAGAGATTTTTATAAGCAAAATTTATTTGTGGTTACAGAAAAGAACCTGATTTTTGAGACTGAGCTTGAAAGAAAAAGCTATCTTCTATATCTTCTGGACCTTTAAAATGTCCTGATAGAGATAGAACAATTAAGCATAAGTGGTATGCAGCTGGGAAAGAGTAGAACTCAGTGTAGCATAAGCAACTATCCTGGGAGAAAAAGCAGAGTGAAACGATGGAATGAATTGCAGTTGACGGTAAAATTGGCTGAACTGTTTCACATTTTCACTTAGCTAAAAACCTATTCTGTTTTCACTACTACCTTCTGGTGAGGAAAAAAAAACCAGAAACATTTTAAAGTGCTCTTTAATTATGGCAGGTACTTTGGGAAAAGAACATCTTTTCAACCTGTCTGGTTCCCACATGGAAATAACCAGGATAAACTTGTAGTAGTGGTCTGACCTGGCCATAAATCTCCCATATATCATCCTGGACATTACCATGATGAGTCTTCAACTCAACATGAGCTTTTGCTCAGTAAACTCATGATGGTTCTGTGCTGCTACAGACTACCCATATAACCCACTTATGCCAGTCTATCAATTTACACACCATTTTCTGCCTTTCTCTGGAACACACACACACAAAAAAAAAAAAAAGAAAAAAAAAAGGAAAAAAGGAAGGAACAACACATCTAATACTACATAAGTTTTTCTTTGTGGTATGGGAAGCCCTGTATCTTTATTACATCTTTAGAGGTCTGTTTGATTTCAGGATATGCTCAAAATGCAGGAATGCATGCATGAGGTACTTAAAGCACTGCTGCTTCACTGCACATTTAGAAGAGATGTGTTATTAGTCCTATAGCCCCTGAAGTACAATATAAACCCATCTACTATAAAATCTGTAGAAATTAAATATTTTAACTTGGCTAATGAGAACATGCTAATAGAGGGAGCAAACGGCAAAAAGGAGGCAGTTTAATATTGTGCCTGTAATAATTTGATTGTGTAGGCCCCATTTTATAGCCAAGATAACGTATATGTTTCAAGATACTATAATTATTATGAGACCTTTCTGCAATTAATGTCTTTTCTGAAAGTCAATTCAAGGAGGCTTCACTCATTAAAACAGTATCAAGCAGCTTCAGGCTCCTCTTTCACCCCCACTTGCTGTTTGCAGAGGAAAAGTATGTTACAAGGTCCAGTAATAACCATAATCTCCTGAGAGATGCAAATCAGTGAGATACACTAAGGACTTGCATAAGTTCACAAAATTCTATGAATCTCCTTCTGAAGTGTTATTAAACTGTAAAGGTTCAATGATCTATCACTTTCAAGATCCGTGCCCTGTGCCTAATCATTATCTCAAAATAACTGTTTTATAACAGAATGTCATTGATTTAAAAAAAAAAAAAAATTAGCTCAAATATGTGTCCAAGAACAAACACATGTGATAGGTTTTAGTTTGAATATGCTGCTGAGCTAATTTCAATAGTATTATGCAGCTGAAACATGGAAAAATGATATTAAATTACACCATTTTTTCAGTTTCATTTATTATTGTCATATGATTTTACTAGTCAATTACCTTTCTCCTTTCATTTATTTAAGTTATTTGCCCAACATTTAAAGGAGAAAACATAACATTAGTAAAACTTAAAAAAATATTTTTTTCTTTTTCTGTTTAATTCAGTTGTTTTTAAATGAAGTTTCACATTTTTAATACACAGAATTTAGTGCAATTATTCATAGGAGTGATGTCTTAGAAAAATGTCAGTATTGTTGCTTCTTAAAAACCTCATCAATAAAAAAATTAAAAAATTTATTTAAGGATATTTTAGTTCAGATTATAGTATTGCCTTTTATTGCACTCATTTAATAATCTTCATACAGAATTTTCATTTTAAATATTGTTTAATGGCTAGGACTTTCATGATCTGTGGACACAGATCCCTAGGAAATTTAATTTCCTCCATTGCCCATCAATTTCAATTCAGTAAGCTCTGAACATGAGGCTTCTAAATTACAGTTCCCAAGAGGCAGGATACTAAAGAGGAAAATTGTAGCCAAATGTTTTAAGAAAAAGGCACAAACTGTCTCCCCCTAATACTAATCTAAAATAACTGTACGTCATTTGGACAAACTGAAATTTCAGTTTTTGTAATGCACATAAGATCAAGCATGTTTGAGCAACTTGGTCTAGTGGAAAGTGTCCCTCCCATGGCAAGAGAGTGGGAACTAGATGATCTTTAAGGTCCCTTCCAGTCCCTTCCAACACAAACCATTCCATGATTCTATGGCTGTATGTTAAAATCAATATTTTTGTATGTTTTCTGTTTCATATACTTCTCAAAATCTCAAATTTTTTCCTCATTCAATTTTAAAAGAAATTAAGTTATATAGAGACACTAGACTACAGACTCCTAGAAATGTTCTTTCAGAAAAGTTTCTTAAAGCCATATTCTTTCTTTGAAAATCAGTACTGTAATTATGATTATGTATTTATTTACAAACATCCTAATCAGTTTCTTTCTCCACTGGATCTTTTTTTCTCATGACACACTTGTGAATTATTAAGCAGCCTGGAGCAGTTCATTACATTCTTCATTCCAAATGGGAGCCTTTAAAAAGACCCCTACTTGTTCTTGCCTTTCCGCAACCTTCTTGAAATGGAATCTTCCGTTTTCCTTCTTCCTAAAGAAGCTGTTCATACAGGTTATTTATTACAGCCAAACTGATTTCATAGGATAAAGTAGGGTGAAAATTTAAATTTTCTTCCCATAAAATAATTTTTATATTTTGGAAAGAAGAAAAAAAAAAATCAATCAGATATATAGATAGACAAACAGATAAAAGAATTACTATTTCTATTGGTTTTTAAACTATTTTTAAAGTTAGCTGCCCATCGGGGCTGTCTGCTTTGTTTGGCTTATATCAAAATATCTGTATAACTAGGTTTGTGAAGGAGTTACAGATGGATGAAAATGACCATAGACAGTTCTCCAAATACAGAAGGAGGAAACCACAGACGAGAGAAATCTAAGGAGTTGAGGGATCATGGGTCTGAAAGGAAAACTGAAAATGAATCAACACATCCTTTTACATTTAGCATTTCAGGATGAGAAAGTATTGTCAGAAAATTTTAAAAAATCAGCTCTAAATATACCACTAATGTATGCCTTTGTCCATCCAAAATGCTGCACACCAGATATTTTCATAACTAGCTAGTAGCAAAGATGTGAAGTAATATATATATTAGTAATTTGCATAAGCTATTTGATAGCCCAAATTAGAAAAAAATTAACAGTTCAATACTACCATCAAGCAATTACCTTTTAGTATGCTTATGTTATAATGAAGTAGTCATGATGGTCACGGAGAAAAGATGTAGACATGTACCACATCACAGGACACAGGTAGTACTATTTGGGAGATTACATCTCACTTTCTGTGCTAATACTTCCATGTCATACATCAAGACACAGCTAAATTCATTTGTTTTGAAATAGAAAAGATTACTGACGTTATAGCAAGGACTAATATAGTTAAATTATTTTAAACCCAGGAACTAGATTAACAAAATATAACCAATTACTTTTGCCATGAAATGTATTATTTTTAGATTGAAATTTTGTTGTATTTACTGAATAAGCATAGCAGAGCTCTCTGAGCTTATATTTCTCACACTGTGACAGGTATAGGTTTAAGTTCCTGAATGAAAGAGATAATAAAATAAAATAAAATAAAATAAAATAAAATAAAATAAAATAAAATAAAATAAAATAAAAAATAAAATAAAATAAAATAAAATAAAATAAAATAAATAAAATAAAATAAAATAAAATAAAATAAAATATTCTTTTATTATGTTTTAGTAATAGCTTTAACAATTAATAATTTTGTAAAATTATTGCAATAAATTTATAATGGAATTACAGATTAAAAAAAAATTTCTTCCAATATACTTGGAGAATTCAAACATAGAGTTTTCTTTCATTTTTCAATTATTTATGTGTGCTGATTTCAGTGGACCTACTTTTGACATATACTAATCAGATATACAAATTAATATCAATGTTAGAATATTCCTACCTCTGTGCTTCAGTGCCTAAGGTAATATTTAAAATGTATTTACTTGCAAAAGTATAAAAAAATACTATGCCTAGAAAAAACAATTACTTGAAAGTATCTGCAAAAAGAATGTGAAGAACTATTTCTATTATTACCAGTGTGGGGTGTTCTTTTACTTGAAAGAAACTAAAATAAACATGTTATTACATTTGTTTATTTATTTACTTTACTTTCTGATGGACACAGCACAGCCAACATAGATGAGAGATGTGGTGATTTTTATTCCTTTTTTGTGCAGTGTTGGCAAGAAAACTTTGTTTTCACATCCAGATCTACCATGTGATCTGTCTGTCTTTACACACAGATGCTCAGAAACCTTTCTGACTGACCTTATACAGTGCATTAGTTAAAAAGCATTACACAGTGTGTGCAAGCATTTTACCCCTCTTAAAAATATTTAGCTTACACTACTTCTTAAGTGAAGCAAATAAGGCTCAGATTCATTCTAACTCATTTTAGCTTCTAATCAAGGTGTCTAAGTCTCTAAACATCCAGAGGGTAGTGGTCAATGGCTCAATATCCAGATGGAGATTGATGACGAGTGGTGTCCCTCGGGGTTCTGTACCGGGACCAGTACTCTTTAATATCTTCATCAATGACATAGACAGCGGGATGGAGTGCGCCCTCAGCAAGTTTGCAGATGACACCAAGAGGAGTGGTGCAGTTGACATGCCTGAGGGATGGGATGCCATCCAGAGGCACCTGGACAAGCTCGAGGAGTGGGCCCATGTGAACCTCCTGAGGTTCAACAAGGCCAAGTGCAAGGTCCTGCACCTGGGTCGGGGCAACCCTCAGTATCAATACAGGCTGGGGGATGAAGGGATTGAGAGCAGCTCTGCTGAGAAGGACTTCGGGGTACTGGTGGATGAAAAGCTGGACATGAGCTGGCAATGTGCGCTCATAGCCCAGAAGGCCAAGTGCCTCCTGGGTTGCATCCAAAGAAGCATGGCCAGTAGGTTGAGGGAGGTGATTCTGCCCCTCTAACTCTGCTCTGGTTAGATCCCAGCTGGAGTCCTGCATCCAGCTCTGGAGGCCCTGAGCACAGGAAAGACATGAAATCGTTGAAGCAGTCCAGATGAAGGCCACAAAATGATCAGAGTGATGGAATACCTCTCCTCTGAGAACAGGCTGAGAGAGTTGGGGTTGTTCAGCCTGGAGGAGAGAAGGCTCAGTGGAGACCTTCTTGCAACCTTCCAGTACTTCAAGGGGCCTTATAAGAAAGATGGGGACAGACTTCTTAGCAGGGCCTGATGGACTAGGACAAGGGGTAATTGTTTTAAACTAAAAGAGGGTAGATTTAAACTGAAGAAGAAATTGTTTGCAATGAGGGTGGTGAAATCCTGGAGGAGGTTGACCAGGGAGGTGGTAGATGACCCATCCCTCGAAACATCCCTTCCAACACAAACTGTTCTGTGATTCTATGATTCTGTGATCTCAGGAGTGTAACTGCCTGTAAGGACAGCTGTGATACCATGCAGCTGCATAGCTTTGTTTTGGACTGCTAAGAAAAACTGCCAGTAAGTCAATAAAAACATTAGGAAGGTAAAAATTACAGACAGAAATGGTGTTCCCAGTGCATCAATGATTCAAGAGAAGAATTGCCAACATGGAAAGATATAAAATCCTAAAGGAAAACAACCTACTCAGCATAAACTGTAATTACAGGATCTTACAGTCAAGCCATCGGTGTTATCAGTGACGATAGAGCTGGAGAGACTGGCAAATCAGCAGCACCCAGGACCCATGTGGCCCCTTCTACTCCTGACACTTTCCTGAACAGCAGAGATTCTTCAGGTGTATTATAACATTTGGTGACCACACTAATGCCTAGCCTAATATCTAATTAAATCCTAGCTCTCTTTTTTGTGTACTAGCTAATAAATTATCACTTTATACTTTCTGATTGTATACATCCTACTTGTAGAATATCTTTGCACTCAGCTAAAGATGCCCAAACAAATTATCCCATAAGATGGGCCATAACATCTCTGTAAAGGCAACCTTATCTTCTAACTGTAACAGCTGAAGTTAGTTGTATCATGTAAACAGCATGCCCTTTGAGACAGTCTTTCTCATAATTAGAGTTAACACTCTTGAAACTTAGACTTCCTACATACATTTGTTACAATGTTTTCCTTGCAATTATACCCAAACTGGTATATTAATAGCCCCATATGTTCTCTGATAGTACTAATTTCCATAATTTTATAAAAGATGGATGGTGATCACATAGCTTCTCCCTTCCCACACATGGCATATTGGATTAGATAATCCCAGCTGAAATTCTGAATCATTTCTGATGGGTGTTGGGAATAAGGGAAGAAAATATTTCTTCTTTTTATTAAATTTCCTATCTGAAATATTATTATGAAACTTGAGTATTCTGCTGATCTAGATTTTCTGAGTGAAAAAATAACTACATCAAATTTATATTTAAACTTAATATAATTTGTGTGCAACATTAGGGTGATTATGGTACTATCCCAAAAGTGTCCTTAACTATTGAGAGCTATTTTAGTAAATGTGGTAATGCCAATTCCCCACTCAGAACTTTGCAGAAATACTGCAAATTTTGTAATAGTAAGTTTAAAATCTGATCTATTGTTAAGCCCTTTCATGTCTTCTAGATTGCACATGTGTAGAGAGCGCAATGAATTATATATGCATTCATTTTATATATGAAGTCTTTTAATTAATACATATTCTCTCAGGAAAGATTGATTCTGTTATTTTCATAAGCATCAATAAAATGCATTCAGATCTAAATTCAGAGGTGAGATTGGCCTATACAAACAAAATAATAAGTCATTCCTTTGTACTCAGTATTACAGTATTACAACTATATTCGGTGTATGCAGGATTTCCTCACTTTCAAATATATAGAAAGAAGAAAAACACAAGTTAAATGATACTATTATGATGAGTTATATCATTTTATAGATTCACTGAGAACTGTTGAATCAGACATGTCAAAGAGTATCAGTTTTTCAGCAGAAGTCTAAGGAGTACTCAAACAGAAAATGAAGTGTCAGAATTCGCCAGAATATGCTTCCAGTCTCCAGCAATTTGTAGCTCTCGACTTCTTGTAGAAGTAGTAGTATATTTCTATTTAAAGCCGTAGAGATTTTTTTCTTTCCTTAGTTTATCTGCTCTTGAAATTATGTGAAATTTGAGTATCCATAGCATAATATGGCAACATATCTCACTACCTAAATACATGGCTCTTTTTTTTAAACTGTCACCTACATTTCTTATCTGATGACTTCTCTTCCCAGTAAGTGAAGACATAGCAGGTCTTTACTTCCAGAACCACTTATTGCTTTGTACATTTCCACTATATTCTCCCTTGATCATTCTTATTCCATGAGAAGACCCTACTCTGTTTCATTAGGAAGCTATTTATTGCCTTGTCTCTTTCTTGTCTTCGTTGTTACACCCAAAATCTTCTTAGTGGCAAAAGGGAACACAGCATATGTATGGAGCCCAGAACTTAATGTTAGTTCAATTAATGTTTTAACAGTTTAATGATCTAAATTACCCAACTAATTCAGAAAAAAAAATCTTCACTAACAAATATTGTTATATAAAAATGTCTGCCTACAATCAATCCTTTCCTCTGGTCTTAACTGTCCCCTTTCCAATGTTCCTGTGGATCCTAAGGCTGAGATCTTCAGTTCTTTTGCCAGGAGGAGTATAATATTGGCGAGTGGGAGGTGGGAGTTCTTCCTCCTCTTGTTTTTTCACAGCCACGTATTTATTTGTATGTTTCCTTATTATAGTTTTGTTCCTTTTTATGTATGTCAAGGTAGAGCTTGAAAATTGTACAGCATGTTCCCATGCCTCAGACGACACAAAGGAGTACTGTCACTCCCTTGGGGTGACAAGCCTTTACTACATACAGTACAACCAGCTGCAACACATAAGGCAATAGTCACTTGACCAGTAGGCAACCGTTACAGCAAGCTAAAACCAGCTCAGATCAAGCCAAACCCAAACAAAGCCTAAGATCCTAAAGAGTTGGGTCAGTACAAAGCCTTTGTTCTTCTACTAGTAAAGGTAAAGTCATATTTACTGGAATGCATTTTCTCTATATTTTCCTCATTTATACTTCTACAAATGGTAGGATAGGAACTTCATATAATATTAAATTTGTGAGTGTACCACGGGCTTATTCAACAGTGTATTCTTTTTGTGGTTGTTGTGGGGGGTTTATGGGTTTCTTTTTAGTTGGTTGGGTTTTTTTTCTCTTTTTATTTTTCCTAATTCCTAATATTCTGTTTGATTTGGGACTTTCTTCACCATTCAAAAGCACTGCACAGGTGTTTTCACATAATGAAGAAACTATTATAACTGAACAATCTTTCTTGGTGGTATTAGCCCAGAACCCAGCATGGTGTTTGAAAATAAGAATTATTATTTTTTGGTCCCATATGTCTCACTATACCTGTTTTCATTGTTTCCTCTCCAATTTTATTCCTCTAAACATTCAGTAAAATATTGTGCTTTTGCAGCTCTTTTCAGACATTTTTTGTCTTTTCTACTTTAAGTAGATTAGTAAGGTCAACAAACTTTATTATGTCATTCTTAATACCTTTTTCATAGAGAGTATGCAGCATTCCTTCCCATCAAGACAATGAAATCATGTATGTAGGAATGCGAACACTATGAGAATTGAGTTACTGTGCACCAAAGACAGGACTAAAGCAACAGTGAGCTAGTAGTAAAACACTTACATTGAGCAAAGGCTAGCACCTCTCAGAAGAGAGGGATACCTGGGTTTGAGTCCCTGGTCCCTGTTTCTCATTCAGTGATTGATTGTTTAATTCAAAACAGTCCTAGAAGCTGAAATCAGAGCAATTAATACTCCTAGTTAAGACCTGTAATTGGTGGGAACGGGTTTCTTCTTTCTTATGCTTTCTCTGGCCTTTCATTCTTGAATTCGTAGTAGCTCAGGTTAAACAGAAGAAATCAGATAGATCCTAAGATAATTTTATGGATTAATATTAAAGTCTGGAGTGAAGTGTATGTTTGAAACCATTTAAATTACAAGGATCAACATTTGTTTGTGTCTCTCTATGGAAGATCAGTTTTAGCCATAGCCTGACATATGCAAAAATTACCTCTATGTTTACCTGAAAGATCTTCAAGCCTACTTGACAAGACCCTTAACCTCAGAGGGGACTCTGCCACAGATCCTGAGAGAATGAACACATTTAAGCCTATGTTCAAGTGCTGGAGGTCCTTAGAGTACTGGAAAACATCCATTCTGCTGTACTTGGTGTTGCCTAGCTTCAGAAATTTCCTGTTAAGGATAGGGCACTGAATTGTATTGCTTTTGGAGCTATACAATTCCAACAGTAATACAACATTTATTTGCCTCTGATGCTCTATGGGCATCCCCACAAATGACTGTAGACACACACAAGACTTTGCAAACAAGGCAGGTGTGTCTGAAAGCCACATAGCTGTGCAGCATGACATAGTGCTCAAGCCAATGTGTTTTGCCTTTACTTCAGATGCCTTTTATGCTTCCACTATTTAGTTCCATGAAAATGATATTCTTTGATTTCTAGCTTTGATTGCCTTTCTATGCCAGACTGAATCCAAACATGACTAACGTGGTCTGTCTGAATCTTCTCAGTCTCCTGGCTCTGCTTGGTTATCTATTTCTCTGCACTGCAACATCTTCTTTAGGATACCTATTTAGATACTCTGAAATTTACCCTAAGTGTAAAATAGTTCTGAAGTTATGAAAATCAAGATGTAACAGAACTTGACACGTGAGTTTCTATGGCTAAATCACAATGACTTCAGGTATTATAAACCTAATTTCTTTTTGCCTTGGATTTTAAGCTTATGAAAGCATGATAACCTTTTTAGCCTAATTCTAAATATATATATTTCTAAGTGCATTCCCTGTAGGGAATGTCATGTGTTGTTGATATCTCTTCCATGTATGATTTTTCCCTATTGCAAAATTTGTAATGTTAAAAGAAAATTAATCTAAAAAAATCCCTACCTAAAATGAGAGGACTAGATTAACCCAGTTATTTTTTTCCTTATTGCTATAGATTTTCTCTGTATCTGGTATAATCCCTTCTTTTAATAAGTTTCAGTTTCTTTGATATTAAATTACTCTTCCTCTTAATTTTTTTTTTCCCCCTTTAATTTAATCACTGAAAAATAATACCTGAATAAACTAATTGCTTGCCAGTTTAAATTCTGGTGTAATAGTTTTTTTCAAGGAATGCAACATCTGGCCTGTCCTTTGATAATTTTATTATAATTCACTTACTCCTAGCTTTCATATTTGAATGGTTTAGGTCAGGCATGTTAATGGTGCATGGTTTAATATTTGATCGCACCCTTTAGTTTTCACAATATTTGTCCTTCTTAAGGCTTTTTATCCCCTTTTCTAATCTTGATATAGCAGCTGAAGCTAAAACAGATTAGCATCCTATTTCAGAAGCCTAATTCCCTTTGTATATCTTTTAACCCCTCAATGTTCTTCTTTGCTTATGTGTACCCTTTCCAGACGGCTTCAGAAGATTCCTGTAGTTTGTATATAGCTCCTACTTAATTGAGCTCTAGCACTATTTTTCACCTACCCACAGTATTTTAACTGACTTTATACTTGTATTGAATTCCTGGGTTCAAATCAGTGGAGCTTCAGTGACTTGCAAAGCTGCCTCTCTTTTTTATTTCCTTACAAATTGATGCTATTGGACCTTTTTACTAAAACCCTTCATCTATCTCTTTGCAGACCTTAGGAATCTGATAAAATTCCTTTTGTCTTTATTTTTCTTTTGAGTGTCTTGCAAAGTTTCTACTTTGTAGGCAACTGCTGTTTAGCACTTGGCTCTGTGAAACAAAGCTCTCCATGAGTTAAGGAGTTTCATTGCTACCAGAAAGCCTAAGTACAATTTGGAGTTACTAACAATTGCTACAATCCTGTACATTCTGAAGTTCTGAAAAACTTGACATACACAAATTTTGATTTAGCTGAGTTTTATTATTCTGTAAACATAGAACCTACCATCCGCTGTGCAAGAAACAACACTCACCAATAAATGGATTTTTATCTCCTACAAATATCTACTAGTCTAATGATTTTGACATAATATTTCAATACAACAATATCAAAGTTTATGTCTCTTCATATGGTATTCATGGGAAAGAATTAATTAATCTTTTTAAGGATTATTTTACGGTATTTTTTTAAATAAACTCTCTTCACAATTGCACAACATGTTTTTTTAAATGCAGATGCAGTGTCACATTTTCCTAAGAAGTCTTCTGAAGCAATAGAAGTGATTATATGTTGGCATTCTTGGTGGCAGGCTCTTGACAAGCTGATTATCCCCTCTGTGCTTGCAGCAGTCACAGCCTGTAATAACTAAGAGGCTGTAAATTCTAGGGGCCACTCATTTTCCCATTTCACTGTCTGCAGGAGCTAGTGGAAGCTGAAACCCTTCTATTCTGCCCTTTCATGTCAGTTTAAATGATGGCCAAATTTATTTTTTCTCTTAGCAGAATATAATTGAGATATAGGTGATGGTGCCAAGAAAGTGAGATCATTTAATCAAAGGTTAAATTAGTTTCTCACTCCATACACCCATCTAATCAAAAGCTCTCTTTTTTTGTTACCTGCATAGGAATTTCTAAGATAGCCTTGCCATCTACTTGTGTTGATCAGACATTTCCCAATAGTGCTCTGTCACTAGGTATCCACTTACAGAAGTGTTCCTATGACATTTCTGCTTTATTGTTCTTTGTTCAAGGACATAAACCGTAGAGGAAAAAAATCCAAAATACAAACATATTTTTCTTGGTGAAGTTTGATCATTCCATATTACAATGGTATTATGGAATAGAGGATTTTCAAACGATAAAATAATTGAATAAAAAATGAAACCATTTTTATTTAGTTTTTGACTTATCATAGCAATATGTTTCAGTTTCTACATATGATAAACAGGCCACAATATAATTTCTCTGCAGTATAAAGGATACGTGAGTGAAAGATACGCTATCTAGCTTTCAAGGGCAGGGCTTGTGTTTTGTAAGTTCAGAGAAACTGCTGGTTGTTACTCTACTCAATGCTTTTTCTCTTGGAACAAAATTAGAATTGTTCTGGAAAATAATTTATTATTCTAATCAAACTTCTGTTTGTATAAATATTTTAAGTATCAATGAATAGCCATCAGTATTACACTGTAGAGCTACATTCTTTTTAATTGTTGTTGCTGCATATTTGGAGTAAATTCTTGTTTACTATTGTTTCATATCTCTCTTTGTCATGACAGGATTTGGTACTTTCTTTCACTGCCCTTTTTTAGAGAACATATTTTCATAATTACTTCTTCACTTTCTAACACATGAATACAGGCACAACATTTTATAAAGATGCCATTAATCAAGTTGTTTTGTGAGATCCTCCTGGGCCAAATGAAAGGATGGGCTGCCAAACAGAACAAATTCACATCAAAAAGTGATTGAAGTTCTGCATTAAAGATTTGCATCCCTTTGAATGTAGAGGAATTACAAAATCCAAAATCCAGATTAAAAAGAGAAACTTTGTGAACAGGATGGAGTCAATGTAGTACAATCGGCTGCATATCAAAGTGCCACACTTGTAAAACAAATATTGTAACATTTTAATCAGATGGTTTGATTTTGTTTATCATCTCCAAACAAGATGCAAGATTAAAAAAAATCCTTTCTGGAAAAGCTACAAGATATTTGACCAAAGAACGTGGAATTTCATAGAGGAAAAGCACACACAGATCCTTACTAAGAATTTCAGTTACAATATTTCCACCTCAGTTATATGCATAGATCTGAAAAAAAAAAAAAATCACACAGAAATAATCATTATCACCCAAGAAAAATTTGTAATGTCACGTTTTAGAGTTGTAGGATTTTTAACAGCAGGACTTTGACATCTGAAGTGATTACAATTAAAGAGTTGTCTTGAGAAAGAGTAGTCTTGAGAAAGAGTAAGGCAGACCCAGGCATAAGCTGCTATAATACATATCTAGGGCCTGCAGCTTGAAGAGGACTCCACAACTGGTATTTAATGTAATGTATGCTTTCATAAGTCAAAATCGTCAGACTTGCTGCTCACATAGACTATATGCACAACAAGAGTGATTTTTATTGTATTCAGCCTAGTTATATTGCATTTAAACTCACTACAGTGTAACCTTGCTCTGTACCTTGATATGTGGTTGCTTTCAGAACAGGCCTGAGACTAAGACAAAAGCTTTGAAAGACATAGTGGATAACTAAACAATAAAGACCTGTTCTCATCTGAGATGTCATATGGTATCTGAGACATCTGCAAGGGGCCGGACAACATGGCAGATATCCTACAAAAGACAGAGTTCTCCTGGAAAGCCAGCTGGAGGCTGGGCCAGATATGTGAGGGAATTTAATGTCCATTAGACATTGTTCAGACAAATAAAAACAGTCACATCACTCCCAGTTAAAATTTTATATATGAAGTTATAAAAACCCTCCAAACCAAACATATTTGCTTATGAAACTTCCTGTCATGGCTTCACCCCAAAGTGACAATTAAAAACTAGACTAAAATTGAAGTTTTAAGTTAATTCTCTTTCTTTCTAGAATGGCAGTTTAAAAACTAGCTTTATATGCAAGAACAGGTTATTGTAATAATTTATTATATTTATCTACTAGGCCTCCTTTGGTTTATGTAGTAGATACACTACTTGAACGAGTTTTTTTCAAGTATGTTATTTGGTTGACAAAAAAATTTAAAGCCTACTATGCAAAGATTTTAATTTCTGTTAAAGAAAGTGACTTTGTCTTTTCTAAGAGTTTTAAGGATGAAGATCTTAAAAGAAGAGGAGGAGGAAAAAAGCAAAAAAGGTTCCATTACAAAAAAGATTTAATGACTATGTTTACATAAATACATTCTGGAGTTAAAGTTTAAGTTAAACTCTCTGTTTAAATATAATTTATGATACCCCTAGAGGAAGTAAGCAAATTTTTTTTTTTCACAAAGTATAAACAAAATTAATAATTGGATGGTTACCTTTCTGAGTGCTACAAAATTATTTAGTCACAGTGCAATTAATTGATTGTAGAGAGTTCTTATTGGCTAATTAGATTATTTTCAATAATATGCTTCCTGTTTCATTCTCTATCATCAGATATACAACAGTTCTTCAAATAATATATCATAAATAGATTGATTCTCACACAAGATACTGATTACAAACTCATTGTTTGCCAAATGATTTAATTTCATACAAGCTAAGGATGTTAAAATAATTTGATTTATTAGTTTGAAAACAGGAGAGCTTACATGGACTCATTTATATTTGTTTTATAGCTCATTCACTAAAAGAAAGATAGATGAAACAAATGAGATAACACTTTCTTCTTGCACTTCTTAATTTATTTTACACACCATTATGTTTCACACCTTCTGTTCAGACATGGTTTATGTCTTTGTTTGTCCCTTTAAGTCTCATCTCTTTCACATATATTTTTAGTCTTTTCTCAGCTTTTTAGAGCATTTCATAGGTACATCATCTGAGTAGTTAATTTGACTGTATTAATATTTTATTAGTGCTTAACTGATAAAGCAAGGAAAGAATGACAGTTTGACTCTTAAGTACAGATATCTCACCTGGATTTTCTACTAATGCTTCTTCAGCTTTCAATTTCTTTTTCATAAGTCACCTTTCATTCTCCTCTTCATTAAGAATTGGATGTCGGTCTCTTCTCCCAAGTAACTAGTGATAGGATGAGAGGAAATGGCCTCAAGTTGTGCCAGGGGAGGTTTAGACTAGATATTAGGAAAAATTTATTTACGGAGAGAGTGGTCAAGCATTGGAACAGGCTGCCCAGGGAGATTGTGGAGTCACCACCACTGGAAGTACTCAAAAAACATGTGGATGTGGTGCTTCAGGACATGGTTTAAGGGGCATCGTGGTGTTGGGTTAACATTTGGACTTGATCTAAAAGGTCCTTCCCAACTTTAATGATTCTGTGATTCTGTGATTCTGTAATGAATTTCAAAAATATTCACGATGCAGACTGAAATTAAGATGTGAGTATTTGAATGTTTTTCTGAATTTTGAAGGTGTGCAATGTTAGAAATCACCTTGATCTACTAAGTGTCCCAAGTCCTTCAAAACTTTTTGAGATTATCTATCTAAACTGTAATTTAAAATTTGTTTTTCAAATGAAAAACGTACATGAAACATCATAAATCATCATCTTCATCACTAATTCAAATATTGAAAACATTCTCTGGGCAATTAATTTCAATTTTAGGAAAATTATCTTGGTCTTATTCTTTATTTCAAACCAACTGGAACTTCTCTGCTCGTTATGACAGTGACTGGCTGTGGGATGAGGTGCCCATGGGACCTGTGGGATGTTGCTCCACAACAAGTAATAAAAGAGAGAAACTGTTAAGTGTCTAAAACTAGGAGGTATGAATCTTGGTCGAAATCTGTTCCTTTTTCTAAAAAAGTTTTGCAAGATTTACAATTTATGATAAATTATAATAAATTCATTGATAGAAGATCTGTCATAATTGTAGATTATCTTATTTGGCACCTACACCACATTTCATTGTAATGGCTTTATAAATAAGGTATACATTACATTATCCCTGCTTTAAAGAAAAAGGAAATAAGAAAGATTAACAACTTCATCCAAAGAGTTGCACAGTGCATACTGGCTAGTCCTCTGTGACTTTTAAAAATGTGAATTAGAACAACAGCAAAATAAAAATAAGCAAGAGTAACAGTAAACAAAGCACTTTTTTATTCTTAAGAGAAAAAATCTTGAATCTTAAGTAGTTCTTTAATGAGGTTATGCAAAGAGTAAACTCTAAGAAACTACTGTAGATTTTCTTCACATATGTAAATGATAGCCAACTAAAAAACTAACCAATTTGAGAAAATATGTGACTATGCAACTGCATTATGAATAGGGAGTTCTAAAAGTTTTTGCAGCACTATACACATCGTATCTTTTTTTTTTTAATAATCAGTGAGAAGTATGATTATTCAAGTAATACTGTAGATCCTGAAATTACTTGGCCAGACATTTGCCTAGGAAGGAACTGCAAAATAGCTGACCTTGTAACAGAATGCAATACTTGGCTACAGCCTAACTCAGTGATAACACAAACTGTATCAAGTTGGTTTGAAGAATGCACTAATTGAGAAAAAATGTTAACTGAAGGGTGACTGATTAGGGCAGGCATAAGAAAGACTATGAATGGAAGAAACTAGTTCTGTATAGCACCTGGATGCCTATAAAATGTAACTGAAAAGTATAAGAGAAAGGAGAAGAAAACAGTAGAATAAAATTCTATATCTAACAACATAAAGGTAAAATGTAACATGAAATAATAGCACCATGAAGTGAGATACAAAATAAGAACCCACACTGTCCTATGCTGACTCCTAAGGTCTGAAAAACCCTCACTGAACCATGTTTCTCCTTATTTGTTGTAGATGTTAAGTTAATTTGACGTATCCTTTAGGCCACACACTGGGTGACTGGTGGCATAGTGTGTGAATCTGTATGTCCTGTGTAGTAAGTCAAAATAGCTCATCGCTTTCACTGAAGTAATTTCCTTGCACATCTCCTTGAAGAACGTGCTGGAGGATGGGTCAAAAGTGTTCCCTTAATCAACTGTCCCAGTGGATAAGTACCAATGGCCCTCAGTTTGTGTGTAGCAATGTCATCCACAACTGCCTTGCTCCCAGTTCTCACCACTTTCATCTACTTTGAGAAGAGTGTGATCAGATGCCCTGTTCTCACCACATTTTAGGGCCAGGCAGGAAGTGCAGCTCTTCCATGAGATTGCAAAACAGCTCGCAGAAAACTGGAATAAACTGAAGAGTGTTTCCACTGTTTGAACATGTCTTTTATGTCTAGAGATAAGTAAACAACCTACTGTCATCAACTTGTCTTTATACATTTTTCAGATGAGAAGTCTGGTTCAGTCTTCTGAGGAAAAAGAAAAAAAACTAGGCAAAAGGGTTACTCCAAACTCGTTGATCTAAACCCCATTGATTATTTGCTGAGGTAGATGTTATTTAGCTATATAACAGTAGCTTTTTATTTCTCCAGCATGAAATAATACTCTGAGACTCAAAGCTCTTAACATATGAGACATTTTTATTTGTCATCTACTGTGTTTAACAAGAATCATTGCCCATACATGGAATATGTATACACTATTACAGTATTTCTCTTAACAATATTGCTCTCCTTTCACAGAACACAATAAAGAAAGATTCCTAATGATCACTTTAGTCTCTTCCCTTATCAACAGCCATCTGCTTTGCAAGTATATTTTTACCTCTCTGATCAGTCAAAATTAATGGCCTTGTTGTTTGTCTCTCTAAGTGAGAGGAACTGAGAGTTGCAAGGTCTCTTTCATTAATTTTTCCTACAAGGAATCTACAGGGTTTTTTTACCTCAACAAAAAGTAATCAAGCTACATGGTTTCTCTTTCGCACTTCCTGTATCCTATTTTGGAGTCAAGATTGAACCATAAAGTTTCCTTTTTAGGGAAGCTCACATTACCATTGTGCCATTCTATAGCTTCATTCTTCTGTTTCTTTTATAAGTCTGTGCTGCTTTCCTTTGCATTTTTCTCTTTTTCTTATTAATCCACAGCTTCCATCCACTTCTTTCAAACTCCAAAATCTTTACATGAGCTTTTGTTTTAAGTGATGAAACAGTATTTGGTTCCTATATGACATCTATTATTACATCATAAAGCAGCCTGTTCATATTCAATGTCTTTCAGGAAAGTGACCGAGTTCTTTCCTCCTCCTGTCTTCACACTGAGTACGCATATTCTCAGTTTCATCCATGTCTTAATTGACAGAAACTGATCTTTGAGTAATGGATGACATGTTCCATATATCCATCCTACTCTGTTTTGCTTTTTTTAAAAGAAGTGGGAAGTGTATTTTTTTGTTATCATCTTGCTCATACTTCTCTAACATTTATCCTTGTAAAAAAATTTGATAAATGACTAGTGATTGTCTTAACTTAGTCAGACTTCCTGCTTGGAAAAAGATAGATTACAAGAAGGGTGACTTCAATAGAGACAGTAGTAAGATAAGTATTCTACATAAAAAGTATAGTAATAGAGAATTGTTCTTGCTAGGAAGAAGTAAACCTGTCAAAATAGAAATTAAATTGTTAAGACGCTGACTCCATAACTACTGAGTCTATTGGCTCCATGTTCCGAAGTAATATAGAATCTCAAGCTTTTTATGAAACTAAGTGAGTTTTGTTGTCTGTATTATTATCAAGATGCTTATCACTACCCACAAGTTGTCAGTAAACTGTTCCTCGCTTTGTCCACAAAGACACAGTTCTAGCGGTAATAATTTTTAAGTATATGATACTTTTTTGGGACATGGTTTAGTGGGCATGGTAGTGTTGGGTTAGTGGTTAGACTTGATGACCTTAAAGATGTTGTCCAACCTTAATGATTCTGTGATTCTGTGATACAATAAATGCATTTTCATTTCCCACTGGTGCCTTTTACTTTTCAAGATCCAGTCTAAGGAAGTTCTTATTGACCACAGAGCTGCATCCAAGAATCCTGTGCAACTGTAATAAGCAACTCTCATTGTCTTCAGTCCATACACCTTATTTATCCCAGTTATGAAATTATTGAAGTTATATCTTTCCCATAATATAAATCTTGTTTGGAAGTTGCTTTAAATAAACAGTGTGAACGATGATGCTCAGTCTAAGTCTAATGAGATGATGAACTGAATACTCTCTTTCCAGTCCATCTGTGTTTATTGTTCCAACTAGCTTATAAATAGATTTCTGAATGAATAGTTCACCAAATTACAGATACTGATGTTCTCTCTGCAGTTAGCCAGGTGCTGTAACCTATATAACGATCTTTAGCATCTTTAGTCTTCACTCTAAATATCTCTATAGACTAAATAAATAACAATTCTATGAGGTTTTCTGGTTAGTTAAACAACCTCTTTGTTTCATATGGGTCTGCATAATGTGGGTCTACATAAGGTATGTTCTGCCCTCAGTCATCTTAATAGTCATACTCTTTACTTTTGAATTACCGCTTCTGTATATTCTGTGTATTTTACCAGAATAGTACGCAGAATTATATAATTTTATGAATGCTTTTATAATAATTTTGATATTGGTTTTACCCAAAATATTTTGCCTGACACCCCTCAAGATAATGCTTTTTCATTTCATGCCAGTGTTTTAAAATCACCTTGTCATCAATTAATATAACACAATCCTTTATCTGCCCTGTCATCCAGCTGGTAGATCTTCACTTATTAACAGAGGTATGGTTTTAATTCCCCAGGTGGATTGCAGGTCATGTAACCATTTTTATTGTTTCTTTTTTCAAAGTTGTCTCATTCTTCCCAGGAAACATTCAGGTACTCCTATTGCTTTGTACATTTCACAACTTTCTGTCATCGTAAAAATCTATTAGTATCAACTATATCACTGCCATTAAGCAAGGTATTAAACATTAGCCACAAAATTAATCCATTGATTATTCCATTAGTAATCTCCTTATCACATGATCATTCTTTATTCAACTTACAATTCTTGTACTAACCATCATCTTAAATGAAAATTTCCCATGGGATACCATATCGAGTGTTGTAAAGAAGTCAAGATAGATTAGATCTACCACAACTCTCTTGTCTGTAAAAACAGTTATTTTGTTAAAGAAAATATTATATCAGTCTGACACAATCTGTCTTTGTTAATCCCCTGCTTCAATTTATGCATTTTCCATTCACCTCAATTTATTTAATAATTGCTTCCTTCATAATTTGTTCTGCTGACTGTGTCTTCCCATGGGGGTCAGACTGGTGGTTCTGTAGTTGTTCAGTTTGATTTTTCATCCTGTTTTTAATTATAGTCATTGTAGTCTACTGTAATTTGAAAGGTTGTGTTGGGTGTAAATGGCAAGTATTTGGTAGCAGTGGACTGCAGGGGTGGCCTCTGTGGTAAAAGACAAGGGTCTGCCCTGTGCTAGACACAGCCAGTCCCAGCTGGCTCCAGTGGACCCACCACAGAACACAACTGAGCACATCAGCAAAGATGGTTGTGCCTCTGTGAAAACATATTTAAGACAGGGCAAAAAACATTGGAAAGAGAGGAGGGAACAGCAGGGGAAATGTGGGAATAACAAGGCCAGAGGAGGCACTCAAGAGCAGAGTAATCACACATCTGAAGGGACTATGGCCCTGGAGGACCTGTGCTGGACCATATGAAAAGAATGAGAACAAGGAGCAGCAGAGAGAAACCACAGTGTACTGACCCTGACCTCTCACACTATTCGTTGTCTCGTTGAAGGGACTGAGTGTAACCTGTGGTGATAACAAGACAGAAAAACAAGTGTCTGAAATAAAATACTGAAGTAGAAAATAAAAAAAAAAAAGGTTGAGAAGGAGAGGAATTTGGAGTGAAATTGAACCTGGGTAAGGGGGAGGAGGGGTGTTTTAATGAGGTGTTTTAATGTTTGTTGCCTTTGTTTCTGTGGTATATGAACAGTAACAGGGTTAGACAACAACTTATTAATGAAGGTTTATTGTAGCAGTAAGAAAGATGAGCAACAACATGCCCATATGGCAACTTGCCGAATCACTGGTAGAGAGCACAGGATCATAAGTGATGTCATGGCTCTGGTGGACTGCTGGGAACACTTGGTGTCCAGGTAATCTGGCAGCTACAGCCAATCATGCAAATGACTTTTGAATGCAGGTAAGAGTCACACCACCCTTTGGTTACATCAGTGGTAGTGTGATTGGAGAAACACACCTTATATGGATGATGGGGACAGCATCCTGCCTACACTGCCGATGTCCGTCAGGGGGCAGGGTGTCAGTTTCCCAATAGCTAAATTGGTAATTAAGTATTAATGCTAATTGCCAATAAATGAAGTTAAATTCCCCAAGTCAAGTTTGTTTTGCCCATGATAGTGCTTGACAAGTCATATGCCTGTCTTTCTTTAAACCCACAAGTTTTCTCACTCTTGTTCTTCTCCATTTTCTCTGTCCATCCTACCGGGACAGAGAGAGGTGATCAAGTGGCTGTGTGGGTGCTTGGGTGCTTGGCTACTAGCTGGGGCCAATCTACCACACAGTTTTAGTAAGAATACTGGCTATCAGACCAACAATTCAACCCATTTGTTCTTTTCAGAACTGGTGAGACATATCTGATAACTACAGAACTTTTTAGGAAAAAAACTAATAAGGTGACAAATAGTGACCTAAGCAAAATATTAATAAAATGTTTGCTGAAAAGAGACATGAAATCAAACATTAAAATAATATGAAACTAAAAATGAATTAGCATACAACTATGCAGATTGATTCATCCTGAAATTATTGAAAAGGTATGCCATATAGTATACATAATAACAGTTAACATTGGTTTTTTTGTTGGCTTGTTTTTTATTTCTGTTTCCCAAATTAATGAGAGTTTTACAATAAATGTAAATATTTGAATACAATCTGGATACATGAACACATACTATTTTTTTTCACATTCTGAAAAGCACATAAGCAAATGTGTTAAAGCTCAGCTTGTCAAAGAAAGAGGTTAGGGAATGTGCAAATAATATTTACTAGAGGGACAAGGTATTTTTGGAAAAACATCTGCTAAGTGCATCAAAAAAGTAGTTTGGGACCCTCTTCAACATGATCCCAACAGCATGATTTTGTTGACTCTACAATGTACTGTCAGGATTACACAAATATTTCTTTAATTTATTTTCCCTCTTTGCATATTCCCTCTATGTTCATTAATTGCCCTAGGAAGGCAGAGTAATAGAGACTTCACTTGTTTTCAAGAGCACACGTGTTTAGACAGATGCTGAACTTTGAAAGGAAAGTAAAATGCCTTCCAGTGAAAATTCTGATAGATCTTAAAGCCTGAAGGAATCAGCTCAGACTTCCACAGAGGACAACACTCTCCTCCCTTCTACAGAAGACCAAAACAAGATTAAATGACACATGCAGTTTCATCCAACGGGGCAGCTGCTATGATTAACATCCAGGAAAGAGAGGTTAAATTGACAACTGTGTCTACACTTAATTTTGATGTGAACTATGGATTTGTTTTTAGGTCCTGATCAAATACCTCGAATTAAATTGAATATCTCACTGAGGCACATGTGGCTCCCGTATGAAATCATACTAGTTTTGTCTGGGAGGGCATTAATTTCTCCATAGCAGCCAGTATGATGTTATGTTTTGCATATGTGATTAAAACAGTGTTGATAACACACTAATGTTTTAGCTATTTTTGAGCAGTGCTTACACAACATCAAATTGTTTCTTACTTTGCCCCCAGTGAACAGGTTGGGGGGCTGACAAGAGGCTAGGAAGGAACGCAGCTGGGACAGCTGACCCAAATTGACCAAAAGGATATTCCATACTATATAATGTCATGCTCATCAGTAAAACTAGGAGGGAGTTGGCCAGGGGTTGCCATTGCTCAAGGACTCTCTGGGCATTGGGTTGACTGGTGAACAATTGCTTTTGCAACACTTGTTTTTCTTTGTTTTGTTTTTCTGTTTTTTTCTTGTTGTTTTTTTGTTGTTGTTGCTGTTTTTCTGTTTTGGTTTGGTTTGGTTTTCTTTTATTATTAAACTGTCTTTATCTCAACTCATGAGTTTTCTCAATTCTACTTTTCCAATTCTTTACCCCATCCCACTGTGGGGAGTGCACGAGTGGCTGTCTGGGACTTAGATGTCTACTGGTGTTAACCTACAACAAAGATGAACACTCCTTTATTCTGAAACTATGAAATGAGATAAAGTAATGATTCATATCCATGTTTAGGCCTGTACAGAGATGGAATGTGGCTGGGTCAGGCATCTCCAGCTGGGAATTATAAATACTGCAGAAAGGGGTACTCATTCATCAGTATTGACATCTCTTATGTCATCTTCTCCTTAAGTTTGTCAGCTCCAGAGTGTGTAAATACCTTTCTGCATTGTAACAGTAGAGATAAAGTAGCACCATGATGAATTTTTTTCCCCAAAATAGTCAGGCTGCTCATTCAACTTCATGTAAAATGTTGTCTTTGTACACCAAGCTCTATGAGCTAGAAATAGAAATGACTTATTACTGAGTATATATGAGAAACAGCAACTGTAGGACACAAAGGAAAAAAAGGGAAAAGTGAAGGGCTGACATGCCCTCTATCTTTGCCAGAGGATTTATTTGTAGATTCAGTAAGTCATTTCCTGTCTATTATTATAATTGACAATCATGTTAAACAAAATGCTAAAAATGCAAATAATTTTTGAGCTTGTATGTGAAGTTGTATGCAATATTTTACTATTAAATCATATTGACAGAAAGCCATATAGGTAAAATTACACAGATTCATAGGTTATGATTTTCTGAAGTCTGAAGTTTAGAAAAAAAGTGCTTCCATTTTAGTTTTGCCTGACAGATTCTGTGATACTTCATCATAAGTCAGATGGACAATTATTAAAAACTATTTCTGTTTCATTTTTCTTATGGTTATTTATAATAACAATGTTTAACTTGTAAAAGGTTCACTGCTTTATGTTAATTACATACTTACAAAATTAGCAAGCAATATATTCTGGGTTCTGGCTCGTGAAATGTAATCTATACTTCCTTCGTTATATAGGATAATGAAACAAAAAAACAAATTATTATCCTTTTCCTAATTTGAAAAATCCTATTGTCAGAAAGGTTGTCATAAAAATTACCAAAAGATCAAAGCAATTTGGACAAGGTATAGGAAGTGTAAAATAGAGGTTAATAGAGGTTAACATTCCCCTATTTGGTCCATTATCTCAACTGCTGATGTTCAATCATTTATTCCTAGTTAATGAATAAACAACATCTTCTAATCCCAAGGGCTCAGAGAGGGAATCATCCATGCATGCTAGGTATATCAAAGTAGATGACAGTACACAGGTGAATAGCATGTAAGAATTAACCTAATGGTATATACAGTACCATTTTAATCTTTTCCAGCAAATACGAAAGAATGATGACAGTCTTTTCGCTATAGCTAATGCTTCACCTTACTTTCTTCGGTAAAAGTTACTCAGTCTTGACACATACACATGAGCTGTAACTGAAAATTATTTCCCAGTCTTCTCATTTCTAAATAAATCTGTTTCTCAGCTACACTGGGAAAAGAGGATAACAAGGCCTGTTTTTGAATAACTAAAATAGAAAAATTTTGAGTATAGCAGAGAGATGAATGAGTAAATTGTAGTCACGAGTGGGAGAGAAAGGAGTTCCAGCAGTGTCTTTGGCTTTATGCTCCACCAAAAGAGCTTCAGTGGCAGTAGCAGAGCTACTTCCCAAACACTGTCTTCTGTTGTTGATGGCAAAATGTGCTTCTCCACCAGCACAATAAAATAGTTGTTTTTTCTCTTTCCATTTCCCCGTTGTTAACAGAGGAGAAGATTCAAGATTATACTAACAATAGGTAAGGGACTGGGAAGCTTGAAGTTGGATACACTTCCTTTTTGAGTTTTTTTGCCAGGTAGAAACCAGATACCCTTCCTCCCTGCATTGTCTTAAAGATAGGCACACGCTTTCAGAGTTTGCAAGCCATTTCTAGATGCAGGCACCTGGGCTGTAGAGCTTTGTTAAATCATTGATTGAAAATATGATCATTCCAGAATAAAATTCTGCAACCACTTTGTGATGTGTACAACAAAAGTTGTTCTAGAGTAACAGTGATTTATGGCTGAAAAGCGCTGACACATCCTCTCTTTATTTATCTTTCAGCTGAACATATTATTGCCCCACCTTCATTCAAGAGGACTGAAGATGGGAGGTAGTATCAGATTCATGAAGTCTCTGTGAAACTGTCTATCTTAGAAAGAGGAAATATGTAAAGAAGGGATATAATGATACTTTCATAATTTCTCCCAAAATTTTCCAAGAAAATACATTGAGGAAAGTTTTGAGATAACAGACATTATTTTACCAAATTTATTACTTACAAAAAGATTAATGAATCTCAGATATGGAGGAACATACCTTTTTTTAATGATAGAGAACGTTTTAATGTATAACATAGTGCCTTTCTTTATGTGATACCTTCTATTTCCATATACTACACTGTAGGTGTCAAGACCATATTTGACATAACAGTATACATTTTAGGCCATAGAATCATAGAATTCTGGGTTGGAAGGGACCTTGAGAGGTCACCAAGTCCAAACCCTTCCAGTGAGCAGGGGCATCATCAACTAGATCAGCTTGCACAGAGCCCTGTCCAACCTGACCTTCAATGTTTCCAGGGATGGGGCATCTACCACCTCTCTGGGCAACCTGTGCCAGTGTTTCACCACCCTCATTGTGAAACATTTCTTCCCTTAGGTCTAGTACGAATCTATCCTCTTTCAGCTTCAAATCATTATCCCTTGTCTTATTGCTACAGGCCCTGCTAAAAAGTCTGTCCCCGTCTTTCTTATAAGCCCCCTTTAAGTACTGGAAGGTTGCAAGAAGGTCTCCCTGGTGCCTTCTTTCTTCCAGGCTGAGCAATCCCAACTCTCTCAGCCTGTCCTCAGAGGGGCAGTGTTCCATCCCTCTGATTTCTGTGGCTTTCCTCTGGTCCCACTCCAACGGGCCCATGTCTTCCCTGTGCTGAGGGTTCCAGAGCTGGATGCAGGACTCCAGGTGGGGTCTCACCAGAGCAGGGCAGAGGGCAGAATCACCTGCCTCAACCTGCTGACCACGCTTCTTTAAATGCAGCCCAGGAGCCTTCTGGACTGCAAGCGCATATTGCCAGCTCATGTCCAGCTTTTCATCCACCAGTACCCCCAAGTCATTCTCGGCAGGGCTGCTCTCAATCCATTCATCCCCCAGACTGTATTGATACCAGGGGTTGCCCCAACCCAGCTGCAGGACCTTGCACTTGGCCTTGTTGAACCTCAGGAGGTTCACATGGGCCCACTCCTCGAGCTTGTCCAGGTGCCTCTGGATGGCATCCCATCCCTCAGGCATGTCAACTGCACCACTCTTCTTGGTGTCATCTGCAAACTTGCTGAGGGCGCACTCCATCCCACTATGTCATTGATGAAGATACGGAAGAATACCGGTCCCAATACAGACCCCTGAGGGATACTGCTTGTCACTGATCTCCGTCTGGACATTGAGCCATTGACCACTACCCTCTGGATGCAACCACCCAACCAGTTCCTCATCCACCCTACAGTCCACCCATGAAATCCATCTCTCTCCAATTGAGAGAGAAGGATGTTGTTGGGGACTGTGTCCATGGACTTACAGAAGTCCAGATAGATGACATCCATATCTCTTCCCTTTCCACTGATGTGGTCACTCCATCCTAGAAGGTCATTAGGTTGGTGAGGCAGGACTTGCCCTTGGCGAAGCCATGCTGGCTGTCTCAAATCACCTCCCTGTCCTCCATGTGCCTTAGCATAGCTTCTAGGAGGATCTGTTCCAATGTCTTCCCAGGCACAGAGGCAAGGCTGACAGGGCAGTAGTTCCCAGGGTCTTCCTTGATACACTTTTCAAAACTGGGTGCAAAGTTTCCCCTTTTCCAGTCTCTAGGGACTTCACCTGGCTACCAGAACTTTGCAAATATCATGGATTTTTTTATCCTTAATTTGTAATTTTTGATGAAACATGTAATGTCTGAAATCTTTGTAATTTGGAAACTAACACTACTCATTAAATATTCTTTAGGAAAATGGTGGACATTAATTGCATAACTTTAGGACGTTGGTCTGACATCTAATGTTGGCATATTAATGGAATACTCACATACTGCTCAACTGTTAAAGAATTAGAAGAATATAATTAGTACCTGCCGATTTGATTTAACAGAAAACAGGCCTTGTCAAAATACTTGAATCAATTCTTCAAGCAGTTTGGAATGCTGGCTGATAGAGGTGCTTTATTCTTTTATTTGAGACGTGCTAAACAGTATGCTCATTCTATAAATAGAATTATAGAATAAAGGTAATGCATGAGAACAATTGAGAAATGAGTTATCAGAAGTGATTATTCATGTAAGTCATCATGTGGTGATGTTTCTAATAATATTCCTCTGAGACTGGTTAATATTATATTCTAATAGATAATCTTTGATATAATACATTGCATACATTATGTTTTGTTATATATATCATGATTATGTTAATATTAATATTAATAACATATATTCTATAGGTTTTATTTATATATTATATACTATGATCAAAATTTTACTCTCTAGCCTGACTATAAAAACAAAATCTCTGGTGGTAACATTTTCAAGTGATATAAATGTCAGTATACAGCGATCAGAATGTGGCAGTTATACTGGGAATCTGGATCCCACATTAACCTGTACACGGTTAAATAAGACAATGTAGAAACAGAACTGTTAGTCCATAATTATACATTTCATAATTTGACAGAAAAGGAGAAAGTCTCCTGTTTCTCATTATTTCTCAGAAAGTGTTAAGGATCATAGTGGACAGACACCTGTACATCACAGATAACATTCTGCAACTAGTCTGTATTAAAAAAAATAAATTACTGTAATCCTTGTCATTATAAATGGAGTGAGTATGGAGTAGGAACTTGGGAATGTGTAAGAGGATTTTTTTATTATTATTGTTATAGCTTTATTGTTAGTACTTCTAATAGCCACCTTTTCAGAGCTGTTAAAATATAAAAAATGAAAAAAAAATTTTTGCAGAATTGTTTGAAATGACAATGAAGCACTCAGTAGATATCTATATTACTTTTTGGATGATACTGTGAGTGTCTTCAAGGTGTTCTGCTTGCTCTCCTTCCAGAAAGCAACTCTGGAAGTTCAGTCAAGCACTGTTCGCCAAATTTGGTCCATGGGGCATTGTATGACCATGCATATTGTGTGGAGCAGATCTGGGCAAAACAAGTATACCTTGCGTCTCTTTGCAACTGAGAAGTTTTGTTCACAAAAGTATAGGTAAAAAGTGAGCCTATCCAGCATATGAAAAGAAGAGAAATTACGTGCTTACTGCTTATGTATTCCTTAAAAGCAAAACATTAATTAATAAAGGTCTCTTTATCTTTGAAGAGAAAGGAAAATAAAGTAAAAATCGATGTAAGCTGAAGCCAGGCAAATTCAATTTGCGTATAAAGCACAAATATCAAAGAGTTAGGGTAATTAACCACTGGAAATAGATTACTTCAGTCTAGTTAAACACAATACATTCTTAGTCAGACACAATTATTGACTTAATGCAATCTTGACTTTGGGATGACTGCATAAAATGTAAAAATGTGATCTGTAATACACATCAGGAGAGAGAAGCTGATCAGATGGTCCTAGTTAACCTTCTATACCATGACTTAATCTTTTAGTAATCTCAACTGATAACTGATTTTATCTGACAATTATCCAATTCTAAAATGAAAAATTTACTAGCAGAAGAACAGAATGTTTTCAGTTCATTTTCCTTTTTTTTTAATTCTTTTTGGATCTTAACAAGTTTCCGGTAGGCTTTACAGGAATGTATTTAGAAGGAATTCAGAAGTTATTCAGAATAACACTTGTGGAAAAACTCCTACATAATTGTTAGTATTTTTTTTAGAAAATACATTTCCCACTCATGAGGCATTTATAATTCAGCTGCTATAAATCTTATAATGATTCTGATTTTAAATAGCTTAAATTGTTTTCCTTGATTTTAGCATCAGGACAGTCAACATATTTTGTATCATACTCCAGTTTAAATATGTCATTGTTTACAATTGTCTTTTTATAAGTACATATCTTGTTTAAATGAATTTAGATTCTGTGGTGTTTATAGAACTGCATCTGTTCACATCTGAAACTGTGATCCTCAGTTGATCCAGAAGGGAAGGAAGAAAATAGATGTTGGCCATACAAGCTCCCCTGCATTACATTTGCCTATAGGATTGAATAGGACATGGGATAAAGTAAGGAACTATATTTGATAGTCATCTTAAGAGTCAGATTTATGAAGTTAAACTCACTGCTAGCCATGTTCTCTCTCTTAAGTCTGGTTTTTTACATTAATTAATGTTGTTTCTGTTTCACTGGTGCCATAGCATATGGGACACTACTGCAAGGATACACACACCCAGATTTACTGAACCTGATTCCTGGTGACCACTGGGAGAAATTAACTTTTGTCCTCTCTTTTGAAATGAAGAAGTTATCTGAAGTAAAACAGACAATTATTTAGAGACTTACAGACACTAAGTTTCTTACTAGTAATTAATCCTTTAAAACTCTAAGGAAATCACAGTAACAAATAATCTGAAACATATTCTGATCGATGCATGTTTTAATAATAATTTTCTTTCATGTGAGTGGAAGAGGGGCAACCCCTAATTTATCACCTGTAATCAATAGTTATTTTTTGTATCAATTGTAAATGTTTTTCATATTCACAGAGTCTTGGAAACTTTATGTTTTATAATAATTTGACTTTTTCAGAATTCAGAAAGTTATATGGGAAAGGAATGACCTAAATGATTCAAATTTAATTATATCAAATCTACAATAGCCCATTTCTTGAAAGATTAAACACCATCTTTCAATTCTACTCAGCTTTTGGGGCTGCTCACCATGTAACCCAACAAGATCAACACAGTCTGCTCTGCTTGATTGGTTGTATCAAATATATCGACCACAGTAATTTTTTTACAAGCTGTTCACCTCCAGTGATTTGTTTTCTGCATTTGGCTTTGCATATTTTTATGTTTACCTAATCCAAACAGTGCATGAGCTGAGGATCTTTTGTACAGCTGTAGAAAGATAATTCTACTCCCTTGATTTCATATTTCTGACCTTATGCTACGTATAGATTGATTTTGAGACATCTCAATGTTAAGAACTTCCTTATACGCATTCTATTATTTTTTTTTAAATGGCACTGAAACTCTAATCAGTCCCAGAGTAGAACTCAAACTTTTGTTTTAGCCTCAGTGTTCTGCTGCAATATCTATATTATATGATACCTTTAAGAAATCAGCATTACTGCTTTAGGCAACAGGCAGAAAGTCCTGATACACATGCCATTTCAGTTTTATAAATTTACTTCACATTTTAAAGCCACTTTCTCTTTCTCACATTCCTAAAAGTGCATTGTCTTTTATGATCACATTACACTTAGGAAATTCTTGCCAGGAGATTAATACCCTCACTTTCTCTTATGAGTCAGTAATGAAGCACAAATTAGAATTCACCATTCTGAGCTCCACACTCTAAACAATGCTGTCTTGTTATTTCTTCTAACAGATGAAAAGATGAAGTAAGGCATAATATTTGAATCTTTCTGTCATTTTTGGTCTGTTGTTGATCACAGCCGCTGCCTGAATTTTATTCTGTGAAGTTAAAACATTGTTTTCATCTGGGTGTTTTCATACCTTTCCTTCCAAATCTTCCTATAACAGTCTGTTATGTTTTCATCTGAAATGTTGACAGGCATCATATATTTCTGCACATTATCACATCACCTTTCCACTATATTCTATCCAAGCTAGACATACTTAGCTTTTAAAGCTTTTCTCCATGAGTGACTTTTGGGAAGACTTTAATCAACTTTGTTATCCCTTGCATCGTAATCAATTTGCTGGTCATCAAGTGAAACTGAATACGCATCACTGCACACGCAGTCTATGGGTAGGAAAGAATGAAAGTAAAAGGGCAGATCTCATGTAACAGTGCGGTTTTGTAATATATAATCTGAATGGCTAATGTGATATATCTCAGAGAAGGTAGGAGACCAATGAAATGCTAGCTTCATTGACTTCCTTGTCAAAATGTTCACTATCTTCAGTGGGGCCAAAATGTATGTGATATGCCACCTTGTAAGGATATGTAGAATTCATGGATCTGTTCTATCACGTTACTATGTTAAGGGCTAATCAGCAGAACAAATGAGTATAAGAGATGTGAATAGTAATAAATTGAGCACACACACAGATATGCAAACCCTAATAAATAGCACATAAAGGAGACAATAACAAAGAGAAGAATTATCATCTTAGTGAGAGGCTACCAAAATAACAGTTCAAGTGAAGCCTTGGAGAGATTTAACCAGACCTTTACAACTGGTATGGAAAAAGAAACAAGCAAACTG
The DNA here is from genome assembly GCF_964289735.1 of Phaethon aethereus. Classification (NCBI taxonomy): domain Eukaryota; kingdom Metazoa; phylum Chordata; class Aves; order Phaethontiformes; family Phaethontidae; genus Phaethon; species Phaethon aethereus. The sequence goes on along the minus strand of NC_138575.1, from coordinate 180,891,848 downwards.
TCATGAATCACATAAGAAGGAATTTTTGATTCTAGATGTATGCATATTTTTATATATGTTTGTACATATATATATTTACAGAAGTAGAGCTGGCTAGGATGGAACATTTAAACATCTGACAAAATCATTCCAGTTTCTAACTTTAAAAGTAAACCTTACTAAATCAATTCATTAACAAGAGACAGTACTAACTCTTAGTTCTTACGTATTATTAATGATCATCACTACATATGACACTATTAGTCTTTAACACTTATACTCTAAATTAGCTGTAAGTACACAATACCTCAGAGCGGTTGCTGCATAGTTAGCAGTGAAGGCAATGGTCCTTCGTGGTTTTCTGAGGTCGATGTAATTAGGCTTGAGAGCTATTTGGAAGGAAAATCCAAAACTGAAGCAGATTTCTCTTCCTTCTTCTCCGTGCTTTCTTTTAATACTTGGCATTTTCATGCTATTTGTGTCCCTCCCAAAAGGAGCTCTTGTCTGCTCCCAGTACTCTGTATCTCATTTTTGTTTTTTTCCAGTCACTGTTCTTGTGTATTCAGGAAAATGAACTGTCTATTTGCAATCCTCTCTCCTTTTTATCATTTGTGTGTCTCCTACACGCACCATGTCTGCCTTTGATCTTTTGTGGTTCTATTGGTCACATACTGATGTAAAATGTTTATATACTGTGTCAGGCTACGCCAACATAGTGTTATAAAATACTTGTATATTGTTCTTGGTTACACTGTTTTGGTATTTTTTGGGGGTTCAAGGCAAGATTTAATATTAATTCACTGCTAGTTTCGCGTAAGCAAGCTGCTGGTCCATATGCTTCTTGGGATGAATGTTGTGCCTCATCACCAGTCTGCCTTGTCTTTTTATTAAATGTTGTTCTCATTTTCTGTTCTATACAGGAGCTCTGTATTGTTTTACATAAAAACCCATGCTCTATGCAGGTGAGATAGGTGGGTGGTTGAGTGAGCGAGTGAATGAGTATATGGTCTCCTATAGATCTTAAATTTGGGCTAGTCAGGGAGTACGGTTATTGGAAGGACTCAAGACTGGAGTTGGAGGTTGCATAATAGGGCCAAGAGACAAGGCGTGTTTTCTGGACAAACCTCAAGTCTGGTCTGGGGTTTGAAGGTTTGACTTATGAGTCAAAAAGTAACATATTCTACTTTTTGTAGCAAATTTCAGGCCTGATCATCTGTAGTTCATCTTTACGTGGGTACCAGTAAAACACTCTTCTCACTCTGTTTTGGTGTGTGTTGCTGGTCGTGTTCGTTTCATGTGTTTATTTACATATTGGGATTTTTTTCAGTGCCTTAGCCTGGGGAAAAAATAAAAAAGAAAATAAGAGAGAGAGAAAAAGGCACCTACAACTGACAAGGAATCTCAGTTATTGTAATTGTTTCTCTTAGAAAGAGATGAATATTTTTTAAGAGTTTACCATCTTCTTTTTTATCAGAGGAACCCTACACTGCTAGCTGCAATTGTTACACATAGCATTAGAATGTTCATGAAAGTAGGATATACTTTCTTACTATCAGGAATTTAAGTGTAATTCTAGGGCCTAAATAAAAATTTATCCAAGTTTGTCATGAATGAATAACTTAAGGCGCTTAAAGGATCACCGCTAAAGATATCAGAAAGTGAATTATTTTAATATAAATTTGTAAAACCACAACATAACAGAATTCAATGGCAAGGTCCGCTCTGTTACTTAATCAACATGGAAAAGGTATACAGAGAGAAACCAAATTGCAATTAAATTGGAATGATTTACTTGTGTATCAAATTGAGTTAATGTGTATATTGAGGAGATAAAGTAGGGGAGACCCTCTCGTTGAGTCGCAAGGTTCAGAGTGAACTGAAATCCACTCCTAGTCCCAGACTTGGTCAACGATTTATGTCTAAGAATTGGGAAAAGGGAACGAAAATGAGGGAGATACTCCCGTTGAGTCACGAGGTTCAGAGTAGACTGAAATCCACCCCTAGTCACAGACTTTGTCAACAGTTTATGACTAAGGTTAGATAAGGAAAGTAAGGGAAGGCCCTCTCATTGAGTCACAAGGTACAGAGTGGACCCCCTTGCTTTCTAAACTCCTTCTTAGAGAGGAGACTGAGTGTGGCTGAATCCACTCCTAGTCCCAGACTTGGTCAATGGTTTATGACTAAAGGGATAGGGTATCGGGGATTCTGGTGTAGTGTTATATTTCGTGCTTGGTGTAACTTTAGGAAGGCAACAATCTAATAAAAAATAACAGCAATTAAATTCACTAATAATATTGAGATAAATCACAGTATCAAATCACATAAAATTTAACAGCAATAATCAACCTAAACTTACTAAGATTCCTTAATCACACACACATATAGTGGTAGAGATAGAGACACATAAAGAGATGTAGAAAAAAAGAGATAGATATGTAAAAAGGTACCTATTAAATATCCCCCTCAAAGTCAGTTAAATACTCACATCAGATGCTTTGCATCACTCAATGTGTGAACAGTGTAGCCTCTGGGTTGCTCACAGACTTGAGGGTTCACAGACTCTGAGAGGTGTCCCACTCAGAAGGAGGTGCTGGTCGCAGCCTGCTGCGGTCCAGGAGAGCTCAAAGGGTCTCATTTGGGACCACTATTTATAGGACTGGGAGATGATTGACTTTAGGCACCAGTGAGTTTCCACAATCCAGGCAGGTGATTTCTCAAGTTTCAGTGGTACCACTGCCAGGATTGTCAGGAGATAATTGGTTAGTTCTGTTCTTGTTCCGTACCTTCTTTAGGCAATCGTGTCACTGATTGCTTGGTATGTCTGAGGGGTTCTCAACTGCCAAACTTTTTTAGGATATCAAGGCAACATAAAGCAGCCCAGGTACAAGACCGGGGGTAGGGGGATGCACCACCACAAAGTTTTAAGTAATCTAGATATCACCTCATTTGTCAGTTTAATGACTATATTTTTAAAGTTATTAAATCACTATTGTAACATGTAGATATTTCTCACCAACTCTGTTTCTCTCAAAAAAATACAAACTAATAGCTACTTAAAACCAAAACTGATAAATAGCTTTAATGTTCTGACACAAATGGCGTCATTCAATTGCCTGCACAGAAGCCCCTAGAGCCATCTGTGTATGCTATACGTAATCAGGGTATCTATGTGTAACTGGCGGACACAGCACCAAGAGTCCAGGCTGGATCATTACTGGAGTGGTGGGTTCACACCAGCCCAGTTATCACACTGCATCTGAAAAAGCACTAGGCAGTTATTTTTGCATAAGTGTATCAGTTCCTCACTGCCTCAGTTACTGGAAGGTGGATTCCCACAATGCTGTTAGTCACAAAAGCAACTTATATACATGTCCTTCAAGGTCATGCCTGATATCTGCCAGCCTCATCTTACATCATATGATGTGTCTCTACTAGATAACTGAATCAAATATTGGGAAAAGGGGGTTCCAGATCTGAAACCTTGGCCTACAATCTATGCAATGCATTTTGTTCATAAAACGAAGCCTGTTCTTTCTAGTGTTCATAAACAGGCTGTGTTTTAATTCAGAATGCTTTTAAATTTGGCAATTAGAGAAAGGTAAGATCTGATAAGAAGGAAAAAGTAAAAGATTTCATAACTCTCTAATAGACTCCTACATAAAACTCTTCTATGCAAATCTACCATATTCTTAGGAGAATATTTGTAATATCATTTTTAAATTATATTTGATAGAAATCAGCATAACAGTCTGATGGGTGTGAGCTCTACCTCAGACATTACTGGCTACCTTTTGAGGAAACATCACCTATTATCTATATTTAAATATCACATCTCATTCCCTATAGTTCCCTGAGAGGAATTTATTTCCTCTCATAAGAAGGAAAGGGAAGAAATAATTTCTGAAAAATTGTAGGTTTCCACCTCCAAAACGATAAAAATCATAACTGTCTACATACTGGCATCAAGGGTGGAATTTTTGACAGGACACGGGGTAGGTAACAAATTATTTCAGTTCTGTTCACTAAAACTGTAAACTTTTGTTTCTGTACATGTTAAGGCACTGATCAGCTTAATTATTTTTAAGGCTTATAGTTATGCTTTAGAATGCTAAAAAGCAGGGTAAAAATGGATCTATTTTCAAAGGAATCTAATACTATAAAGGGTACCTCTATGTGGATCCAGGAACCTGACATTCCTCATTGCAACCAGTTGTAGTTGTAAGAGCTAGCTTGGTCATGAAACCCTGCTCAGTAAGACTTAAAAGAGGAACTACTTTAGCTATTAATTCACCTTTGAGAGTCTCTCAGCTTGTAAAAAGGAAAGGGGAAGGAGAAGGGGAAGGGGAAGGGGGGGGGAAGGGAAGTTTAGTTGTCCAAGGCAGTTGCCAAGCCACTCTCCGTGACATTTGAGAAGTCATGGCAGTCAGGTGAAGTCCTCAGTGACTGGAAAAAGGGTAACATTGCACCCATTTTTCAAAAAGGTAGCAGGGAGAACCCTCAGAATTATGGACCTGTCAGCTTCACCTCTGTGCCTGGGAAGTCCATGGAGCAGACTACAGATGTCTAACGGGACTTCTGTAAGGCCTTTGACATGGTCTCCCACAACATTCTTCTCCCTAAATTAGAGAGATATGGTTTTGATGGGTGGACTGTGGAATATAACTTCCTGACCCAGCTGGTAAGTGAGCCTACCAGGGGAGCTGCCCCGCTTGACCTGCTGTTTAGAAACAGAGAAGGACTGGTGGGACATGTGACGATCAGAGGCTGTCTTGGGATTAGTGACCATGACATGATAGAATTCTCGATTCTGAGTAAAGTAAGGAGGAGGGTCACCAAAGCCACTACCATGGACTTCCGGAGGGCAGACTTCGGCCTGTTCAGGTCACTGGTCGAAAGAGTCCCTTAGGAGAGGGTTCTGAAGGGCAAAAGGGTCCAGGAAGGCTGGACATTCTTCAAGAAGGAGATCTTAAAGGTGCAAGAGCAAGCAGTCCCCATGTGCCATAAGACAAGCTGGTGGGGAAGAAAACTGGTCTGGCTGAACAGGGAGCTTTTGCTGGGACTCAGAAAAAAAAGGAGAGATAATCACCTTTGGAAGAAGGGGCAGGCAACTCAAGAAAAGTACTGGGATTTTGTTAGGTCAAGCAGGGACAAAATTAGAAGGGCAAAAACCTAGCTAGAACTTAATCTGGACACAGTTGTAAGATATAACAAGAAATGTTTTTACAAATACATTAACAACAGAAAGAGAGCCAAGGAGAATCTCTATCTCTTATTAGATATTGCAGGGAACATTGTCACCAAGGCTGAGGACAAGGCTGAGGTACTTAATGCTGCCTTTGCCTCAGTCTTTAATAGTCAGACCAGATATCCACAGGGTATTCAGCCCCCTGAGCTGGAAGACAGGGATGGAGAGTGGAAGAAACTCCCCATGCTTCCAGGAGGAAACAGAAGGACCTGTTATGCCACCTGGATACCCATAGGTCTATAGGGCCTGATGGGATCCACCCAAGAGTACTGAGAGAGATGGCGGAAGAGTTTGCCAAGTCACTCTCCATCATTTATCAGCTGCCCTGGTTGACAGGGGAGGTCCCAGGTGACTAGAGGCTTGTCAATGTGACGACTATCTACCAGAGAGGTCGGAAGAAGGATCCTGGGAACTACAGGCCTGTCAGCCTGACCTTGGTACTGGGAAAAATTATGGAGACGTTCCTCTCGAGGGCACTCACAGGGCATATGCAGGACAACCAGGCAATCAGGCGCAGCCAGCACAGGTACATGAAGGGCAAGTCCTGCTTGACCAATCTGATCTCCTTCTATGACCAGGTTACCCGCCTAGTAGATGAGGGAAAGGCTGTGGCTGTTGTCTACCTGGACTTTAGTAAAGCCTTTGACAGTGTCTCCCACAGCATTCTCCTGGAGAAACTGCCGGCTTGTGGCTTAGACAGGTTTACTCTTCACTGTGTAAAGAACTGGCTGGATGACGGAGCCCAGAGAGTTGTCGTGAATGGTGTTAAATCCAGTTGGCGGCTGGTCTTGTTCAAGATCTTTACTGATGATCTGGGTGAGGGGATTGAGTGCTCCCTCAGTAAGTTTGCAGTAGACACTAAATTGGGTGGGAATGTTGATCTGCTGGAGGGTAGGAGGGCTCTGCAGGGGGATCTGGACAAGCTGGATTGATGGGTTGAAGCCAACTGTGACTTCAACAAGCCCAAGTGCCAGGTCCTGTACTTGTATCACAACAACGCCATGCAATGCTACAGGCTTGGGGAAGAGTGGCTGGAGAGCTGCCTTGGGGAAAAGGACCTGGGGGTGCTGGTTGACAGCCAGTTGATATGAGCCAGCAGTGTGCCCAGGTGTCCAAGAAGGCCAACAGCGTCCTGGCCTGTATCAGGAATAGTGTGGCCAGCAGGAGTAAGGAAGTGATCGTGCCCCTGTATTTGGCACTGGTGAGGCCGCACCTCGAATGCTGTGTTCTGTTGTGGGCCCCTTACTACAAGAGGGATATTGAGCTGCTGGCAAATGTCCAAATAAGGGCAACAAAGCTGGTGAGGGGTCTGCAGAGGAACTCTTATGAGGAGTGGCTGAAGGAACTGAGATTGTTTAGTCTAGAGAAGAGGAGGCTGAGGCCTTACAGTTCCCTCAAACTACCTGAAAGGGAGTTGTAATGAGGAGGGTGTTGGTCTCTTCTCCCAAGTAACTAGCGATAGGAGGAAAGGTCCTCAGTTTGTTCCAGGGGAGGTTTAGATTGGATATTAGGAAAAAATTCTTTACAGAGAGAGTGTTCAAACATTGGAACAGGCTGCCCAGGGAGATGGCGGAGTCACCATCACTGGAACTGTTCAAAAAACTTGTGGATGTAGCACTTTGGAACATGGTTTAGTGGGCAATGTGGTGTTGGGATTATGGTTGGACTTGATGATATTGAAGGTCTTTTCCAACCTCAATGATTCTCTGATTCTCTGATTCTCTGATTCATTATATGATTCTATGACTCTTGGGTGGATGAGGAATTAGTTGGATGGTTGCAACCAAAAGGTAGTGGTCAATGGTTTAATGTCCAGATGGACATCAGTGATGAGCAGTGTCCCTCAGGTGTTGGTACTGCCATTAGTACTCTTTAATATCTTCATCAATGACATAGGCAGTGGGATAGAGTGTGGCCTCAGCATATTTTCAAACAACACTTAGACAGGACTTTACTCCTCTACTCCACTCTGCTGAGAATCCGCTTGGAGTACTGTGTCCACCTCTGGAGCCCTCAGCACATGAAAGACATGGACCTGTTAAAGAAAGTCCAGAGGAGGGCCACAGAAATGATTGGAGGGATGAACACCTCCCCTCTAACGACAGGCTGAGAGAGTTGGGGTTGCTCAGCCTGGAGGAAAGAAGGCGCCGGGGAGACGTTCTTGCAACCTTCCAGTATTTAAAGGGGGCTTGTAAGAAGATGGGGACAGACTTTTTAGCAGGGCCTGTAGCAATAGGAGAAGGGGTAAGAATCTGAAAATGAAAGAGGGATCTAAGGGACAATCTAAGGCTAGATCTAAGGGAAGAAATTTTTCACAATGAAGGTGGTGAAACACTGGCACAGGTTGCCCATAGAGGTGGCAGATGCCCCATCCTTGGAAACATTCAAGATCAGGTTAGATGGGGCTCTGAGCAACGTGATCTAGTTGAAGATGTTCTTGCTCATTGCAGGGATGTTGGACTGGATGACCTTTAAAGGTGCCTTCCAATCCAAACTATTTTATTTTCCTAAAAGGTTTCATTTTTTTCTCTGCTTAAGGAGATTGTATCTTCTAAGAGATATGCTCACAGTCAACCTTTCACATATCTTGGGATGAATAAAACATTATGCACATTTCTTTGTCCTTACAAGTGCTTTCCTTTCCATGAAATTCATTATGTACCTTTTGATCGGAAATAGTAAGCATAATGCTTAAGTTAAATTGCTGGGAACTATTCATGGTTAGGATATGGGTAGCTTTCTTATGTACCTTTTTATTCTAATCTAAACATTTCATGAAATTACTAGACTAAAACTAATATTGGGGCGATAATATGGTCCAGGGCTTTAAAACAAAAACAAGTATCTTGTGCATTACTATTTTGAATCACACAATGATTTTTCTAGTGCACGTGAGTATTGGAACAGGTTGTTTCATACTTGCTTCTGTTGCATCTCTCTTTTCTCAGTGAATAAGTATTTCATTTATCCATATAATGTGAAACAGCTTTAACAGCGAAGAACGACAGTTTGCTTTCCCAAAATTTACTGTAACCTAAAGGTTATGACACCGTTGAACGTGCCTTAGCCACCAGCAGGGGAAGACCTAGGGAGACTGTTCTCATTCTCCCCATATAATTTAATTGTCTGAAGATCCTTATGAATATAACACCATGCTAGCCCCATTCTGTGATAACTCTTAAGGATATTCCTCATACAATAGTGGTTTCTTAAGCCTTTGGAATTGCCCTGGAAATGCTGTAACACACACACACTTACATGGTATTTTAAGGGTGTCACAATGTAGTTTGAGGCGGAGGAAGCATTTTCAGAATATTCACAATTGTTTAGTGGGGTGCTTATTGTGTACTATATCAGCGACATTTTGTATTTGGGAACTCTTAGGAGTTTACCAATGGTAAATGTTGTAGTGAGGAAAACAAACATCTCACAATGTATTACATCTCAATAGATAATGAGTAATACTATTGCTCACATGCTGTTTCAAAGCACAGTGCTCTCCTAGTAAACATATTTGCACACATTTTTTTCATCAGTTTGTTTTTGCTAAGGAACATAGTCTAGATTTTTCCAGGAGCTTAATACCAGTTTGTTTGCCAAGTAAGTTCACATCTTTCTTGGTTATTCTTATGAAAATGCATTTTCACATTAAATGGGAAACAAATGAGTCTGCTGCCATTCCTCTCTGGAGCACATATACTCCTGATGCACAGATTTAACATAAGCTGAAGGGAAGAATGATTTCTAAGAGTCTCTTGTTAAAATATTGGCAACACATCACTGAGGATTTCCTCCAGCAAAGGGAACAGATTATACCTCCGTGAGCTGAATGAAAAACTTCATGGGGTTTATTTGCGTTTGTTTGCAAAATGACATACGCAAACAGCAAGGAAAACATAATTAGAAATAGTCAAACTGGTTAATGACAAAATATGGAAAAATACCAAATTCAGGGTGTTTGCTTTGCAGCAAGAAAATGTCAGTGAAGTATAAACAAACTACTCAAACTTCAAAGAGACTTTAATTTCTGAATACTTATATTACAATTAAAAGAAAGATTAAACTTCATTGGTTGAAATCACATACAGATAACTTATAATGTTTATTAGTGGCCAATTAAGTCTCTTAAACTTAAGTAACTAGGACCATTTCGGATGCTCTAGGTTTCTCACCTGTCTTCTAGCGGTCTCTGTAGCAGAAGAAGGGCAGGTATGAATTTCCATAAATATTGTCTCATAGCTGTTTGTCCCAAGTAAATGTCTCAAATACCCTAAACATATCAAATAATATCAAAACTATGTTTAGGCAATCATGTTCTTAATTTCTGTACTCTGATTGGTACCTGAAATGTTGAATTGACCATTTTAATCTCTTCTAAGACTATTAATAAGAACAATTCAAACTAATAAAATCCATCCAGGAAAACCTTGAGTACAACTTTGTACTTTTAAGTGCCCATGAAATTTGTGTAGTATAAATAAAAGCATCTACAGTTTCTAGATACCAGTTTAAAATCACTGTTAACTTCCTTTAATGATCAACTTTAATATCGCTGAGATATTTGGGCTTGGTGGTTGTTTTATTTTTTCATCTCCAGTCTTACAATACTGTTTTTTCCACCAAGTTTGTTCTGGAAGCATCTATCTCCAGGACACGTATTCAGTTGGAAATACCTAGAAAAAAAATTAAATTTAAATTATCTATTAAAAGATATGCATGCAAATATGTCTTGTGCTATCAATAAATATCCACCAGAATAATTAAAGACTACAGGAAAGAAAGATAATAAAATTGAAAAATATGCATAAATATAAAATTAATATAAAAATTAGTTTTAATTCAAATATAAGAGCCAAGGCACCTGTTCATATTGTGAGTGTTCCTGTATGGTGTTAAAAAAACTGGAGTATACTCTCAAGTATTCTACTAAACACCATAAGCTTTTATGGTCTACAAAGTATTTATTTAAGTGTAGGCTGGATGGTCACATTGATGTAAATTGTCACTGCTCCACAAAATCCAAGCAGCTCAGGCTACAAAGGATGACATTCTTTGCTTCTCTCAATACTCATCCATATGTAGCCTGAAAGAACACTTCCACAGCGAGTAACATGGGTGCCCTTCACATCATCTCCTCATACAGCAGAATCTACTCATAAGCATAAACTATTAAGTGTCACTATAGAGTTGGTTTACAGCTGTTTACAGCTGCTTTGTCCACTTTTAGGTTAAAAAAAAGTGATATGTTAATGGGATAGCAGAATGACCTGTAGAGTAAATTGTTATGGAAGGAAAACATATTGAGATTCACACTGTAAAAGTCTCAAGCTTTGCAGTATGTCAAGTATTAGCATCCCACTTTGTTCTCAATTACTTCATAACTGTGGACATACATATTTTTTACTTTTGGTGTTATGCCTTAAAACCTGTTTTTGTTACCAAAAGAGATCTCCGGTTGATGAAAAACACCCTACCAAGATAATGGCTACAAGACATGAGATAGCTACAAGACATGAGATAGTCGTGTGAGGAGTGGGGCTGGAGCCGCCCACCATGAAGCGTATGTGCATATGCAGGAATGCAAAGATATGCAAAGTTGCAGGCCTTGAGTGAGAGTAAAAGGGACTGCCAAGACAAGTCCGTGTGCGTGCCGGCCATCTCCAAACTTGATCACCCACCACCAAAATCATCAAGAAGCTTGGACCCCAGGGCACCGCGGATCCGTGGTGACTACCCTTTCAACTCTATGCCGAATGCTTGCTTGACTTCTACCTTTTTATTCCATTCTGTCCTATTGCTACTAATTATTTACTTTTGATAATAAAAGCTATCTTGGGTATATGGCATTTGACCTCGTTTGTGTCTTAATCTCGCTCTCGGGATCATATCAAAACCTCCCCCGACATTGGATTGGGACATTTAAATTGACGTCACAGACAGGATCCCTTGAGACGAGAATGCCGTATTATTTCCCAAATAAATAAGACCTCTCAGGAAAGTAAGGGGGGTGGGTCTGTGTTTGAAACTCATGTGCTGCCTTCCTGAGATGACCACTTCCCCGCTTTATTTCTCTGTCCTTGACTACATGAGACCTCTCAGGAAAGTAAGGGTCTATGTGTGACACTTATGTGCTTCCTTCCTGAGACGACCACTTCCCCGCTTTGTACACGATCCCTGAGATTTCCCAAATACTTGAGATCTCTCAGGAAAGTAAGAGGTGCGGGTCTTGTGTTTGAAATTCACGTGCTGCCTTCCTGAGATGACAGCTTCCCCGTTTTGTTTCCCAAATAATCAAGACCTCTCAGGAAAGTAAAGGGGGATGGGTCTGTGTTTGAAACTTAGGTGCTGTCTTCCTGAGAGGACCGCTTCCCCATCTTAAATAGGATGAGTGACCTTAAAGCTGCCCCTTTGAGGAGAGAAGTTTTGTTTGAATTTTTAGAAAAATACCCCTGTACCCGGGATGGACTGTACCTGTACCTGACCTGTACCTGTACCCGGGATGGACTGGGCTCAGGGAAATTGGTATAATTTGCAGAGTGTGGTTGATCAAACAAGCGCATTGCAAAAGGATGCTAGAATGAGATCAGGAAGGGGAGGATCGATTATTTGTGCTGTTTTTGGTGCCAGTTTGGCCGTAGATGTGAGGGAACACTGGCCAAAACCTCATTCGGTCCCTTCAGGGGCAAGTGGCAGATTTAAAGGTACAGATTGAAGGAGAGACCAGGTGAAACATCTGCAGACTGCTCTTAAGGAGCAACTCGTTGTGGGCACTGCGCAGGAGGAAATACCCCCAAAGTCAGGAACTGATTACTCTTTTGATGCCTTGCAGGCAGCAAGAGAAAAAGTAGAGAAATTAGAACCACCCTCGCTGCGACCCTTGGTTAAAATCGAGTATATTTACGATGACGATCAGGATCAGTCCCCCCAAGTCACAACGAAGGAGGTCCCTTTACCGCCACTGAGTTGGCAAAGTTAAAAAAGGATTTCGGTCGAACCACTGTGGAGTCAGAGTCGGAGTATGTGTGGAGAGTATCGTTGTCGGGAGGGGATCAGATTTTGCTGAGTGAAAAGGAGGCAGAAGGGTATTGGGGACCAGGACTATTTTTAATTACTGGGAATCACCGCGCCGCTTGGTCTTTAACTCAGTGGGCAGCCTGTTGGGCGGGGGGTTTGAACCCCTTGGAGAGGGGAGATCCCCTCACAATTACGGGGACTGTCGATCAATTGGTGGAAAGTGTGCAGAAGGCAGCTTGTTTGCAGATGATGCATGATTGAAAATTGGAACCTAGGCAGGACTCCCTGATGATGATGCTGGTAGACCCTGAACGAATGACTCCCCTCATAAGAGGACTCCCCGATTCCTTAAAGCCGATCGGTATACAATTACAGGGGAAAATACAAGCAATGTCTCAGGGCGAAATGGTTGCGGCTGCTTTAGAAGGATTTATGCCTGATCAGCACCACTGGCCCCCGGATAGGAAAATGTGGATGTGGGGGGAGGTGGCACAAGAATTGATTAATTACGGGCACAAGTATGGCCCCATTAACATTCCAGCTGCTAAAACTGACTCTAGGGACCTGAGGAGAGCTGAAGTGAAAATGGTTCCACACCCTGGGGGTGAGGGAAGATGATCCCTTGCTACTCCACCCGGAGGGAGGGACATCCCAAATAAATGTAATAGCCTGTGGGCAAAGGGATGGCAAAAAGGAATTCCACATGATTTAATGGATGGTTTGTCAACAGACAAGTTAGAAGAACTGGTGTCAGGATGACCTGATAAACCAGCAGATATGGAGATGGGCTTTAAAAAAAACCCCACTCTCAGTGCACCCTTTTTAGTTGACTTGTCAGAGACAAATGTCCCTCAAAATTTGCCGGGAAACTAGATACTTCGCCCTCCAATGGTGGGGGGAGGCGAAGGTTGGCAGACAGCTCACCGAAAGCAGCCAGGGTGATTTACTAATTACAGGCATTGTAGGGCTGAAAAAAGTCCTGGTCAGATTTTTGGTAGATACCAGGGCTCAAATTTCAGCTATTAAAACAAAATAACACTAGGTGGAGTATTCCACCCTTCTAATAATAACCCGCTTCTGGTTCCTTAGAACAAACCAAGCTGGCTTTTTTTTCTCTTTTTTCAGGTGGAGACTGAAGCCAGCCAGAAGAAATACATGAAACTGTTGATTGCTTGCATAGTTTTGTTGGTGATTGCTCTGTTAATGTTCATAGGGTGGCTGATATACCATCGTAAACAATGTTTTGGCTGATCATTATCACAATCTTTAGTATCTGGCAAAGCTCTTGCTTCTCCCCCCCACCTCCCGACTCATCGTGGAAAAATGAATTTATTGTTTTAGGTCAACAAGTGGCCGATGCTTGCAACCTTACTGATTGTCTAAATCGAACACAGGAGCGTGGTGTTTTTGTAGGGAATAGCAAATGCAACTGGACCTATAAATATGGAAACCATTGCCTCAGTGCTGGCTGTAAGTCTATCAATTGTTCACAATGTGGAAGTAGATCACAATATTGTACATTGTTTAACTTTATTGATGAACCTTTTGTACTTCATTGGCCGGGCTGGGCCTGGGTAAATCAAACAGGGCACAGGAAACAGTTTTTTAACTTTTGATCCAACACTAACCAATCTGATAGCCATTTGAATGTTACTTGGTTTTGGCACCTTGATTTCAGTGCCTGGGATTATAAATTTATTCTCAGCTCCCTGACAGAAATCAAATTTGGTGGTCAACTAGTGATGGAAATAGCAAAATGTGTTGGGGGATCAAGATCTGGTTGCCAACCAATGAAATACTCTGCTGAGGTTATGAAGAGGAGGTCAAAACATTTGTGTACAAGTTGTTGGTAAATGGTCTGTCAAACCATCCTTTAGGAGTAGATAATACCACATATTTCCAAGTACCACAAACCCCCACAGGCCCATTTGAAAATTGCGCCTGGGCATTAAAAGGTCATTATTGGATCTGTGAACATTATGCATACAAGCAATTGCCCAAAAATTGGACTGAGGTGTGTTATGTGGGGCTAATTCACCCCTTGTTCTTTATGCTTCTGGAGGATGGAGGTGATGGGTTGGATGTTAAGTTATATGATGATCTCGGTTAATATCAGCAGTCCATTGATATCACTATAGTGGGTGGAAGGGTAAAGAAGGGTAAAGAAGAGTGGACCCCTCAACATATCGTACAACATTATGGACCTGCCACCTGGAACCCCAACGAATGGATTAGCGGTGCTCGAGAACCTATCTATAATTTGAATCGCATTATTCGGTTACAAGCCGTTCTGGAGATGGCCTGTGCCCCGGATCTATTAGCAGACCAGGCCACACAAATGCGGACAGCGATATTCCAACACCGCATGGTTCTCGATTACCTGCTAGCCGAAGAAGGGGGTGTCTGTGATAAACTGAATGATTCTAACTGTTGCTTAAAAATTGATGACAGCGGGAAATTTGTTAAACAAATTACCTCAGGAATATGAAAACTGGCCCATGTTCCTGTCCAAACATGGAAAGGGTGGGACATTGACTTGTTTTCTTGGCTCCCAGGTGGCCCCTGGGTTAAGAGAGTCTTATTTTATTTGTTATGTGGTTTCACCATGTTGCTGTTTTTACCCTGTATTATTCAGTGTTTTATACAGTTAATTCAAGATGTTGTAACCAATATGCAATTTATAACCACTGTTTCACCTGACGACGTTAAACAAATTCATGCTGTGCATCGAACCACACCATCAGTGGTGCAGACTATATGAAATGTTCTTTTCTGGCGTTTTCTACTAACTAACTTTTCTCAAAACCTCCATGGGTCCTGAAGCAATCTTTGAGCCACGGGGTGATGTGAGAGACTGAATCGTAAAATATTTGTCTCAAAGATTGTTTATCCAAGATAAGGATGGCTACATGGCCACAGAGATCTCTGGTTGATGAAAAACACCCTGCCAAGATAACGACTACAAAACATGTGATAGTCATGTGAGGAGCGGGGCTGGAGCCACCCACCATGAAGCACATGTACATATGCAGGAATGCGAAGATATACTAAATTGCAGGCCTTGAATGAGGACAAAAGGGAACTGCCAAGACAAGCCCGTGTGCGTGCCAGCCACCTCCGAGCGTGATCACTCACCACCGAAAACGTCAAGAGACTTGGACCCCGGGACGTTGCGGATCCATGGTGATGACTTTCCTTTCAACTCTATGCCGAATGCTTGCTTGACTTCTGTCTTTTTATTCCATTCTGTCCTATTGCTACTAAATCTTTACTTTTGATAATAAAAGCTGTCTTCGGTATATGGCATTTGACTTCATTTGTGTCTTAATCTCACTCTCGGGATCATATGAAAACATCCTCTGGCATTGGATCGGGACACTCCTCACACTCTTCCCCTGCTCCAGTGTGGGGTCCCTCCCACAGGACACAGTCCTCCACGAAATTCTCCAATATGAATCCTTCCTGTGGGCTACAGTTCTTCATGAACTGCTTTAGAATGGGTCTCCTACAGGGTCAAAAGTCCTGCCAGCAAACCTGATCCAACATGGGCTCCACAGGGTCTACAGGTCCTGCCAGGAGCTTGCTCTAGTGTGGGCTTCCCACAGGGTCACAGCCTCCTTGGGGCATCCACCTGCTCTGGCGTGGGGTCCTCCATGGGAGGTGAATTTTCCCCTCTACTCAGCCCTGGTGAGGTCACACCTGGAGTGTTGTGTCCTGTTCTGGCCTCCCAGCACAAGAGACACATGGACAGACTGGAGAGTCTAGCAAAGGGTCACAAAGATGATTAGGGGACTGGAGCATCTATCCTATGAGGAAAGGCTGAGAGATCTGGGACTATTCAGTCTGGAGAAGAGAAGGCTCAGGGGAGATTTTTCAATATATAGAAATGCCTGAATGGAGAGTGTAAAGAGGATGGAGCAAGGCTCTTTCCAGTGGTGCCTAGTGACAGATCAAGAGGCAATGGATATGACCTGAAATAAGGGATGTTCCATCTGAACATCAGGAAATACTTTTTTACTCAAGGGGTGATGAAGCACTGGCACAGGTTGCCCAGGTATGCTGTGGTATCTTCCTCTTTGGAGATACTAAAAACCATCTGGACATGATTCCAGACAACTAGCTCTAGGTAGCCCTGTTTGATCAGGGGGTTTGGACCAGATGATTTTTGTCATTCTGTACTCAACTTGCAGACCAAATGACAGGATAATAGGAGTGGGATTCGGTTTACCTGTATTTATAGGTCTTCACAAAGAAGCTATATACATCTGAGATGCATGTGGTGATCCAGTGTTGATTAAGCTAAGAAAATGTCTAAACACCACTGTCTTCAGCAACTAGGGACAGAAATCAGCAGCCGAAGCACAGACACCTAGTGCCATTTTCCACAATGTAGGTAATCCCATTGACCTCCATCTGCTGGTCCAGAAGTCTGCAAAACTCCTATAGTTCTTGTGTCACATTTGTCAGGTCCATGCCAATGTCCCGGATACTGTTAAAGAAGTAAAATGTCATGAGACACAAATGTGTGAACAATTCAATAGAGCCCCTTTTTTTTCCATCAAAACACCTAGATACAGACATGTAATAGCCAAATGCCTACAGTCTGGAGCTTCATCCTGTCCTATGTGTGACAGTAAGGTTTGAAGCAACACTCAAATATAAATGAAAAGTGTATTCATAACTGATTTCCTTATATCAGAATTGCATGTACTTATGTAAAATATTCAGATAAAATAGCCATCGGGGGAGGGAGAATCAAAGTTCACAATACTGTTGATTTATTGACATTATTGATCTATCAACATTACCAATTTCTCTGATGAAACTGGCTAAAGTTAGTACCTGAATTAAGTTTATGAAGGTAAAAATGCCTACAAACAGCTAAAAATTCCAATACATTTCAAAGCATTATTTAGATTTTAAAGGGTGTTTTTTTTTAAACTAGTCTGAAAGAAATTTTTAACTTTTAACACATGTGCAATATAGGAAGCATATAGTCTAGTGTGCATGCATAGTAAAAATATTCTTTCATCTGGTCCTGGGGATGTGAAAATGAGTATGATGTTCAGCTTTGCTCTAACAAAAGCTGTTTCACAGAGATCGAACACTGCTGCTTGGTGTAGTAAACTTGCCTTTCAGACCTGATTTTATTTGGACATTTCCAGCTTAAACATGAGGTCTGATATGGCTATTAAAAGCTCTCTAACCTTAATTGAAAAGTTGCTGAAGAACATAGTGAAAAGAATGTATGCAGTAGGTTAATAGAGAGGGGAAAGTAACCCAGTGTTTACCTGAAAAAAAAGACAGAAAGGTGGAAAACCTTAAAAACTAGCTCAGGTTTAAGGCCTTGCTCATAGGACCTTGCTCATACTGCCGTTGAGAATACTCATCTATACTAACAGAACTATAACGTGACTGTACAAGTTTAGAAAATCTAGCCTTCCTTGTTCTGCATTCAGTTATACTTTAAACAAAGTTATATGTCTCTTCTCCTAGCACAGGCAAAAAGCTCTGTAAGGCCCAGGAGGCATCAGGGGCTCCCCATGGGGTCTGTCAAGGCAAGACCCATCCCACTGTCACAGCCAGGGAACAGAGAAGTCCCAGAGATCATGATCACATTCAACCAAGAGTCAAGATTGCAGGTACTGATGGCCCCAGGCTGAGTATTGGGCCTCAGGAAAGGTTGGGGTGAGGTCCCAAGTGTGGCTGGTTGGGGCCAGTAAGCCCTGAGTAGATCCCTGACAGCCTTTATCTTTACCCTGAACACCTTGCCTTGTATGGGTAGACCTGAGATTAAGAAGCAACCACCTGTCCAGGTCTTAACACATCTGTTACTTACAAATTTTCTGTATAAGGTAAAACTAGACATATTTAAGCTCATTTAGCCAAGCCTACGCCACTCAAGTAGGGAACACTGCTCAAAGTCTTATGTAAATCTAAATTTTTAACCACCTAGTGTATACAGGACTACTATCAGGAGATCATCAGCTAGTGGCATTAGCTTACAGCATGAAGAATTATTATTTTCCACCTTCCAATGAAAAACAAGCTTGATAATATCCTATACTGTCTAATACAGGAGCCAAATAACACACTTTTCCAGGCTAGGTCCATGACTCTCCTTATGGCCTCTCCTCACCTTCCCAAAACTTAAAGGTAGTCAATAACATTTGGTTTAGATTAATGAATTACAGGATTTGAGGAAAAATAATGAAGCATTGATAAAGATCAAAGTTACTTAGCCCTCTCATTTCTTCAAGATCTCCCTGGAGTACTCACAGTTAAATCAAAGTCTTTGGTCATCATTTTTCCTGATGAAATGAATGTTTTCCATCTAGACCAAGATACAAAACCTCAGTCCTCTTACAACTGTGCTAGTCACTTCTTATAGCTTAATATTTGTAATGCACACACAGATACACTGTCTGCTTCTCAGAGTTAATCAATGACTAGCCAACTTCCCAAATAACACAGATATTGTTTGGGATAAACCACAAGCAAAGAAAATATAGACTAAAACAATAAATAGCTTTTGCATATATTTAAGAGTTAATACCTATTTACTGTGTAGGAAATTAGCAGGCTAAGTCCACAAGTCAGTTAATATGTCTAGAATGGTGGTCCATGAAAGTGCTTAGCTGTCTCTTTAGATTGATTTCTTCCTGTCTTTCTTGATTTTTGAATCAGATTAAAATAATCCTCTTTTTCACTCATCAATAAAAAGATGCATACCATCTTTTTATTTAACCAGTAGCAGAATTTGCATCAAGTCTCTTTTTCCACATCACTGAAACTCCAATTTTGTTTACAATGCTTAGTCAGGAATGCAGTGAGTAACACATCCTGGAAAACATCTGTATCATACTGTAGAAGTCATCTGTATCTCTCAAACGTTCCATGTGTCCACAGCATCCATTGCACGTGACTGGAACAGTCCATAAATATTCTATGCTTTCAGAGTATAACATCTGGCACACTTGTTATTAGCCTTTTGCTCCACATTTTATTTATATTATAATTTGAGTAATGGCTTTTCAGTTCAGATATGATGCCCCTGTGTCAAAGTACATCTAATTTGCAAACTATAGACTGATACAAAAATTGTATCAAAGATTTGCTTATCGTCATTTCTATAATACTGAGGACGATAGCAGATAGTAAAAATGTCTTAATGTTCTGTATTATTAATGTTAACAGCTGCAAGTGTTGTATGTTGCAGTAGTCTGATCTGAGACTTACCATATTATGACATATGATTAGTTAACCTAAGTTCAGAAATGGTGTATTTCTTTAGAAAAGTGTTAAATGACAGTTAGCAGTTAGGAGAGGGAAAATTAGCTTTCTTTTAATTCCATCTGGTACATACTGAGATACCAAACTGTTGCTAATAGAACACTGAATCAGCCTAAATGTTTATATGAAGTAGAAAGTGAAAAAAAATTTTGGAATAAAAAGAATAAGTAATGAACTATATACTTTGATAATTGCAAAAACAGAACATAGAAGACAACAGGAAGACACAGAAATAATATTAAATAATGGTATTACAATAACATAATGTGTTTTATTGGAAGTATGTCTGATGATTCTCACAACTAGAAATCCAATATATTATATAAAGAACTTCGTATATATAGGAAAAGTTAGCTGGAGACAGAATTCTTATTAGGATTTTAAACTGACAGACATTGTTGGGTGGATGTACTTTATCCTGTACTAAAAGAAAAAGAAAAAAAGAAAAAAAAAAAGAAAAGAAAACCAACACAAAACCAACCAAAAATGGGTGCCTGGTTCCTTTAAGCCATTTGAAAGCTGCAGACCTACATATCAGAGAACTACACAAATCCTTATTAATGAATGTGATGGATGAGTTTTTTAAGTAAAGTTGCAAGTAATTAAAAACAAAGAAGAAATAACAAATGGTATATGACTAGAGATCTGCAGGAATGAAAATTTCCTGTACCAAATCTCAAGGTACTCAGAATCACAAGATACCATTTATAGAAGGATTATCTCTTTGAAACCAAAGACAGCCAACCATGCACCAACTAGAGGAGAAGTCATCCTTGACCTGCTTGCAAATAGAGAAGAATTGATTGAAAATGTGAGAAAGATAGTGAAATGTGAAATCAACAACAATAAACTAGCTGAATCTAGAGAAATACTGAGTTTGCAAAGCACAATGGTACAAGGGTACTGGATTTAAAAAAAGAAAATTAGGCTCAAATCTATAACAATTGAGGAGTCAGGCAAATTTCTGGGCAGGTTCCCAGGACAGTGAGGAAGAGAGAACATTCTGAGGACATTGAGGGTGAACAAAGCTTTCCAGGACATTTCATGCTAAGCCATTGGAAACCAGTAAGTGAGAAACTCCTGTAGCTGATCTGCATGAGCTTATGCAGTTTTCAGTGTTCGTTGTCCCACTTATCCACTGCACCCTATTGCTCCTTTTTGCTGTCCAGCTCCTCTTCATATTCGATGTTCCTCCCATACACCTGTGTAGCAGAACCACATAGGTGCTAATGCCAAGTGTTTAATTAGAATAGCATATCCAAAGTTCATCCATACAAATGTATGTAACAATTTGGACCTAGCTGTCCAGAAAGCAGCAGAGAAAAATAGTAAGCCTATATTTACAGAATTTAAATTCCTTTAAAGAATGGAGTTTTCAAACCAAAATAATAATAATTACAAAAGAATTCTGAATTATAATGGAATTAGTTTATGAAGAACTGCTGTAGGCATAATGTGTATGGAAACCAGTAAAATGTTTGACAATAGAATGAATTCTTGCTTCCAAAATACTTTTGAATGGATGAAATATGAATTTTACTATTTGTACTGTAAAATTAATAAAAGTGTATATTTAGAGATTTTCTACCCTATACTGACTCTTTTCAGAGAGGAAAGAGACAGCAGAAACTCTACAGTTCAGAAGAGACTGTTGTTTTTTCAATCACTGTCTTCTTCGTCTTCCTCTTGCTGCTTGTTGCACATGTCTTGTCCAGAATAGTGATTTGCACCTCCAAGATCTGTAAGTTGAGCACTATAGCACTTCCCAGCCTCCCTGGTATCATGAATGTTCACCAGGGATTCTGGATCCTACATAACTGGGCAATACTCCTGCTTAGGATCATGAGTTTTGAAACCATTGTTAACATTAGACTAATATTGTAATACACATGCATGGTGGATGAAAAACTGGACATGAGCCAGCAATGTGCACTTGCAGACCAGAAGGCCAAACGTGTCCTGGGCTGCATCCAAAGAAGCGTGGCCAGCAGGTCAAGGGAGGGGATCCTCCCCCTCTGCTCTGCTCTGCTGAGACCCCACTTGGAGTCCCGCATCCAGCTCTGGAGCCCTCAGCACAGGAAAGACATGGACTTGTTGGAGTGGATCCAGATGAGGGCCACAAAAATGATCAGAGGGATGGAACACCTCTCCCATGGCGACAGGCTGAGAGAGTTGGGGTTGTTCAGTCTGGAGAAGAGAAGGCTTCAGGGACACCTCATTGCAGCCTTCCAGTACTTGGGGGCTTACAGGAAAGATGGGGACAGACTTTTTAGCAGGGCCTGTAGCAATAAGACAAGGGGTAATGGCTTTAAACTGAAAGATGGTAGATTTAGACTAGGTCTAGGGGAAGAAATTTTTCACAATGAGTGTGGTGAAACACTGGTACAAGTTTCCCAGAGAGGTGGTAGATACCCCATTGCTGGAAACATTCAAGGTCAGGTTGGATGGGGCTCTAAATAACCTAATATCACTGAAGATGTCCCTGCTCATTGCAGGGCGTTGGACTGGATGACCTTTACACACCTCCAACACAAATTATTCTATGATTCTATGAAGACTTACTAACATTTACTACTTTTCAAATCTGAATGAGGTGATTGTGTTCAAAAACAAATATACAGGGGCAAAAAATAGACTGTGCCTGACTGCCTGTACTTTAGTTCAGTTCAAGCATCTTTTTCTATTTAGTTCAGCTGAAAAGTTGACTAGATAGTGTGTCTTATTTTGGGATTGAACTTTCACCTAGGATGCAACCCCAAAAACAAGACCTTCTCTCAGGCTTGCCCTCTCTGAAGTAGATGTTGGTCAGAGAGCAGGTTTATTCTTATGTACTTCTTTTCTCCTGAATTTACAGTCATGCACACATCTTCCTCAAGGGGTTTCCTGTAATCCATGAATTTGACACATAATCACAATACTAGCTTTTAACACTTCTCTCAGAGAATATTTAACCTGTCAAGTTATATTAAGAACATTGATGTCTTGTGGGTATCACTAGACTCTCTTGTCACCTGGAAAGTAGTAAACATACTATTATGAAGCACAAAAACAATGGTTGGACAAATGGTTGGGCAGTAATCTTCACTAAAAGCATAGTTTTCCCAACAAATAAAATCCTTCAGTTTTGTAAAGAAGGTTTATGCATAATTTTTTATAAAATATAAGTTGAAAACCATATCTCAAAGAATTAAAAAAAAATATGTCTGGAGGGACTTTGAGATAAATTAAACCAATCTATTAAAAGCACTGGGTCCCATTCTCTAAGGCACATCAGCTGACTCTGAACAGCTAGTATCCATGCTATTAAATTCTTATACACTCCAGAGAAAGTATGGACTCTTCTAATTTGTCTATTGGGAACGGTCTTGTGACCCACGCTAACTATCAAGCATTTAATATAAATTGTTTGGGACATTGCTGGTGAGCAAAAACCTCAAACCATGCTAGGAAATAATTAAAGCAATTTAAAGCATTTAATGATATGTGTGTATAAGCAATAGAGTTACAGTGCTTAGC
This sequence comes from Phaethon aethereus, assembly GCF_964289735.1. NCBI lineage: Eukaryota > Metazoa > Chordata > Aves > Phaethontiformes > Phaethontidae > Phaethon > Phaethon aethereus. The sequence continues at coordinate 180,868,801 of NC_138575.1, read as the reverse complement.
AGTGCTCTTGGTACTCTTTAGTGGAGATAACACAATCCTCTAGGAAACTTTTCCTTATACAGAAAAAGAGAGTGAAACTTTTTATAATTCTTGATATATCAAATGCCACATCAGGCAAATGTGTTTTGGGACTATAGGATATTTGGAATGAGTGCCTTCTAAATTTGACATACTGGGAGTAAGAGACATAGTGACTGTGGTATAAAAGAGTTGTAAAACTATTATTGTAGAGGGATTATTTCTCTATTAAAGACAAGAGAGACTGCAGTTTTACAGCTTCCTGCTGAAGATCTCCCACCTCGTCAAGCAGATTGCATGGAGACAAATAGCTGTATAGATCATTGAAGGCAGAACAATGGCCCAGAAAACTACAGTAATTTTAATCTCAGACTAAATACTTATATGGAAAACTAGGGTTTTGGTTGTATTCATAGCAGTATACAGAAGACCAGTGGTAGAGAATCATAGAATCTTTGGGTTGGAAGGGATCTTTAAAGATCCAGTCCAAGCCCCCTGCAAGGATATCTTCAACTAGATCAGGTTGCTTAAAGCTCCACCCAACCTAGCCTTGAACCCATCCAATCCATATCTCTCCAATTGAGAGAGAAGAAAGTTGTGGGGGACAGTGTCCCAGGCCTTACAGAAGTCCAGATAGATGACATTGGTAGCTTTTCCCTTGTCCACTGATGTGGTCACTCCATCCTAGAAGACCACTAGGTTGGTGAGGCAGGACTTGCCCTTGATGAAGCCGTGCTGGCTGTCTCAGATCACCTCCGTGCCCTCCATGCATAGCTTCTAGGAGGATCTGTTCCATGATCTTCCCAGGCACAAAGGTGAGGCTGACAGGTCCATAGTTCCTAGGGCCCTCCTTTCTACCCATTTTAAAAACAGATGCAATGTTTGTTTCCATGTTTCCAGTCACTGGGGACTTCACCTGACTGCCATGACTTTTCAGATATCATGGAGAGTGTCTTGACAACTACATGAGACCATTCTCTCAGGACTCTGGGATACATCTCATCGGGCCTCATAGACTCATGCATGTTCGGTTTCCTCAGGTGGTCTCGAACCCGATCATCTCTTCCAGTGGGAGGGACTTCACTCTTCCAGTCCCCATCTTGCAGGCCATCCCCTCGAGAGGTGTGGAAAGAGACACTGCCAGTGAAGACTGAGGCAAAGAAGTCACTGAGTATCTCAGCTTTATCCTCACCCGTTTTTAGCAGTTTGCCAGTCTTACTCGTCCAGGGGGATACACTTTCTTTGACTTTCCTTTCCTGGCTAATATACCTGTAGAAACCTTTCTTGTTATTCTTTAAAACTTGGCATTAGAGATTTAAATCACACTATGAAATGCAGTAAAGCAAAAGTTTCAGATTTTAATAGATCAAAAAAATTTATTATTAAAAATAAGTGTTATACAGAAAACATGAAACAATGAAAAAACTAGAATGTTTATCACTGAATTAATTACAGAAATAAAGGAAAAACAAAATGTAGATTGTTTGCATAATAGTTTGTAGTGTTAATTCCCAGAAAATATCTGTAATTTTAGCATTACAACACTTCCAAGAGGATCCAAAACGAAAAACTTGGGATGTTGTCATAGCCCATTCAGCAGAATTTTATCTCTGAGAGAATCTGTTGTTACTGTACTGTAGTACATTCTAGGTTTTATAGTATTACTGGAAGTTCAGAAATAAAGGAAGAAAAATATCATTAAAGAGGAATTAATAGGTGTAAAGTATTTATAATATATAGGAGAGTTAAACTGTAACAGTACACAAGTATTTTTACAGTGCATATTACAAGGTTTTATAGGTTTGTTTGTACTGTAATTACCACCCTGAGTTCACTATTGATTGAAATTTTTGGTTACTATAATGATCGTTGATTGCGTTTGCCATTTTTGCTTGATTGAGTAATGGATAATGAGATTTCAGGAAGTATGTTTCTTATAACAATACAAGGCTGCATAATTAAAATAGCTGGGAAATATTTCCCCATTATTTTCTTTCCTTGCTGTAGTAGAATTTTTTGGGTTTGGTTTTTTCCCATGTAAAAAAAATCACAAGAAAATAATAATTGGTTTATTTCCAATTTTTATTTATTATTCCAAATTTATTTATTAAACCAAAATAATTGGTTTATTTCTGCTTTTGTGAAAAATCAAGCAAATATTTCTATATATTTCTTATTTGGCTTTTTTTCTCTCCTGAAAAAGCACAGATTCTTCTCAAATACCCATTTAATTTAAAAGTGAGAATCAATCCCCAAACAGTTCATCTGATGGATAATAATATGAGAAAAATCCGTTCATTGGAAGCTTTATACAATGTACTAATTTGTTAATTACAACTTTGCTTTAGTCAAAGAGGCATTTTTCCTCACAAATACGATCAGAGATTTTTACCAAAAAATAAGTGGTATAGATACAATCAAAACAGTGACTGTGATTATGAATGGAAATCAAGGAGAAAAAAAAAGAAAAATAACATTAGATGCAAATTTGAATTTGAAAAAATTGCTAGTCATCTCTCAGGCTATAATGAACAACATTTATTAATAACTGCAGTAATTAAGAATATTTTATACATGTGCAAACACTTTTTACATACATGCATAGGTAATCTGCGTAATTTTATCATTTCCTAGCACATCTATGAGAGTTGTAAACTTTGCCCTTTGGCTAACATGAAGCAGTCAAAGATGGAAGATGGAAAGAAGTTCTTGTTAGTAGGAAAAACATTACATCAAGCAACACCCTTTTGGCAATAAGGTTGATAGGGTGATGGAACAGGATTTTTTCCTACCTCTTATTTCTCACTTCCCTTGTGTGAATGGAGGACATGTTTGGGAACAAGGTCTTGGTTTGCTTTTTTATTTATTTGTTGGAGGTTTTTTCAGCTTATTATTACTTCAATTATATTATTAGAACCCTGAAAAAATCTGTATTCCATCTCTTAAGGTGAACATGTGAATATGGATAAATTACTGTAACTTTTATTCTCAGCTTCTGTTTTATCCTCTCTGCATTTTATTTTAAACACTTTTGTCCTTTCTCTCAATATTGTAGAAAACTGGTAGATCCCCCAACAGACACATTCTTGATCCCTCATAAAACCCCTTCAGTTCACTTTGGCTACAGATATCATTAATGATCCATCATGCATAGTCAGTGCAGGAATCCTGGGACAAGGATTATCCCTTATTATGCAGATTTATTGTGAAGATTTCAATTTTTTTTTTACATTATTTTTGTTGCACATTTCATACAATGATTAGTATTGAATAATTATTGTAGTTTGCCATCTTGTCCTCATTTAATTCTATTTCAGTCAAAACGATGACTTAATGGAGGTTCTGATACATACTGACAACAATATAAACTAGTATTACTAGACAAAATTAAATTTAAATCAGCAAGAACCTGGCCTTGATTCTGTGGGTGAGATTTGGTAGTATTCTCCAGATGGTTTATACCACTCTAAGAACAGAACACACCTGTAAACCCAGTTTAATATTTGTTATTAAACCAAATTAATGACTAGTTTGTACACTAAAGAAACCAAACTGCTTACAGTAAATCAGTGAATCTGGCCCTCAAGCTTGCAAAGACAAGACCCAACCATACTCCTCCATAAGTCAATGTACTTCTTTTTTTTTCTTTTTCCCCTCATATCATTAATGGAGAGAGATTGGGAATCCATTGCCTGTTACCAATTGTCAACTTCCACTCTGCATGATCAAGGGCTTCTTTGGTGTAGACATTTTCTGTATATCCTACATACATCTGAGTCAGGTGAGTGGTAGATAGACTTTTCCTGGGATTGTATAATAAGTTTCTACTATTCAAACAGAAGACTACTGCTCTTTTATGAAAGGGACAGACATTGGCTTTGTCACTTAATTCCTTCACCTCAAAAGAATCGTCTTAGATCTTCCAGTCCTTTAGTGGCTCAAACAGTATCTCTCTAAAGTTCTTTCTAGACTAGGGTGATACAAATTACATGACTGTCCACAGCTGGTTGTAGCTGACCACCAGACCAGGAGATCAAAGAGGACACTTTAGTACCTGCTTGACCTAGTTCAAGAGTTTCTAGTGCATGCTTCACTACTGCAGTTGACCACTTTTTAACAGTTCTTGGCACATTTTGATAAATATATGTACTAAGATTTTAATGTAAGTTTTCCTCAAACCGAACCTGAAAGCTCATTCCTGCAAAATTAGTGATGGTGACACCTTTCAATATTAACTTTACAACAATTGCTTAGTTCTTTTAGAAGTTTTAAAGTGCCACAAAAGAAAGAATGAATTTACTTGACTGAGCAATCTGAATGGCAAATGATAATCCTGTAACAGAAAAATAACTGTCAGAATGGTGGAAAAGACCAGTAGAATTAGTTATGTTCATGTGTTAGATGGGTGGAGACATTTCAGTTCCAAAATTACTAGTCATGCTAGCAGAATTCTTCCCCAGGCACTCAGTAATGGTCTGTGAAATTTTGCTTCACAGGATTTTATGAATCAGAAATCCATGCATTCAATACCATAATATTTTGTTAATTATAGGGCAAAGATGGCTATAGAAATGACGTATCACTTTTTGATTTTACAGGAAGCTAGCATGCTCACATTAAACTAAAACTAACCAAAATGCAAATAAGCACGTTTTGGTTCCTCCTTAGGTAAAATGAAGTCTCCAGCAAGAGTGAAAATGGAAGTTACGTGTCTTTGATCTTTTAAGATAATGAGTACATTTAATACCCATGGGCATGGATGAAACTACAGATCATGTAACAGCTTATAGTAAGTTTCAAAATATATGTTGCAAAACAATATTCTTCTCTGTCTATCTAAATGGGAAAGCTCATTGTTATCTTAAACTTTCTAGAGGAAACAGTGTCTTCCCTTTATGCTCTTATTTTACTTGTTTCCTCCCCATACACTGGATATGAAAACAAATAATTTAAATTAACAAACTGACAATAAAAAAGGCCTGTTCTGAATGCTGCCCGCAGGTCTTTAAAATGATGAAAGCACTTTGCATTATAAGATTGCTCTAGTCTCTGAACATGAATCCCAGTTTGAAAGATTGAAAATCTCCCTGAAGTCTGAAGCACTTAAATAATTTAGATTAAATTTAAATTGTGCTACACTTTACAAGCCCAGAACCATAGTCACATCTTTACTGGAAAGCTTATAAAAATTTGAAATGCTCCAATAATTTTAAATCTTGTAGAAGCCTAGTACCTTCCAAATTAAAGTGCTAATAAAAAAATTAGCACTGAAATTTAAATCTCTGTGTGCAGTGTAGAATGATTTAAAATTATTGAAGCCTTTCAATTTTTTATGAGGTCTCTATGTAGAAGTGAATCAAACAGCATTTTTAGTCCAATGGAAATATGTTAGAAAAGAAAACAAAGAAAAACTGTCATCAACGTCACAGTGTACTATGAGGACCTTTCCAGGGTGCTAAAGAGAAGAGCTTTGAAAGAACAACTGCATACTGAAAAGTGAAGCAGATACAGTCTTCTGTTTAAAACATTTTTGTAGGATTCAGGAGATAATAATTTTAGGTTCTCATTTTGTGCAAACTATTTAATTTCTCTGAGTCTCCATTTCTTCCTTTCTTATTTAGATAGTAAATTCATTGGCGCAAGAACTTTCTTTTTCATGACTGATATTCATCTGACTAAATGTGGATATCTACCATGTCAACATCTATATATAATCTAGTTATCCCAGTACTGCTTCATAGACAGTGGAGGGAAATATATTATTTTCAAAAGCTGTTCATATAATTGTAAACTCCAACAATAAGGTATAGATAGGAATCACATAATGAAGAAGCCTGTTAGTCTCCACGAACAGTAAGGGGAACCTAAAGTCTCTAGTTTATCGATTACAGTATCTAAAGATGGGGAAAATGAAACCAACTTGAGATTATCTTGTCTAATTGTTAAGACTTCTAGGTATTCCTACAACCCCTGTTATTAATAGCTATAAAAATTTCAAGTAGATAGTCTTAAAACATCTGAATCTACAAGTATTAGACAATCTTTAGAAACAATGAATATACAAAGACCCCTCAGTAAGATATTCACAGATATGTTCCTGCAGTGAAAAGAAGAAAGAAAGTACATGGGTCATCTGTATCTAATTAGATGGGTTGTTTTTTTTTTCATAAGGTTTACAGTAAAGACAAGTAAAGAAAGAAAATTTATCAGTTATTTGGTGCACTTTACCTGTAAGTAAGAATAATGTCCTTACAGAACTAACTATAGGAGCACCTGAAGAAAATCCAACCACTTCCAATGACCTAATTCAATCTGAGTTTTAATGATAGACTGAAATTACCTTACAGGATAATAAAATCCTTCTGACAGCTGAAGCAGGCTTCAATGCAGAGAACCAAAGGTTTTCACTAAGCTGGTGCAAATGTCTGCTACATGTGCAGAAAGACTATTACATGAAACTTGCAAAAACGTAAGAATTTAAGATCATCAAGTCCAACGATTAACCTAGCACTGCCAAGTCCATCACTAAACCATGTACCTAAGCACCACATCTACACATCTTTTAAATACCTCCAGGGACAGTGACGCAACCACCTCCCTGGGCAGCCTGTTCCAATGCCTGACCACTCTCTCAGTGAAGAAATTTTTCCTAAGATCCAGCCTAAACCTCCCCTGGAGCAAACTGAGGCCATTTCCTCTTGTCCTATTACTTGTTACTTGGGAAAAGAGACTGACACCCACTTTGCTACAACCTCCTTTCAAGTAGCTGTAGAGCGCGATAATCTTCTCAGCCTAATTTTCTCCAGACTAAACAACCACAGTTCCCTCAGCCGCTCCTTATAAGACTTTATGAGGATGCTGAGGGAATGCTCCAGACCATTCACCAGCTTCACTGCCCTTGTTTGAACATGCTCCAGCAACTCAATGTCTTTCTTATAATGAGGGGTCCAAAACTGAACACAAGATTCGAGGTGTAGCCTTACCAGTGCTGAGTACAGGGGGACAATCACTTCCCTACTCCTGATGGTCACATTATTTCTGACACAAGCCAAGACTCCATGCTACTCACTTCTATTCATCTGGCTGTTGACCCCAACTTTCTAGTGAAGATTTAAATATCTAAGGAGAGAAACAAAAAAAATTATCTGAAACATTTGTTCGTTGAAATAATAACTTCTAAAAAATTGTTTAAAGAAAGCAATGTGTGTTTTTTTTCCTGTAAAATTAGAAAGATAATTCAAAGGTTAATTATTGCAAACACAAGTTCTTGAGATACAAGGGCGATATACTTAAAATGCAATAACTGAAAATGGAGATAGACATTTTTTAAAGTTGTTGCATTACATATGTCCCTATAATGGAAGAATACTAGCATAAGATCCAACAATGCTAGAGACAATTGTCTATAAGTTTTGTCAAGTAATGGAGTGCTTAACTGCCAAAAGAGTCTCAGTGTCTATTCTTGAACATATTTTACTTTCTATGCATTGATTATCTGTTTGGGTGCACCAGAGAGAGTATGATTTTGGCTTAGTAGGTCTACTTATGTGGATTTATTTAGACTAATTTGGTAGTGAGGAAGGAAACTATTTTCTTTCTAACATGTCGGATGCCATAGCCATGTTCATATTTTTTAGTAGTTATTAATGAAATGAAGTGAAAAATGAATACATCAGAGTATTACCTGAGGAACCTAAACATACATGAGTCTACAGGACCTGACGAGATGCATCCCAGAGTCCTGAGGGAATTGGCTGATATAGTTGCCAAATCACTCTCCATAATATTTGAAATGTCCTGGCAGTCCAGTGAAGGTCCTGGAGACTGGGAAAAGGAAAACATTGCACCCAGTTTTGAAAAAGGTAGCAAGGAGGACCCTGGGAACTACTGCCCTGTCAACCTCACCTCTGAGCCTGGGAAGACCATGAAGCAGATCTTCCTAGAAGCTATGTTAAGGCACATGGAGGACAGGGAGGTGATTTGAGACAGCCAGCATGGCTTCACCAAGGGCAAGTCCTGCCTGAACCAACCTAATGGCCTTCTAGGGTGGAGTGACCACATCAGTGGACAAGGGAAGAGCTACCGATGACGTCTATATGGACTTCTGTAAGGCCTTGGACACGTTCCTTCACAACATCCTTCTCTCTCAATTGGAGAAAGATGGATTTCATGGGTGGACTGTTGGGTGGATGAGGAATTGGTTGGATGGTTGCATCCAGAGGGTAGTGGTCAATGGCTCAATGTTCAGACGGAGATCAGTGACAAACTGTGTCCCTCAGGGGTCTGTATTGGAACCAAGACTCTTTAATATCTTCATCAATGACATAGACAGTGGGATGGAGTGCGCCCTCAGCAAGTTTGCAGATGACACCAAGAGGAGTGGTGCAGTTGACATGCCTGAGGGATGGGATGCCATCCAGAGGGACCTGGACAAGCTCAAGGAATGCGCCCATGTGACCCTCAAGGGTCAACAAGGTTCAACAAGGCCAAGTGCAGGGTCCCGCACTTGGTCAGGGCAACTCCCAGTGTCAGTACAGGCTGGGGGATGAAGGGACTGAGAGCAGCCCTGACGAGAAGGGCTTGGGGGTACTAAAGGACGAAAAGCTGGACATGACCCAGCAACATGTGCTTGCAGCCCAGAAGGCTAACAGTGTCTTGGGCTGCATTTAAAGATGGGTGGCCAGCAGGTTGAGGCAGGGGATTCTGCTCCTCTGCTCCATTCTGCTGAGACCCCACCTGGAGTCCTGCATCCAGCTCTGGAGGCCCTCAGCACAGGAAAGACAAGGAGCTGTTTGAGAGGGTCCAGAAGAGGGCCACCAAAATGACCAGAGTGATGGAACACCTCTCCTCTGAGGACAGGCTGAGAGAGTTGGGATTGTTCAGCCTGGAGAAGAGAAGGCTCCAGGGACACATTATGGCAGCCTTCCAGTACTTAAAGGCAGCTTATAAGAAAGACGGGGACAGACTTTTTAACAGTCCCTGTTGCAGTAAGACAAAGGGTAATGGTTTTGAACTAAAAGAGTGTAGATTTAAGCTAGATCTAAGGGAAGCAATTTTTGACAATGAGGGTGGTGAAACACTGAAGAGGTTGCCCAGAGAGGTGGTAGATGCCCCATCCCTGGAAACATTTACAATCAGATTGGATGGGACTGTGAACAAGCTGATCTAGTTGAAGATGTCCTCGGTCATCGTGGAGGTATTGCAGTAGATGACCTTTAAAGGTCCCTTCCGCCCCAAACTATTCTATGATTTCATGATTCTCTGATTCTATGATTCTATGATTATATAGTTTACTCCATCCCTGTGTATCCAGCTGAGGGGTCAGAGATGTTCATTTAAATCCTCTGAGCCTGCTGCATCTTGATTAAGTAGTAAATGACTGCGTAAGAAAAGAATGGAGATACTATCTTCAGCTTTGTTGGTATAATACATATTCAGAAAACACTCTCTGAGAAACTTTGAACCTAGTTTGCTGGTGATCAAATGTAAGGTGACCACAAGACAATTTTTCACACCAGAATTTATCATCCTGGAACCAGAACCACAGAGGCACTGAGATGTTTAATTCTCCATATCCCATTGCTTGCAAAGAGGAATTAAACACCTCACTGCCATTGTTGAACTGGCCTTAGATAATGTTGTTGGCATCTGTGGAATAAGACATTTATGAAGTGCAAAGAAGTTACTTCAGAAGTAATTTAAGAATTTACCTTTTATTCTTAGATATATATCACCACAGTTATGAATATGATGCATCCAAACCTTTTTGTTCCTCTAGCTTTTAGTGTTTGTTAATCCCATAGGCTAGTCTGAGTCACTACACACCAGGTTAATTTAACCAAGACGGGCTGCTGATGTGGACACACAACACATGGAAAAGCTTTAACAAAATTTATCATTTGCCTTTGTGCTACATATTCTTAAGATGTGTTTTTTACATGTCTTTTTTACAGAATGAATGAATGGTTTCTAGTCTCTTTCCTACTGAGTTATGAAAGAATTTGTCTCATATTTAAAGGAAATTGAAAGAACTCTTGTGAGTTTTGAACTTAGTGACCATTACACTGGTAGACTGAAGTACAATGTAGAGATTCTTCAGGTAGCTTGAACTTAAGCAGGGATAATGAAAATTTAAATTGTCTCACTTATTAGTGGCTTACAACTGCTGGCAGTTCCTTTCTGTTTCCTCGTTCAGAATGATGGTTAATATTTTCTCCTTAAATAGAACTTAACAGTAAAAGACCTTAAGATTGCGTTGTTGTTATTATTATTATGAAAAGCTTACTTGGAAAGTCCAATCCAAGTGACAGCAACTTCTGAGCCTCTAATTCAAGTTTGAACAGTTAACCAACATAAAAGTGTATCTTTTTTTTCTTGTCTGTATTAATCCTGAGAAGGATTAATATATTCATAGGAAAACTGTAACAACAAAATCAAACCACACAGCAAAGTTGTGTCTGCAAAAGAAGCAAAGCTGACTTCCAGTATTATAGTTGTAAAATAGAGATAAAATATTCCCTATTTTGGCAACAGAAACTCTGTGATCATAAATATAATAAATACTGAAATTATGTATTTTCCCTGTTAAGGGATTTTATGAATGGTCTCCAGTAGCTCCAGAGCACAGGGTTTCTTCCTGCCTGGTCACTGCATTCCAGCCACATTTACCTGAGGGTCTCCGCTCCAGGATGAAAAAGGCAGCTGCTGGTTTCTCACATGCACACACTAACAGACACATGCACGTGCAGAGAATGGGGACAGGGCCGGTCACACAGGTGGCCACGGACTTGGTGCTGCCTCCAGCAGCACCCACATTCAGGCTTCCCACCAGACACAGGCACAGGCAACCACGTCCCCTCCTCCCCTGGGGCTGGCAGAGGCAGAAGGTCACTAGTGCTGCACACACGCCACACTCTCCAGGTTCACAAGCACATGCACATCTGTGGATCCCCGAGCACCCACATGACCTCTCTGCCCTCCCGGCACCCCTGACTGGATCCCGGCCCCCCTTACCACACCACTGACTCGCTGGCTGGTCCAGCTGGGTGCTTGCTGCAGAGCACTTACACACTTGTCCCACAGGCACCCCACAGTCGTGGGTTCCCCCGAATATCAGCATGGACCCTCTGCCCACCTCATACCCCAGACTTGGGGCTTCCTACTCCCTCATTGGTCCAGCTTGAAGTCTGCCAGTGAATCCACATGCACACCCCATGTACACTCTACACAGACACACTTTGGGGAAGATACAAGCAGGCACCCTCCCCAAACAGCTGGAATGTGGGCATGGTGGGGCAGCGATTTACCCAACACAGCCACTGGCATTGGATTATGTGTAACCAGAACCTTTTATACCCCTTTCTGTCTATTCCCCACTTTTTCCTCCCTGACTCCCCTCCCCCCAAAATTATTTAATAAATTTTGCATAGTCACAAAGGTCACCTTCGAATATCCCATATCTTCATGGTCCCCTTGTTTCCCCCTTCTTGTCACTTAGAAAGCCCAGGTTGTCTGTCTCCAAAGCTGTGCCTGGAGTTCTTAATGGCCCTTCAATTAGTAACTCAAGACTTTTGGTCTTTGCCCCTGTCTCCCTTGTCTGTCAGGTTTGTGTCTCTCTGTTCTTGCTTCCCCCTTTACTTATTATCCCCTTTTACATTGAATAGGTCCTTCACCAGATATTCTTAATGAAGCAGACCTCTCACCCTCTACATACCCTACAGTTGCCATAGAAATACAGATCATAAAACCACCCATACTAGATGGAATAGATGTTTTATCATTCTTCTTTCAGTTTATTACACAAATAATTTCAGGAAAAAATGCATGTATAATTGGAAAATCATTGTGTTACTTTTGTTTGTTAAAATAAAATTAAAAATCTTTTTATGAGATTTGGCTTTTGGGATTACAAGGCTACAGATAAGGCATGATCATACATTTAACAAACTTAATAAATCAGATCAATAGAACATCAGGGAATTAATCAGCATATCCAGCATATTACAGTGTTATAAACAAGCAATCATCTTTGCGTGCATTTGAATTGCAGCAAGAAGGACCCTGCAAGAAAGGAACCTCTTATCTGCTGCCACAGCAGGATTTACCAGACATTTGCTGATGATGACAATTTATCAACTAATAGGTTGCATAATTATGGTCAAATAAAGCTCATATGTGTCCTATTAAATGCAACTTTGTCTTGGTATAGATAAGGCATAAGTTAAAAAGGGGAGGTGCTGGTCCCAAACACTTTTTTATAAACTTATATCCAAGACAACATAATATTAAATGTATCAAACATTTTTTGGAGTAGGAATAGAAACCATTGTTCTTTCTTCACAGTTGCAAGTCTTTAACATATTAAGCATATAAACATTGTCTGTGTGAGACTCTCTCATGTTTTGGCCCAAATAACTTTTTTAATAATGCCATAATAAGGGAGGCTACTTCAGCAAGAGGGGCTGACATGCCATGACTTCAGAATACTTGTCATTGTTTAACCCCAGCTGACAACTAAGCACCACACAGCCTCTCACTCACTCCCTGCCTGATGAGATGGGGGAGAAAATCAGAAGGGTAAAAGTGAGAAAACACATGTATTGAGATAAAGACAGTTTAATAAGTAAAGCAAAAGCCGCGCACACAAGCAAAACAAAACAAGGAATTCATTCACTGCTTCCCACGGGCAGGCAGGTGTTCAGCCACCTCCAGGAAAGCAGGGCTCCATCACGCGTAATGGTTACTTGGGAACACAAACACCATCACTCTGAACATCTCCCACTTCCTTCTTCTTCCCCCAGCTTTATATACTTTATATAAAGCTGGGACAAAGAAGAAGGAGGGGTGGAGGCACATTCAGAGTTATGGCCTGCATGGTACTTAGTTGCTGGCTGGGGTTAAACCGCACCACTGTCCTTTTACAATTCCTAACTGGTAGGACTGGCTGGCCTATCATCTTTCCTTTTCTGCTTTTATTCAAGATAATCTCCAGTGAATTAAACCAGATTGATCTAGTATAGTCATATGCATATAGCTATCTAGTATCAGCTCCAAAAACAAGCTGAAATGTAGTATGGTGAATTCCGCATTTATCAGTATAAAATGAATTCTAGGGACTCTCTATTTCCTTTAAATATTCAGATTAGCTCCTTCTTCTAATCAGAGTTTTTTCTTAACACAGAACATGATAAACAAGGTATTCATTGCTCACAATTTTTATAAATGCTTTTTCCAAGCAAATGTATTTGGGGTCTCTAACAAAAAAATTATTAGCACTGCTTGAAAAGAGATTTACAATTTTTTTTTTTTTAATTAAATGTATTCAGTTTGTTCTGCTATTATTTATGGCAGTCCTACTTTTCATTCTCCGTAAGCATTCAGACATTTAATCAGGATTTTAATAAAAGAACTCTTTTAAGTCTCATGCTGCTAGAATGTGTCAGAGCAATGCAAAACCCATAATGCCCACATGCTGATCAGTTCTTCTTTTTCTGAAGTGTCCATATTAAATAAAACTATTTGGCACATTTCAAAACACATTTTCAAATGTTCATAGGTATCCTGCAGTACCAAGGAAAATATCATACTGCACTTGCTGAGCTGCTAAGTTGCCATTGAATCTCATTTTTATCCTTCCTTCAGCCAATGATTTAAAAAACAACAAATCTTAAAATTACTAGAAGTACATTTGAAAGACATAAATGTGTTTGATCCTATGGATCTACATAAATATTGACAAGGAATCTTTCTTAAAAATTAAATCTGATTTATATTGATATAATTGAGTACAGAAATTTTTTTTGTTCTTCAAGTTACTTCACCTTCATCAACAACTCATAAAATGCTAGTGGAAAATCAAAGGAAAATCATGTCATTGAATTTTTATTTTTTGTCCTGCATACTGAAATTTAATTTCACTTCTTAAAGGTAAAAAAAATCAAAACTACATCATCTGCAACATGAGAAATTTTAGTCAGTTTTTTTCTAAAACCATACCAAGGAAATCTACAAATCGTGGCTTCTTTTCCTTCTTTTTTGAAGTGAATTTTTTTTTTATATATATGGAGTTGTAAGTAATACAACAGATAGTAAAGAAAGTTTTCATTGCAGTCTTCTAACAGTTTAAAACCAGTATAATTTTGCAAGGATCAGTACTGTAGTAATTTTTATACATATGTATATGTATATATAATCAGAATCAGGCCCTTCTAGCTTTTATTTTTCAGGCAGTGTTTTTACCCTGGTGTATATCTACCTTAAATTGCCATAAAATCTGTGGAATGACTCTAGATTTATGGTAGTGGTGATCTGACCTCACCTTTTTCGTTCAAATCCTGACTTAGTTTTTAAATGAAATTGAAGTTTGCTCTAATATCCAGATCTCTGTCTCTGCATAAAATAAAGACATTTCACAAGCTCAGCATAACCTCAGTCTCTGCAGAGATCTGGATATATGCCAATTTTAAGTGGTGTTGAATCAGCAAAAATGTCTGAAGAATTGTGAACAGATTTGTCAAGAGATAACAGTCATAATCCCAGCTTAAATTTAGGGTCACAGGTGCTTTATATTACTAGCAGAATAAAAAGTAAAAAGAGGCCAGGGCACATATGTCCTCTTGTCAAGCACCAAGCATTTGAAGCCAGGATGATGTCTCACCTGCATAAACATTACATATGTATACACTTTTATGAAGGTAAAGAGATGGTTTCTGATTTCACTTTGTCCCTTCCTTGGTTTTTGCTAGACAGCAGTCATCATAACTCTACTCTGGAAAGAAACAGCGTTACAGGAGTGTCTTTGCCTGCTAGCAATTGATTTGTGACATTCTTACCGGGTGTTAATTATTTTTATGAATAAGAAAACATAAAGCTGTAACTTAGATTGAATGATGGAGTAGGATAGTCAGTGAAAAGCTGTATTGGAAAAGTTACCTGATCATCTATCTGCATCATTCAAAATATCTCACCCTATTCAATTGCAGACAATCCAGGATTCCATCATTATCTAGAGATGTCCTCCTGGGCATACTGAAAGTCATATGAGTTTTGGACACTGCTGAACAAATGGAGCCTTAGTTCATCATTAAGCCCCAAAAAGAAAAACAAATCAGGCATTCCTCCAATTCTCTTCTTTGCAGTGGATCCAACACTCATTCTTAGAACATTACTACTGAATGCAGAAGACTTTATAGCATGGGCTCTATTTTCCACGGACTTGACCACAGGAAATATCTTAAAGTCAATTCTCTGCTTGAACAAAATGGAGTACTTTAACATTTTACATTCAATATATTGGTGGCAACTTGAAACCCTAATGAAATTAATCTCCACTAATCTGAAATATTCATAGTTAGTGGAAAGTAATGTTTATTTTTGTGTGCTATTCACCTCACCCTAAGGTAGATGTCAAAAAATTTGCTCTATAAATATCTATTTTTGTTCCTCCTTGTAAAGAGAATCAAGAAACGAAGTTCCAGTGATGATGCTATGTGCATTCAAGAAGAATGCCTAATTGTATAAGTATGGGAATTCAGGAATTTCAAATTACTTCATCTGCTAGTACTGGAGCACTGCAGATTCACAGACTTGGAAACAAAAGGGGACCCTGATTGTGTAGCCCAGTGATTACATCACTCTGGGAGCTGACAGTACAGTCTCTTATGCTTGAATTACTTTTCTTTTTTATTCAATCATTCTTTAAGAGAATAATATCCCTTGGAGTAAAGGCCTGAAAACATGTCACTCTTCATCTTGGATATATTGCATTAGAGACACTAACAATTTTAGGGAGCCATTTCTGTATATTTGGTATGAGACAGTCTCAGATTTTCAAAATGCTTGTGCTCTTCCATGAAACAGTTTCATCTCTATATCTGACCATCATTGTATAAATAAGGACCTATTTTTAAAAGCTATTTCATCTGTGCCTCGGTCAAGGATAGATCATCTGCATTCTCCTGAAATAATATAACAGTTCCTTAAAGATTTGTCTGAGACCTGTTCTTCAGTTATAAAAAATAAAAGCTGTAACGAATTTCCAAAGCTGTTTCTTTTACTAAAGAGATTAAATTAATTAAACATATAGAATCACATTTCTTATTTAGTTTTACACAAACTTCTCTCAATTTTCATGATATTATAACTGATGTCATTGCTACCATATATAAGGAGTGTATCAAAGGTGGAAGAGCAAAGAAACAGATCAAAGTTCATATCTAATAATGATAGCTGTTTCTAATGGATCTCAGTACACTTAATTGGAGACTATGAACAATCAAACAAGTATTTCTGAGAGAAGATTATTTATAAACATGAAAAAATATGTTTGTTTGTTTTTCTACAAGTAGTATGGTTTAAAGTCTATTTTCCCTACAGCAACTATTTCTTTACTGATAGAAAAGTAGTGATCTGTGGTACCATATTGGCAAAGTTAACTAGCCAAACCATAAATTGGATGGTATTTTTGTGTTATTTTTTTCTCCCTGTTACTCTTTTGGACTATATCTGATTAATTAGAAACTGAAAAAGGAGTTCTAGGTACCAGTGATCATAGTCATTTTGGTAAAATACAGAAACAATGGAAAAACTTTACCTACTCAAGACACTGTTTGATTTGTGTTTTGCCTCAGTCTGCTTGGAGAATCTCTGGATGTGCAGTAGTAAGAAATAATGAGGTAAAACTTTTATTCTTTTGTCACATTTTTCAAGGGCAAAAGAAGTGAACTCCACAGGTTGTATCTGTAGCTAAACTGAACTGTCATATGCTACCAAGGGTCATTCCAATGAGGCTGCCCTAGCTGGAAGTGTTTTGTTTCTATTCATGGTTTGGACACATATGGCATTCTTTGATAACCTTCCATGCCTCCGTATTGCACTGTAAATTGCACTGGGTATTTTGGGAGTGTGCCAGTCTTAGACATCCATTTGGAACTTCTAGCATTCACCCTGACCCCATCTGAACCATGCAAACTTCACAATCTTGTCATTGCTTCTTATATAATGGGAACCTGCTTGACTTGTGCTATTAGCCATCTTCTTGAGGCATAAGGGTTCTGTTTTGTGAAGAGGTGAAGCCAGACAGAAATGGCCTCTTTCCTGTGGCTTTCAGGAACTATGTATATCTTTACCATAAATCTCATCTGCTTGTATTCCTTCAGTTTTCAGTCTCATATCCTTTGTATTACTCCATCCACCTTAGATGCTGAGGCTTCCTGATATGTCTTCTATGCTTCTTGCATCAATTACTGACCATTCAAAACCAGGCTGGATGGGGTTTTGAGCAACCTGGTTGTTGTGGTTTAACCTCAGCCAGCAACCAAACACCACACAGCCTCTCACTCCCTCCCTCTCAGGTGGGATGGGGGAGAGAATTAGAAGAGTAAAAGTGAGAAAACTTGTGGGTTGAGATAAAGACAGTTTAATAGGTAAAGCAAAAGATATGCATGCAAGCAGAGCAAAACAAGGAATTCATTCACCACTTCCCATTAGAAGACAGGTGTTCAGCCCTCTCCAGGGAAACAGGGCTCCATCACATGTAACAATTACTTAGGAAGAGTCACAGAATCACAGAATCACTATGTTGGAAAGGACCTTCAAGATCATCAAGTCCAACCACTAATCCAGCGCCACCATGTCCCCTAAACCATGTCCTGAAGCGCCACATCCACACATTTTTTGAACACTTCCAGAGATGGCGACTCCACCACCTCCCTGGGCAGCCTGTTCCAATGCCTGACCACTCTCTCAGTGAAGAAATTTTTCCTAATATCCAATCTAAACCTCCCCTGGTGCAACTTGAGACCATTTCCTCTTGTCCTATCACTAGTTACTTGGGAGAAGAGACCAACACCCACCTTGCCACAACCCCCTTTCAGGTAGTTGTAGAGAACAATAAGGTCTCCCCTCAGCCTCCTCTTCTCCAGACTAAACAACCCCAGTTCCCTCAGCCACTCCTCATAAGACTTGTGCTCCAGACCCCTCACCAGGTTCGTTGCCCTTCTCTGGACACGCTCCAGCATCTCAATATCCTTCTTGTAGTGAGGGGCCCGAAACTGAACACAGCATTCAAGGTGCGGCCTCACCAGTGCCGAGTACAGGGGCACAATCACTTCCCTGCTCCTGCTGGCCACACTATTCCTGATGCAGGCCAGGATGCTGCTGGCCATCTTGGCCACCTGGGCACACTGCCAGCTCATGTTCAGCCGGCTGTCAACTAGCACCCCCAGGTCCCTTTCCGCCGGGCTGCTCTCCAGCCACTCCTCCCCAAGCCTGTAGCATTGCATGGGGTTGTTGTGGCCCAAGTGCAGGATCCTGCACTTGGCCTTATTAAACCTCATACAGTTGGCCTCTGCCCATCGATCCAGCCTGTCCAGATCCCTCTGCAGAGCCCTCCTACCCTCCAGCAGATCAACACTCCCACCCAACTTGTTGTCTTCTGCAAACTTACTGAGGGAACACTCGATTCCCTCATCCAGATAATCGATAAAGATATTGAACAAGACCGGCCCCAGAACCGAGCCCTGGGGAACACTGTTTGTGACCGGCCGCCAGCCAGATTTAACACCGTTCATCACAACTCTCTGGGCTCGGCCATCCAGCCAGTTCCTCACCCAGCGAAGAGTAAATCTGTCTAAGCCACAAGCCGCCAGTTTCTCCAGGAGAATGCTGTGGGAGACGCTGTCAAAGGCTTTACTAAAGTCCAGGTAGACAACGTCCACAGTCTTTCCCTCATCCACTAGGCGGGTCACCTGGTCATAGAAGGAGATCAGGTTGGTCAAGCAGGACCTGCCTTTCATGAACCCATGCTGGCTGGGCCTGATCCCTTGGTTGTCCTGCACATGCCCTGTGAGCACTCTCAAGACCAACCGCTCCATAATCTTCCCTGGAACAGAGGTCAGGCTGACAGGCCTGTAGTTGCCAGGATCCTCCTTCCAGCCTGTGTTATACTTCCAGCAGATGTCCGGTAGGTTGAAGTCCCCCACAAGAACAAGGGCCAGCGAATGCGAGACCTCCGCCAGTCGCTTATAGAATGTCTCATCTGTGTCTTCATCCTGGCTGGGTGGTCTGTAACAGACTCCCAGCAGGATATCTGCCTCATTGGCCTTCCTCCTCATCCTTACCCACAAGCACTCTACTTGGTCTTCACAATCTTCGATTTCTATGCAATCAAAACACTCTCTAACATACAGAGCCACCCCACCGCCTCTCCTTCCCTGCCTATCCCTTCGGAAGAGCTTATAGCCATCCATTGCAGCACTCCAGTCATGAGAAGCATCCCACCATGTTTCTGTGACGGCAACTACGTCATAGCTGTCCCGCTGCACAATGGCTTCCAGCTCCTCCTGTTTGCTGCCCATGCTGTGTGCATTGGTGTAGATGCACCTGAGCTGGGCTATCGATTTCAACTCTGGCACGTTGAACCTACCCCTAAGTTCAACTCTAGTGAGCCTGGTTTTATCCCCTCCCCCCTCCAAATCTAGTTTAAAGCCCTCTCAATGAGGCCTGCCAGCTCATGAGCAAGAATCCTTTTGCCCCTTGGCGTCAGTTGCACTCCATCAGCTGCGAGGAGGCCCGGTGCCGTGTAAACCGCCCCGTGGTCAAAAAAACCAAAATTCTGACAACGGCACCAGCCCCTGAGCCACGTGTTGATCAGGTGTGCAGAAAACTGTGATCACTCCAAACGTTCCCCCTTCCCTCTTCACCCCAGCTTTATATGCTGAGCATGACATCATATGGTACAGAATATCCCTTTGGCCAGCCTGGGTCAGCTGTCCTGGCTGTGTCCCCTCCCAGCTTCCTGTGCACCCCCAGCCTTCTCACTGGCAGGCCAGCATGAGAAGTTGAACAGTCCTTGACTGCTTAAACAACTGAAAACATCAGTATGTTATCAACATTATTTTCATCCCAAATCCAACACATAGCCTCATACTAGGTAACTGTTAGGCATGATGGAGTCCTGTTTTCCTGGAGTTGGTTGAACACCTGCTTGCCAATGGGAAATAGTGAATGAATTCCTTGTTTTGCTTTGCTTGCATGCACGGCTTCTGTTTTGCCTATTAAACTATCTTCATCTCAGCCCATGTGTTTTCTCACTTTTATTCTTCCACTTTATTCTCTCTCTCAACCCACCAGAGGGGAAGTGAGCGAGTTGCTGTGTGGGGCTTAGATGCCTGCTGGGGTTAAACATTGACAGTCCTTTTTTGGTGCCCAATATGGGGCTCAAAGGGTTTGAGATAACAACAGATTTGATTGAAATGTGCTAGATGGAATTTATAGCTATTATTGCTGTTTAACTATTAATCCACAGGCTCCTGTGCTTGCCATGGGTTTGCTTTCCTTACTGTATATCAGAGTCTAGTGCTCGTCAGTGGCTGCTTTTTGCTTTTGTTGCTTGCCGTACTGCTGTACTGCTTATTGTCTGACTCTGCTGTGCCTGGGAACATTTTGATAACAGCAATGGCCATACACCTCAGCCGGCAGATGGCCAAAGCATCACTGTTGTTCCTGTGCTGCTGTACTGGACAGGCTGGAACTCCAGTGTGAACTTGAGTCGAAGGGACTGTGACCCTTGGATGAGTCCAAATGGGAGGAGGACATCCTGAAGCATCTGTGGCCATGGATAAGCCCATGCCAGAGCAGGTATATCTCAAAGCATCTCTGGCCATGGTTGTGTCTGTGCCACAGCAGGTATACCTCTGATGGGGTTGTGGCACAATGATAAGTCCACGCTGGAGAAGGTACATCTCGAAGCATCTGTGGTTGTGGATAAATACACATTGCAGCAGATACACCTTGAAGCATCAGTGGCTGTGCATGAGGTCATTCTGGAGCACCTCAAAGTGTGTGGCCATGGAGAAGCCCTCGATAGTGCAGGTATATTCCTGGAGGGACTAGAACTATGGGTAAGGCCATGTTGGAGCAGTTTTGTTTCTGAAGGGACTGTGTCTATGGATGAGGCCATGCTGGAGCAGCTATACCTCTGGAGGCATTGTGTCCCATGGAGGAGGTCATTTTGGAAGAGATGCACCTCAAAATGACTGTGATTGTGGATAAGTCTATGCTGCAGCAGATATACCCCTGGAGAGACTGTGGCTCATGGAAGAGACTGCAGTCTGTGGATAAGTCCCAGCCAGAGCAGGGGCAAGGGAAGGAGTTCATTGCAGTGTTAAACCCTATGGTCCAGTCCAAAGGTCCCGGGGTGGAGATTGTAATGAAAATACTTTTAAATTGTTGTAACCCATGATTTGAGTGGCATGTTGTAGGAACTACTATAGCAGGAACCACCTGAACGAATGGAGGACAAGCCTTACAAGAAGCAGTGCAAGTACAGCAGTGACCTGACCTGAGCTGTCTTTGCTGCCCAGTAACTCCAATGCAACATCCCACTTTGCTTGTCCTGAGTGACCACCCTAAGAGATGGAGTGCAAAGTCATGGACTAAATGAAGTCAATAGAAATTTCATAGACATTTGTGGACATCTGTGGACATTTCATGGACATTTTACAGGGATGGTCTATGAACTAAGGGTACGATAATCTGTGTATTATATCAAAGGATGGGAAGTGTGGTGGTGGTGGTCAATGAAGTTATATTGGATAATGTAAATACCTCAGCATAACGTAAATGATATGGAATAAGGAGTGGATACTGTCCTGGTTTCAGCCAGGATAGAGTTAATTTTCTTCACAGAAGCTAGTGTGGGGCTATGTTTCGGATTTGGGATGAGAAAATGTTGATAACGTACTGATGTTCTGAGCTGTTGCTAAGTAGTCAAGGACAGTCCAGCTTCTTGCGCTGACCTGCTAGCAAGGAGCCTGGGGGTGCACAAGACTTTAGGAGAGGACACAGCTGGGACAGCTGACCTGGGCTGACCAAAGAGATATTCCAGACCATATGACGTCATGCTCAGTATATAAAGCTGGGAGGAAGAAGAAGGAAGGGGTGGAGGGACATTTGGAGTTACGGCCTCTGGCTTCCCAAGAAACCATTATGCGTGATGGAGCCCTGTTTCCCTGGAGATGGCTGAACACCTGCCTGGCGATGGGAAGTAGTGAATGAATTCCTTGTTTTGCTTTGCTTGTGTGTGTGGCTTTTGCTTTACCTATTAAACTGTCTTTATCTGAGACCGTGAGTTTCCTCACTTTTACTCTTCCGATTCTCTCCCTGGTCCCACTGCTGGGGAGGGAGTGAATGACTGTGTAGTGCTTAGTTGCTAGCTGGGGCTAAACCACGACAAGACCTAATAGCTCTCTACTATCTTTCACATGTAAAATTTTTGAAGTTTGCAAATAGACTGAGAACGATGAGCTCTCTTTCTCAAATTTTCTGCTTTCAGCCTGGTTCTTCTGAAGAAAGAAAACTTACGAATTTTTTTGTGTCTCTTTAAATCTATCTACCTCTATGAACTTTTCACCTGATTTCTGCCAAAGATGAGAGAAATGCTGAGGTGTCAAAAATGAGTTTCATAAATATCAGTGACCATATAGATGATAAAAATTCAAATTGTAATGTCTCCTTTGAAAAGATTTTAGGCAGAACTGGACAATCAGCACAGTATTGAACAGACATCAGCATACATACAAAGAGTCCAGAACTCAGGCTGGGCACGTAGGTAACACAAGGATTATGCAGGTGATATCATGGAAGAAAATGCATTGGGAAAAAATGACACAAATCTTCACATTTCCTATGGCACTCATAGGAAATAAGTCTAGTTTATTTAAATTGTAATTCACATGGCTAAAAAAAATGTTTGAATAGATATTATCTATGATATTGGGCTATGATTACAGCCCAATTTTTGTGTCTCTCAAAGGATTACATCTAGTACAAATATTAATGTCTAGGTTATTCACCCTCACTTTTGCTTGATTTCTTGCTTAAATCAGAGAAAACGAGGAAGCTGTTTATGGCTTTTGCTCCCCTACTTCCCAAACTTTGAGTAAAAACTGAAGAGAAACATCTGTGACATTGTGCTGAATGTCATAGACATTCTTTTTCGTGCTTGTATAATCTGTTACAATGTCCTGCTTTGTAGATTGCCACCTGGCATAGATTAGAGCACCTGTTATTGGGACATGCAGGTGGGATTTTCTTTGGATGGAAACCAGGGAAAGGAGAGCTGGCATGTGCGTCATGCAGAGCTACCTTGCTTTGATATGGAATTAGTATGTAGCTAAAGCAGCTTTGGAACCTGGAGACTGCAAAGTGCTTGTAGGTTCTGGTAGGGTCAGCAATCTCAAGCAAGGCACGGAGTGATCAGCAGTGTCCAAGACTTCTACTGCTCCTGCTTTTCTTCTGCTTCTCTTGGCTCTACTGTGTTTTTGTCGATCATTTTTGAGAGGTGGGATTATTCTTTGGTTTTGCCAGCACCTACCTTCTGTTGTTTCATTTCCACCAGACCAAAAATTCATTGACATCAGACCTCATCAATAATTTTCAAGAGCTTTATCCAATTTAACATGTGAAAGTCCAGACTTTGTGTCTTGATTCTTATACATGTATCTAAATATAAAAATGATATAAATATTAAAATAAAGTGTTTAACTATTTTATAAAGGGAGTACAAAAAAGGTTGCATGACATTTACTGGATAGGATATTTTATGAAGACCCATATTTCATGTCTTTCAGACCCAAGTCTCCCTACAGGACTATGAAGACCTTAGGATTTTTCTCCCACATAAGTCAGTTGCTTTAATAAAAAACATTACAACTCTGTAGGAAAATAATCAGAAAGACAATGTGAATCCATAATTTCTGAGTGAGTATGTATGCAATTATCTTTGGTTACTATGAATTTCTGGAAAATATGTCAAAATATTACATAAAGGTCAGTAGTTTCAATTATTTCACAGCAGTAGTGTATTCTTTGAGACTTAGAATCATTGTCAATATCCTGCAAAGATCTAAAATTTAGTTTTCAAAAGCATTAACTGGTCATTATTAGTAGCAGTATGCTTTTAATATGAACTATTTTTGCTTTTTTTTTTCCCCAAATCCTCCTTTAAAAACTACTGTTCTCCGAGGCCCTTAATGAGTAATAGAAGTAAGTTTTAGCTAGCAAAAAATTATTATACTTACCTTCAATAAGTGAAAGATTCATACAGAAACAAAATGAAAGACTTTAACAAAAAGAAATAATAAAAAAATAGTTTATGTATGATCTCAGTTTGCAGAATACAATTTATATACCAGGCTGAAAAAATGTATGCATAGTATCCAGCAGGTTCACCTTCACTCTCTCTGTCTCCCATGTACAGTTAACATAGCGTAGCACCAACCCTGAATTTTGCCCTTAGAGTCACTAACATTGACAATGTCTATCTTGCACTGAAAAGGAAAACGGAAATATTTACACTTTATTTTTCAGGTCGTCTATAATGGTGAGATGGTGAGAAAGTTTAGCAAATGCCATCGCAAGAGACGTGATGTTGTCTAAGCTTTCAGTTTTACCAATAGGATTAATTTATTAATTACTCTTTTTCATTTAACGTATCCTTTCATTACAGAAAATAACAATTGCAAAAAAAAAAAAAAAGTGGGCCTATGATTTAAAAATTTGTTTCCATGTGGACTTTTCCTCCTAACTTGTTTGACATACACTAATAATATTGGTAACAAAAATAAAGAAGCTACCTGATAGAGAAAGTTATTATTGTTACAATTTAAAAAGCTTAAATGAAACTTTACAGCTGATGCAACATATCAAAGTAACTATGCCTGTTGTTTGGTTTTTTTTCACATCAGTGTAAATCATATGAAAATAGAGAAGAAAGGATAACTCAGAACAATGAAATTTGGAGCAAATATTGAAGCTATCAATATTTACCAACATCTCTTAGTTATTTCAGCTATAACAGTTTGCAGGCTTTCCCCATCCCGCCCCCCCCCCCAAGCCCCAAGAGAGAGAGAAAGATTTTGAAGGAATATAGCTGCTATGTAGTCATTGTATTGTAATGCTGCCTTTTTCTGAAATTTATATTTCAAATAATTCAGGAAAAATAATTCCAGAACTACATTATATTTTTGAAAATATTTGCAGATATCGATAAAAAATCATTGGGAATAAAAAATTAATTGTGGGAAATTGGTGGTAAATACTCATTAAAAGTTATGCTGATAAGAATCTTAGATAATTGCACAATGCTGACAAGGTACTCCAATATATTGTATCTGGGTTTAAATAAGATAATATTTTGTTTGATCATATTTTGACTTTTTAGATTTGTCTCTAACTTCTTTTCAGTCATCTACTTTCTCTCTAAAAGTCCATCTACTTGTATGGAAACAATTGTGCATGATTGCATTTATGTGCGTTTAATGGGCTTTGGTAAATCACCTACTTGAAATGGTTACTTACAACATATTGATACAATTTGGGTTAATGGTTTTGTCATGAACAACAAAGACAACATCTGCAGTCACATCATCTGTGGTATTTTTTAGACAGAAGTATGTATCAAGCATATTTTCCTTCTAGGTCTGTTAACAATAACTGACTTCTGACTGTTGTCATATGACGCGTCAACTTAATTTACCAAGAATTTGGCAAAATGGTTGCATACCTATTAAAAGTTCCTATTAAACAATACCTATTAAAAATAAAAGATTATTTTTTTCCCTGCTGCAGGGGAAAAAAAAAGACAAAAAAAAAGACATTCTTTTATTTATTGTGCTTGCCATTAGGTTATCTCACTAAAGGTTAATCATGTTGCATAAAAACACGGAGAAGTTCTAAGGAGCAATGATAGGTGAAGGAACTCTGGCTTCTGTAGGTATCTCAGACAGAAAAGCAAGGTCAAAGAAAATATACCCCCTTTAAAAGCAAGACTGGCAGACTGGTAAAAACAAATGAGGAGAAGGCTGAGGTACTCAACGAATTCTTTGCCACGGTCTTCACTGGCAGTCTCTCTTCTCGTACGTCTCGAGGGGATGGACTGCAAGACAGGGACTGGAGGGAAACATAATACAAAAGTAGAAGATTTCACAGCAAATCAATTTTTTGTCACCTGTAGCACAAGAAGACAGACATGGAGAAGCAAAATAAACACAAAACAGCTGTATTCTATTCCCTTCTCTGTCCTGTGGCAGTATTCTGTACAACTCCAGATGACGTTGTACAATATAGTCACTAATTCATTGCCCAATTAGGTATTATATAATTAAGAAAATAGGCTTTCATAAAATTTCTGGAAAAAAGAACAGAGTGTTGGAGAGAATTGCTATATCTAAAATTCTACCAATTTCCGTTCACCACACATAGTACTATATTGCATCCCTGTTCCATTTATTCTGCATAACTGCAGAGCTAATTTGTATGTTCACCGAAACTTATGGTCATTCACATGCTGTTTTAAGTTGGTTTATATATTGTACCCTCGTAAACATCTTCCTTTCCTACTCTAAATAACCCTAAAAGTCAGAGGAAGATGGTGAAAGCAGAGGGTTCAAACTGTCAAACTTCAAACATCAAGGAACATAATTGCCATGGTGTTCCTTTAAAATCAATGGAGACAAGTGTTGTAGGAGATGAATCAAAACATCCAACCTATGTCTCTGCTCAAATATCCCACTGAAGATGTTTTTCTTTCTTTCCTGTGTGTAAGAAAAAAAGAGACATTGAGCTAATTAAAACCTCTGAAGCAAGATGCCTAAAATAGGTAGTATTAATAAGTTAGCAATCACTCTTACACTACATTTTCTCTGGTCATCCTTTTCAAATATGCCTTTCCTATTTCAGGCTGTTAAGATGGTACAAGAGTTCAGAATCGGGGGAAACAATCAGGCCCATGCTTGTACAAATTCAATATTAGGTACAAATTTCGACCTGTTATGATTAAAAATGAGTATCAGTATTGACCTGTTATTGCCAATTAGAATAAAAGACCTACTTGCAGTTGTGGAAACTGCTGAATAGGCATTGGAACTCCTTGATATACAGGGAATCACTTTCACAAGGCAAAAATAAAGAACTGATTCTTCTCCCGTTCTTGAACTGAGTGAAGAATTGTGTGAGAAGAAAATACAGTCCTCTATACTATATTTCTTGCTTCTTGCAAAACAGTTGGATTTTTTATTTCATTTAGTGTCACCTGAGAAGTATGAATTATGTATTTCTAATCAACCAAGTTGCATATCAGTTAAATACTTTGAGGATTGTAGTAGCTTTTTGCAGGGAAATACTCAGCTGAACACTGTACGTCATTCCTTATAAGCAATAGTGTGGTGTTATATTCATGGTAATCATCTCAAAATAACATTAGAAGGTGCCTAAAATGAATGTCCTAGTGCAATTTAAATTATTTACCAACTTTAAATCATATGTATGAAAAAGAATAGTAAATGACTAACAAATCAATAACAAAGAAAGTGATAAATTTAGTGTGGAGTACAAAACCAGTCAAACTCAAATTTGTAAATTACAGCCATGGGCTATAAATATGAAGTTCAAATAACCAGAACTAACAATATCAGAAAAGTGATTATGACTGACAGTGTGATCAGAAACAGTGCAGATCTTGTTAGAAATATTAATTTGTGTATGCAGTATGTATTACAAGTCTGCTGCACCTTTCAGATAAGAATCTTATATGTGAAATAGCATCTTTCAAGGCTATTTTTGTGCTGCTTGGCTTCTGCCAATATCATATGTAACTGCTATTTATTCAAAGACAAATTTGCTGGCATTTATTATGTTCTTTACATCTCTTCACATTTCATAAAAAGAATGGCATACAGTTCTAACAACTTGTTCCACAGGCAAGAGCATACAGGAGGCCATCAGAAAAATAAAGCATATTATTCTAGATGAAAATGAAGACAAGGAATTAGGAAGTTCTAAGACCTTATAGCTTAAGCTACAACAGAGCAAGGGATCAGGAGAACAAGATGTTCACCTATGTATTTAAGAAGAGAAGAATCACTTTCCAAAGGGATTATTTATTTCAGTCTCACAACTGCTGTGATGCATTGAATGCTTGACATTGTTATAGAAAATCAATGGAATTCAATCTGAGAAAGTTGTGTTGCATGCATTCAAACCTGACGGTTGCATAAATCAGTATTTCTGTTTAAAAAAATCCTTGGCTCAAAACAAAACCACATTCATTTGTATACATTTTTACTTCTTTTTTAATGACACGTGTGATTGATATTTTATATTTCTTCAAAGGGACTTCATTTACCAGTTGGCATTCAACTACCCTGTTAAGTTGAGCAATGAATGATATCTCTTTATAAAAATCTGATTAGAAAACCTGCCTTCAAAGCATTTTTATTTGTTGAGGTTTTTTACAAAAGGACACCGAGATTAAAGATTTTTATGGTGATAGAAAAAACAACATAAGCTTCTTTTCATTCAGACTAAGTAAAGCACTTACATACCATAGCTGAAGTATTCTTATTGTCTCTATAATAATTACAATATGATAAAATGATACAGTTTTTCAGATAATGCTAACCTGCATTAAAATAATTCTTAAGGCGACATAATTGGTTTGTTAGACAACAAAACTGGATTAAAAGGAAGAGAAAGAGATGGAGGAAATTAACCTCTACATTTCAATACACTATATATAATCATTGTGCCAGATGTTCAGGAAGTGATAGTCAAATATGGCACTGCAAAAATTAATATAATGATTTTTTGTATATATACACTGCTTATTTCAGGGGACATATTCTGATTTACTAAAAGAAAGGATATAGGATTTTTAGATCAGATCAGACCACTGATGCAACGGATTTTCAAAATTACCCCAATACCTGAAGATACAGTAAAAATGACTCATTGTGATACTATTATCTGGGGAGCACTGCAGTTGTGTAGGTTGAGAATTCTTTCTAATACTTCAGTGATCATTTTCCACCTGCCACAGAAGATTTGGTTAGTCTCTTGTCTCTCTTTTGATTAAAAATATAAAGATTGATTTTCTATTAATGGCTTATAAATTTAATTGAAATTCAGTGTCATTCTGGGTAGTGTTCCATTAATGAATAGCCTAAAGGGATTCTAAACCTCGTAACTGTTTAAACAAATTTATGCTATGTAATTTTTCCGTCACTTCAGCATCATTGTTTGTTAGCTTCTCAAAAATATCTCCTTCATTCAGATTGCCTCTCTAGTTGCAATTGTTTCACGACTTCTGTCCTGGAAGAGTATGCAGGGAGTATGACTTGGTTCATAAATGTATCCATCGTTCTATACACTTGTATTACCTAAGTCAAGATTATAGATATGTACTCTCTATTTATCTTTGCAGCTGAAGAAAAAATCTATGATATTTTTCTGGTATTTACAAGTACCTATTCTAAAGAACCAGCCGCATAAGAATTGTGTACTATACACAGATATTCTTTCATTTTGGGATACTTCCACTGTGAAAAACTGAAGCACTGTCCTCCATCTCAAGCCTGGATTCCACATGATATTTTTAACACAAAAGGAATATTGAGATAAATTAAAATAAATTAAAATAAATTTAAATAAAATACATTAAAATAAAGTAAATAACATAACAACATAACATAACATAACAATTGAAGACATGCTAACAGCAAGCTTCTGACTGTTTCTGTTTATGCAGAAAATTATCACGAAATAAACAGGTATTAGCTATGCTATACTGCAGTAAAACAAATATGAAAGATGAAACAGGCCTTTATTTTGCTGATCATATTAAACACCCCCCCCCTTGCTGTAGCTAGAACAGGATGATTCAAAATTGGATAATAATTTTTTTTCATACTGAAAACATACTAGCATATGTGAATATTATCAAGATATTTCTTAAACCGTATCTCCTAAAATGTTTTTGTTTCATTTTGGTTGGTTGATTTTATATTCTCTATTCATTCCCAGATAATTCCACTTAATTAGAAATTGGTAGGCTGTAATTTTTTTCAGAAACTAATGTGTATGTTGTTGAATTTACAATATCAGTTTTACAATTTACCTGACAACTATGGAAAAGGTAATAAATTATCCTATAGAGAAAAGAGCATAATTCACTCTGCAGCTAACATATGCGGCAAATATCTGGAGTACATATTTGCAATGTTCTGGGTTAGAAAAAGATAAGAGATTAATTTACACTACCTATCAGGGGCTAAAGGACAGCATTTGATTTATTTACTGTGAAAATGTGCGCTAGCTAATTGTGTAAACTGCTCTTGTATTTATGTGCATGCAGATTGCTGCAGATAAGTGAACCATTTTTATAATAATATATATGAATATAGGATTTAATGGACAGACATGAATGGAAGAACGTATCTAAATTGTGTTAAAGCACTTAGAGAAGTTTGGCGTTGCAGATGAAACTAATAGCTCATACTGCAATGCTGGAAGTCCTTGTTACAGCTAAAAGAGGTCTACTGTGAGAAAGCAGCAGCGAGTACAGTACAGAGGGTCAAGAGACTTTAAATTGAACTTTAAACTGGTTCAACTTCCTATTCCTTTACCATTTTTTTCATAATTTAGGTAGATGCTTAAAAACCAATGTGATATTGAAATTAATAATTTAGATATCCTTTCATAAAAATAATTACCTATTTTCAATTTCATCTAGTCACTATGCTCACCTTCATATATCCATGCTATATGTATTGCAGCTTATGTTACTATATAATAATTGTAATAATTGTAAACATTTTTTCCTCAGTTACATACCCCACTAAGACCCTCATTTGATTCTTCTACTTTTTCTCAGTTATCAAGTTCTCTCAAAGGCTGTGTGCTTAGACTGAGAATTCCTGTTGCAGGTTGATTTGGAAAAAATCTGCATCACATATTTTGAAAGAAAATTAATTTGGTAAGGCAAAGTTCAAGAAACAGAAATAAGTTGGAAGTCTGACTTATGTCTGATACCTTTATTTTTACAAAAGCAGATTTTTAAATGCGTGAGTAATATTCAGTCTTACAGCTGAAGCTTTTATCCCATCACTACATGTCAGAAAGACTCCAAGGTCACTGAGAGTCATTGAAAAGCAATTCTACCTCCCTTGAGCTCTGTGGTGCCAGCTGCCTATCCCCTCAGGGCCAGGCAGATGAAACAAGAACTCAGAAAGAATACTTCCATATTTTGGATTCAATAAAGGACATGATAGACAGCTTGTGTACTTAGTATTTCTAAGGTTAATATATAGATTTACATATATTTGGATGAGGAATGTCATATTATCCAGTCACTTGAAACCAGACTTATATCAAGTAAAGTTAAGGAACATATTTAACTGATCCTTAGAGCATTCCTTGTAAGCATTTTGTAATGGGCTAATATAAATTCTCCATTACTTTTGCAAAAAGTAGATTAAATCAGAGTACTATTTTCCACCCAGATTCAAACTTTACATTTCAGATCTTACAAATGAAACCGAATGTCCCTTTCCTTTTTCTAAAACATTTTATTCCAGACCAATACTGACCTTTAAATTAGTACCATTGAATAATTTAGGTTGGATGGGACTCTTAGAGGTCATCTAATTTATTCCCCTTCACAATACATGGCTAACTTCAAAGTTAGATCACACTGTTAAGTGCCTTGTTCAGTTGACTCTCTGAGCACCCTGTTCCAGTGCTTAAATACTGCCTGTGGAGAATTTTTCTCTGATACCTAGTAATAATTTTTCCCTTGCTGCAACTTAACGACCTTGACCTCTTGTCCTTTCACTGTGAACCCCTGATAGGTTTGTCTTCTCTATGACCTCCCATTAAGTACTCAAAGACAGCAGTCTTGAAAGACATTCCTCTTTAGTTTTCACATCCCTTTGAAGATACCCATCTTTAGTTTTCACCTGGCTGAACAAACCCAGTTCTCTCAGTGTCTCCTGCATGTCATATGTCTGAGCCCCCTGACCTTCTTGGTGACTATTCTGGGCTCTCTCCAGCATGTCAGTGTCTTTCTTGTACTGGCAAGCCTAGAACCTGAGGCAATAGACAGGCTTGCATCACACAGGTGCTTTGTGACTCCACTCTCTACTGCAGGCTACTCTCTTACTTCTGTAGCAGAGTATGCAGTTGGCTAATATGTCACAAAGTTGTACTGATGACTCATATTCAATTTCTTGTTCGCTACAATCCTTAGGTCCTTTTCTGAAAAGCTGTTCCCCAGTGGGTCAGTGGCCAAAGTGTGGGACCTGAGAGCATCTGGTTCATTAAGTTTATTAGGTCAAGGACTTTTTATAAGCTAAAGCAGCAGGGGAAGAGATAAACAAAACACACAGACACACAAATCTGATAAGCAAGTGAAAAACAAGACAATAACAAAGACCAAAACTCTGCAGATACTAATTAATGAATCATTAAGAAACAGCAGGCACAGCTTAAGGAGGGTCAACCTAGGCTTTGTAACTG
Organism: Phaethon aethereus; assembly: GCF_964289735.1. Classification (NCBI taxonomy): domain Eukaryota; kingdom Metazoa; phylum Chordata; class Aves; order Phaethontiformes; family Phaethontidae; genus Phaethon; species Phaethon aethereus. The sequence goes on along the minus strand of NC_138575.1, from coordinate 180,836,431 downwards.
ATAAGAGAGGGAAACTATAGGAACTTGAACAGTATGGTTATTTGAGGGGGGGCTGTGGGACTATGCAAAACTTATTAAGGAATGTAGGGGAAGGATCAAGGTGGGGAAAAGTAAGGATAAGGAGGAAAAAAGAGGAGGACAATAGAGAGGATGAAGGATAAAAGGGGCCTGTTGCACATAAGTAAGTGCCACTCAGTTCTGCCTCATCACTCAGATTGTTAATGTGGACATTACATAGTAACAGCTCTAGTACTGACCCATGAAGAACAGAACTTACAACTGGCTTACAGATTTTGAAATGCTAACACTTAATATCTGGTGGTCCAACCAATTTTGCAGCTTCCTATCCACAGACTATATATTGAAACCATATATCCTAATTTGGCTACAAGGATACTACATAAGACCTTACTAAAGTCAAAGCTAATGACATCCACTGCTCTTGCCTCATCCACAGAGACAGAAATTTCATCATGTAAGAAAACTAGGCTGCTCAAGCATGGTTTGGCCATGGTAAATCCATGCTGGTTCTTTCCACTCACTTTAAATCTGAACATGGCTTCCAGTTCTGTAGTTCCTCGGAATCTCCTTCTTGTCTTTTTGAAGCTCAGCATGACTCTTGCTTTTTTACAGAGACTAGAATTGTCCTGGTTGTCACCACCTTAAAAATTATGACAGTGGCTTAAAATAACATCGAACAGCTTTCTCAGAAGTGTTAGGCATGAGAAGAGTCAAATTCAAATGCACACCAGTAATTAGATTGTTGTTAATAAACAGAAAGGTATTTAACATAAGTTCTTTTACCACTGCTGTGGTACCTGTTACAGTGCACGCGTAATATGACTTGCCATGAACCCTGACAAACCTGGGGTTGTCATAGCAAGAATGTGTGCCAGATTAAACTAAAATGTCTCGAGATTGTCAGAAAACCACATCTCTGAAAACTTCATTGATTCATCCTCTGAAGGATGTAAAATGAAGAATCATAGGACAATAGCTGAGGCTGAAATTAAATACTCAGGCAGAAAACAGACACCCTTGAGCTACAAAAAGAGGGGGCCATTTATTGGAGATTTTTAACTCCACCTGGAGAGAAACCAGTTTTAGAGTGTAACAAAAGTAGCATATATGACTTGGCTGTGCAGCTGAAGCCATTAGTGATGCTGCCAGAAAGGTATAGCAGGAATCTTTTGTTAGAGGAAACTATGTATCTTGAAAGAAGATAGCAAAAAAGATGACCCTCTGTTAAATCTTTTGCCAAACACTGTGCATATAAGTGTATACTAATACTGTGCTGTGTACTGTTTTTGACTGGGATAGAGTGAATTCTTTCCATAGTAGTTTGTATGAGACTATGGTTTGGATTTGTGCTGAAAACAGTGTTGATAATACAGGGATGTTTTTGTTATTGTTAAGCAGTGCTTACACAGAGTCAAGGTCTTTTCTGCTTCACACCCCACCCCACCAGTGAGAAGGCTGGGGTGCACACGAAGTTGGAAAGGGACACAGCTGAGACAGCTGACCCCAACTGACTAAAGGGATATCACATACCATATGGTGTCATGCTCAGCATATAAAGCTGGGGGAAGAAGGAAGGGGAGAACGTTTGGAGTTACAGCATCTGTCTTCCCAAGAAACAAATATGCATGATGGAGCCCTGCTTCCCTGGAGAAGATGGCTGAACACCTGTTTGCTGATGGGAAGTGGTGAATAAATTCCTTATTTGGTTTGTTTGTGTGTGTGGCTTTTGCTTTACCTATGAAACTGTCTTTATCTCAGCCCACAAGTTTTCTCATTTTTACGCTTCTGATTCTCTCCCCCATCCCATCAGGGAGGGAGTGTGTGAGAGGCTGTATGGTGTTTAGTTGCCAGCTGGGGTTAAAGCATGACATACCAGAAGCAGAGATGACTTTAGGCTTTAGACTGGCTAGTAAATTCAGACGCAACAGCACCTTCAGTTGCATCCCACCTGGTATCATTGAACTGTGTATGTCCTATTTGTCAAAATGTTCCCTACCTTGAACCTCCTCTACAGCAAGTAGGACTTCTGTCTTATTTCTCTCATCAGCCACGGAAACCTGAGAAGCCTGTTCCCAGACTTTACCAGTAAAGGCTGAGGCAAAGACAACATTGACTACCGCAACATTTTCCATGTTCTTCATCACTTGGTTGCCCAACTATTCCCTTGATCTTCATTTTTGCTGCCATGTACCTACAGAAGCCTTTCTTGTTGCCCTTCATATCCCTCACTACTCATAACTTCAGATGAGCTTTGTCCTTTCAAATTCCAGACCTGCATTACGGGAATTTTATGTATTTTCTTCTTGGGTATCCTTGCTACACTTATACCTTCCACATGCTTCCTTTTAGCATTTAACTTGGGAAGGCTTCCTGCTAATTCTACTCAATTTTATGCATATTGGACTTAGTATTCTAGTGCTTTAATTAAATTGTCCTGGAAGATCAACCAGGCCTCTTGGACCCCTTCAGGGCAGTATGTCACAGTGTCCAGTCTAGCAGTTCCCTGAGCAAGCTGAAGTCTGCATTCACTCGGAACCGGGTTTTTATCCTTTTGTTTGATTTTCTCATCTCCCTCAGGATCTTAAATTCTGTTATAGCACAGTTACAGCAAAGTTTCTATCAGTCTTCCCATCCACAACTACTTCTTTCTTATTTTTGAGCAGTACATCCAACAGAGTGCCTCCATTAACCTCTCCAGCATTGACAAAGAACGGGTTCCAGGGCATTCAAAGGATCTCCTGGATTTCTTGCACCTTTCTGTACTGTGTTCCTAACACAGTCAGGAAGCAGAAGCTCGACATGAGCTGCTCCACCTCTTCATGAGATTTTGTATTCAGTAGGCAAGTTATTAAGTTGCCTTTGGGCGCTTCAACACAAGTCACTCTATTTATGAACTCCAGATTTGCAGCACGTTTTCCTCCTCCTGTACTGTACTCCAACCAATGCAACCAACCTAAAAAAATACCCATCTTGTAGCCAAAACCTTGTGAAGTTTATTTGGCACTATAGTCAAGCCATGCAACCAGTAATACAAGTACAACTGGTAGACATACTGTCTGTGGTTATGATAAATGAATTAAGGAAAAAGTAATAAGAGGGAAAATAAATATTGCTCTCTGTCTATCTTTGATATAATGTTCTAGAAAAGCTAGAAACACTTAGGAGAAAGCAACTACTTCTGTTGCTTGAGACCACCATTTTAACATGGTGCCACATTGTCCAACACTGTCACATTTCAACATGACGACAGACATTGTGATACTTGGTCATATTAATATGGAATAATATTTATGTTTATGATGAAGTATGAACCACTACTCCTCAAATCCATTTGGTGTCATAGTCAAAATCTGGTTATGGCAAAAAAGGAGACCCTGTATATATGAAGACAACGAGTTATTCTTAGTCTAATTAACGTTTTAACAGTTGATTTGAAAGAGAAAAATCAGTTCCTACTAGTAGGCCTGTTGTACTAAAGCTCATACTCATTGTCCCAATTCATACAGAAATGTCTCATACATAATACTTTTTAAATTATTATGCAAAAAATTTTCTAATATCTTGTCCAAATTCATAGAGAAATGGCTCCTGCATAACACTTTTAAAATTGCTATACAAAAGAATTTTCTAATATCTATAAATTTTTCTCTGCTGTTAAGTTCATCCTTCCAATGTTCTCCTGATGCCAAAGGTCAGCAATGTTCCTTAAGAGTTGGGGTGAGAGTTACAGCAAGTCATGCTGAGGGACTTTAACCACCCCAACATCTGCTGGAAAAGTAGTATGGTGAGCTGTAGGCAATCCAGGAGACCCCTGGAGTGCATGGAAGATAACTTCCTGTGCCAGGTAATAGACAGCCCTATCAGAGGGGATGCCACACTGGACCTCTTGATCACCAATGCTTGGGAGCTAATTGGTGACATCAAGACTGGAGGCAGCCTGGGCTGCAGTGATCATGCACTGATTCTACAACCGGAGACAGTGAAGACAAGACATGTTGGATACTCACTACAAAGTATGCAATAATTTAAATAAAACAGGAAAGTGATGAATTTGGAAGCAGAACCCTTGCACCTTGAGTGAAACACTAAATATCATCTAACAGGGGAAGAGGAACTCATGGATACAATTGGTGGGTCATTATGAAAGTTACTTTTCTCTTCCATGTCTCAACTCAGCTGCCTCGAGCATGGATTTGCCTCCATTCACTCCTTTCCTATAAGCTACTGCCTTCAGCCTGGCAGGGAGAAGATACAGGACCCCCTTGATTTTGTTTTTTTTCTAGTGGCTGTTCTTGCTTCTGTCTCATGGAGGACAGAGCATGGTTCCTTGAGTCCATCTCTTTCTCAGACTCCTTGATGCTCCTTAACCTTTCTACCTTCTCTCCTAGCTCTGCCACCAGGGGGGTCTCTCCATTGGCCTGACATTTCCCTGCCTCAGGAAACACCCTGTTGTGCCAAGATCTGCTGCTCCCCTGCAGCTTGGACTGGTTCTAGAAGAGCTTCCCTCAGTGACTGACCGAGTCAGAATATTTCCATTTTTGTAACTAATTAAAAGATCTCTTCTGCCCTCAGGGACAAGGGAGTAGAACAGACATGGCAGATCATCAAGGATGCTTTGAAGGGGGCACCAGGGCAGCCCCAGCCCTGTGTGTCAGACACCTCCCTGGGGACAGGGATCTGCTGAGGTCAGTCTGGGACATGGACTCACAAGTGGGCCTAGCTCGGTGGGGCCCATGGCTGGGCAGGGCAGGGCTGTGGGGAGCCGGAGACCCACCCTACTACAATGTCACAGGGGAAGGGGCTTAACTGCACCAGGGAGCTAACATGGGGTCCTGGTTCATGGGCAGGGTCCACGAGTTGATCACTTAGTTTGATAGCTACTGCTTTCTGTTTGATTTTGTTTGAAAAATTCATTCTCCTTGAATTCACTGCCAGCCAACATTAAAAAGAAAGTCTTGGTTACAGAAGTTGTGTTCAGCAGCCAGCTCAGATTCAGCAGCATAATTCTCTTGATTTTTAAAAATAATTCTAGTTTTAAAACATATCAAGTTATATTAAAATATTATTATTAGACATTAGTTCATATTTTCAGTAGGGTGTTTGGTCCTTAATATTCTTTATAGAATATTTTCTTGTTTTATTCTGCTTGATACACTAATTTTAACTTACCAGTTGGAAAGCTCAATTTCTTACATTTGACCCTCCTTGACATTTCCCTATGACACACCACGTGGCAATGCGTCATTGAAAGTTAACATCATACTACAGCAGCAGGATTGCAGAAAGTCCTTTCTAGTATATGTCTCCTGAAGACATATTTTATACCTGTAATTTGTTGTGGTGTCATTTTTTTTTAATTATTGTAATCATAGCTTGCTTTTCTATTCAAAAATATTAAATGGAGGGGTGGTCAGACACATATTTTATAGATCATATATGTATATTAATTATTGGGTGTCTGTGCTGCAACAGATAGTTAAGGAAGAGATTCTGAAAGTGTAGTAACTGCTTAAAGAATGGTCTTGGTATTAATTGAATCATTATTCCACAATGGGTCTGACTATATGCTGTTTCAAGATTTCTATATTTAATGTTAAAATATTTATTTCCTAATTTTATTTTCCAAATTATTTTTAAATATCAGTTAGTGTCAGTAAATATTTAACTGGGAAAAATATCTTCTCTAAGAAATGGTTTTGTAAAATACAATTTTATTGCATGTACATTGGGATCATTTGTTATTCATGTTTTCACTCTTGTCAAGTTGAAGAAGACTAACTGGCGATATTGATCAATGTTGGATTCTTCTCTTACAACAGCTGTCCATCTTTTGCCATCTTGCTGTCGGTTCAGACTGACAGGCAAACATTTACATTTACTCCTACTTTATTTCCTTTTAGAAAAGAATATTGTAGGCTTGGATGTTCTGTTTGCAACAGATCTCATCCAGCTCTTCAGTTACTGTAATTTAAATCCAAAAAATCTAATCAATGTGTATAAATAATAAAACCATAGAATAGTTTGAGCTGGAAGGGACCTCTAAAGGTTTAGTGCAACTCCTCTGACACAATCAGGGTCATCTTTCACTAGATCAGGTTGCTCAAAGCCCTGTCCAGCCTGACCTTGAACACTTCCAGTGATGGGGCATTCACAGCTTCTCTGAGCAACTTGTTCCAATACCTCATCACCTGTGTGGGTGGGGGAAAGTAAAGAAGATGGAGCCAGATTCTTCTGAGGTATCCAGTGATAGCCAGTGACAGGCAAAGAGGCAATGAATACCAACTGAAAACCTGGAAATGTCATTTAAACATGAAAATATTTTTAATCAGAGCAGTAGCCAAACATTTAAGCAGGTTGCAGGTTGTGGAGTCTCCATCCTTGTCTGACTGGACACAGCCTTTAGCAACCCGCTTTAGTTAACCTTGCTTTGAGCATGGGAGCTGGACTTGATAGATTCCAGAGTGCCTTGCAACCTCATCAACTCTTCTGTGCCTCAGCATGCCATCACTAGAGTGTCATATATTTCCTGGAGGAGACTGAAGATCAAGTTTTCTGTAATCTCATGTGTCCAGCATGTGCCACTTAAGGAAAGACAGGTTGCTGTGTTATTTACTATACAGGAAACAGGAAGGATTCCAGTCCTTGATTTAGTCAGGGCTTATTTATTTACATAAACTTGAACAGTAAAGACAGGATCAAGAATGCCAGTCAATTTCAGAATACAGACTATCCTAATATGTAGTTTTAAATTTCTGTGAGAAGAACAGGACTGAATTTGAGAATCATCTCTGAAATCACCAATTAATATGTTAGCAGCACACCCATATACCTCAGCTGTATACCTCTTCATTCAGTTTATTTGTTTTGGAAGAAACCATTTGGCAAATTTAATCTTTATTTCAGGTAGAATGTAAATGAATATTTTAAGAGATTTATTTTAAGGAAATATATTTAGCTGCTATATAATCAAACCACAAAACATTCTTCTAAATTCAGTGTCCACCATATTAAAATATTCAATTGTTGATTTGCCAGTGAATTTGTTTTATTATTGTAGCTGTAAGTTGTTTTTTTAACTAAAAAATATTAAATGGAGAGGTGTTTGGGCACATACTCAACAGTTATAGACCATGTGTTTATGTTTTTTTCTGGATATCTGTACTATGGACCCAACCTCATATCCCTGACTAGTCCTTCCTTGTTTATAAGTCCAGCACAGCACCTGTCCTCATTGGTCCTCAATCAGCTGTGTTGGGAAGTTGTGGTCACGCACTACAGAAACCTCCTGGATTGTTTATGCCCTGCTGTGCTCTCCATCCAGCAGATATTGGCACAGTTGAAGTCCCCGGTGAGGACCAGGGCCTGCAAATGTGAGCCTCATTCCAGTTGTCTGCAGAAGACCTCATCTACTCCTTTGCCATCAGGCGATCTATAGTGGACACGCACTGCAACATTGCTCACCTTAGTCTGCCCACTATTTACAACCCACAAATTCCATCTAGTTCATCACCCATCCATAGGCGGAGCTCCATGCATTCCTGCTACACTCATACACTGTGTGACTGTCCCTCCTTGCCTTCCTGTCCCGCCTTTCGTAAAGAGCCTGTATCCATCAATGGTAACGCCAGCTATGTGAGCTCACCCACCAAGGATAGCATTGAAACTGTAAAAAATGGTTGAAGCTGAATGTCATGCAACTTTGTACATATGCCTGTTGAGAATGTCTCTGGTCCTGTTATCCCACAAACTGCTCGACAGAGTCCCAGAGAAAGCCAAGTGTAACAGATGGAAAAAATATCTGGGAATATGCTGACAATTAATATTGTTACCGCTCTTCAATCATCAATCCACTTGCAAACTCATTCCGTTTCATTTTACAGATGCAGCGTAGATGTATCTGCTTCTTAGGAGGTTATTCTACAGTCTATCACAGAATATAGTATTTATTTGCCAGTCTTCTCTTACTGATCACTCAGAAAACTTTTACAAAGGAAAAAAAACCCTCCAGCAGTCAAGACAGACTAAAAGGCTGCATCTAAAAACATTGACAACGTAGCTTTACACTTTTCTTCTCTCAGTGAAGATAGGCAGGTAGACTCTGAGGGAGCCATGGCATACTCTTAGGAAATCTCCAAGTGTCTGTTCTCCTAACAGGCCCTGGGATGATAAGTAGCAGAACTAGCAGTTCTTTTTTATTAAGGATGGTACACATTGATGTTTCCCAGAAAAGAGCTCCCCAGTACAGTATATGTGGACTGAATATGTAATGAATAATTAACAATAACCGATTATGTTAAAGATGAGAGAATTCTTTTCCTACTCCTTCTGAATGTTCACCATTCCTATCTTGAGTAGCCATCAGTCACTCCATTGATTCCACAGGAGCCATTTCTATGAACATTTTCAACAGTCAAAACTAAAAGGCTTGACATGGAACTAAAGTCACAGCATTTCTGCTGTTATGAATTTTGTTACATAAACATTTCTTGATAAATTTAATATGGTATTATTATAATTTCTCAGGTTAGTTTGTATTGGAATCTAAATAGTATAATGAGGGATAAGCAATAATTCCTTTGAGTGTAAATTTATTATTTTTCTAAAATAACTCTTCTAAAGACTATCCGTTTCCATTTTCTGCCTCTAGATCAACAAGTGTTAAACTACACATGTAAAATATATGTTGTATTTATAAAAGAAGTAAAATGTCTGTTTATGATAAATTTGGAAAGAAAATTAAAAGTGTAAAAATCCTGCTGCAGTTAATAAAAAATATTCTGATTTCATATCTTTTATTTAAACCACTAGATGAAACTAGCTGTGTGTTCCAAAATCTATACCAACAGATGGCAAGCCTTTGTTATGCCAGATACATATGTACCTTGCACCTGTCACATATTTTGTTATAAGGGTGTAACTACTGCTGGTGTACATATAAATGACTATTTAATCCTTAGGTCAGCTACCAGCATGTCAGCCATATGTCATGTAGGAGAACAAATGTTTTACTGTAATAGGAAAAGAACATTCTAGTTGCCATATGATTTTCCTTTAATTACAAGATTCGAACGTGCAGCATGGGCAAGTCTCTGAGATTTGTTGAATCTCTCTGTTTCACCACAGGATACTAATTTATCAGCCTCCATACAACAGAATTCTGTAATGAGAGGAAGTAAGCTTCTTTAAAAAAACATTCTTAGATTTGTTATGAAAGGGAGTTCTACAACTGATGGGCAGTGACCCACAAGGAATACTACTGAAGATGAAAATATATTAAGGTCTGTTTAGGTTCTGTGGAACAAAATTGTCTTAGCATTTATAGTACTAATGGAGAATAGGCTATTCTGAGAATGGTGGGTGAGTCCAAAATGCTGTTTTGTTGTTCAGCTAGAAAAATGGAGTTCCAGAAGCAAACCTGGACATACAATAGAGGTGAAAACCTTACAAGGCCAGTATTGACATAGCCAACATATCGAATCCTGGATCATCAAAAGAGACAATATGAAGCAGCAGAAAGAATAGTGTGTTTGGAGCATATTTTCCTGTGTGGTACTGTTTTCAAGGTTTCATTTATGTACCTTTCTGAAACAGGATTATTGTGTTGGAAATTACATTTTTCTTTTAGGTATTTAGTTTTTTGATTTTGTTTGATGGCAATGTTTATAATTACAATCAGTCCAGCTTGAGTGATAGGCGTAGTCTGAGAACACTTTGTTAACTGCATTCCCTTGTCAATGCAGTCATCAAAATAGCAAAAATGTTACACAGCCTTAATACAGAGACATTCACCTATTCAGAAAAGCTTCTCCCTGAAATGTCAAGATTTCAAGATTACAAGTGCCTCAGTAAGCAAAATAGTTAAAGAAAGGGGTTTGTTTTATTTGTTTCCCAAGACTGGTCTCAATTTACCAATTTACCCATTCTAAGATTGTTTTAGGCCAATCCTTACAACAACTTCTCGAAGAAACATATGTTTTCAAACCTTTTGAGTTTTGTCTGTTTGTTTTTTTTTAATGGAAGATTTTTATTTTAACAGAAAAACTCATAAATTTATTTTTTTGTCTAGTGATATCTCATTTTAAATACTTCCTAAATATTCTTAGTGCTTCCTTTACAAAGATCAAATAAACAGTGCAGAGTGAATTCCTGGTCAATAATATAATTCATGGTATGTGCTCTTTATTCAAAAATATTTTGTAATGTTTTCTTGGAATTAAGCATAAAATTGAAGAATCATAGATTCATAAAATCAATCATAGAGTTGTACAATCGTAGAATCATAGAGTCATAGAATCATAGAATAGTTTGGGGTGGAAGGGAACTTTAAAGATCATGTAGTCCAACCCCCTGGTAATAAGAAGGGATACCTTCAACTAGATCAGCTTGCTCAGATTCCTGTCCAACCTAACCTCCAATGTTTCCAGGGATGGACCATCTACCACCTCTCCAGGCAACTTGTGCCAGTGTTTCACCATCCTCATTGTAAAAAATTTCTTCCTTTGATCTAGTCTAAATGTACCCTCTTTTAGTTTAAAACCATTGCCTCTTGTCCTATTGCAACAAGCCCTGCCAAAAAATCTGTCTTATAGGCCCCCTTTATGTACCTGAAGGTTGCAAGGTCTCCCCAGAACCTTCTCTTCTCCATGCTGAATAACTCCAACTCTCTTAGCCTTTCTTCAGAGGTGTTCCATCCCTCTGATCATTTCTGTGGCCTTCGTCTAGACCCACTCCAACAGGTCCATGTATTTCCTGTGCTGAGGGCTCCAGAGCTGGATGCAGGACTCAAGGTGGGGTCTCACCAGAGCAGAGTAGAGGGGTAGAATCACCTCCTTCGACCTGCTGGTCATGCTTCTTTGGATGCAGACGAGGATATGGTTGGCCTTCTGGGTTGCAAGTGCACATTGCTGGCTCATGTCCAGCTTTTCATCCATCAATACCCCCAACTCTTCCTGGCAGAGTGGCTCTCAGTCCCTTCATCCCTCAGCCTGTATTGACACTGGGCATATACAGAGAAAGATATGGTGTTTTAACCAGATACTAAGGTTCTACTTGGACAAAATTACTACTTGCGTGCTTTTTTTTTTTTTACATATAAATACAGCATTTGTTGTTGTATGTTATTCACGATTGACTATATATGTGTAGTATGCATATTTCCTCACAAAACAATAACATTAAAAATTACAAATCTTAAGTTTATTGTATAAACTTAGTGTACTTTTTTTCCTTATGATATCTTAGCACTACAAGCAAGTCATAAGTTACAATATAAAACTTTGTCTTTTGTTGGTTTTAAAAGACAGTCTATGATAATGTATGTGAAAAATAATGTACTGCATGTTGTAGGAAAGGATATCAGTATCACATAGTCAGAAGATCTTTATTCTTCCAATGCATTCATTTCAGCACTGAGTGAACATTCAATAAAATATGTACAAGTTTTTCTTTTTTTTTTCTGACTCAAAATGCTAACCACCTCATTTAAAGACTCTGTTCTTTTCATGATTTGTCATTTCAGGCTCTAATCAGCCATAGTCATTAAAAATCTCAGAGCACTTCCCATGAAAGTAATCATCTTGATTTGTTAAATACTGACACTGGACTCATCTTCACACTAGACACAAACAAAAAGAAGAACAATTTCCAGCTTGAATATATATGTCCTAATTTCTTATGTTGTATAAATACTCAGTATGTTAAATGCCGTCCTAAAATGTAAGGAAGATATTTTAGAAGAAAGAGAAAAAATGGATTTTGGTAATATATAATGTTAGTCTTCTGTATGTGAACGATTTAACACATTGCTATCTACTTGTGTGAAAAGCAACTCCAAATAATAAGATTCTTGGTTTTGTTTTCCCAGTGTATAATATTTCACTAATATCAATCTCTGAATTTGTTTTAAGATACTGTACAATTTTATTTTACTAATTTCTTCCCTTTTCATCTTAAAGGTAAAGGAATTATACTTAGGCACACTCTATAAATTCCTTGACTGGTTATTCATAGGACGTTAAGTTGAGAGTCCTCTGAATGTGTGTTCTATATCACATGTTCTACTTACTATGTGCTATTCCATTCTATTTTTTTTCCTTTTTTAACTATATTTATGCCCCTTACTTTGCATTATGTCTTTGGTTTTTTATTAATTAATCCATAGCTTTATTCATTTTTAAGTTCATGCAAATTAAACTAATTTGGTTTTGCATTTCTTGAAACTGTGCAGCAATTTCAATTTATTTTATGCTGTTTCTAACAGTTAAACCCTTGAGGTTTTTAACTCAGCATACAGAACTAAGGACAACCTCTTCTAAAAGGAGTAACAACTTCTTGATATTTATTAATCATAAGATATGCAGTCCATATCTATGGCCTGTATGCTCCAGTAAATGGAAATCTTGTAACCACACTTTGATTAGCAAGGACTCTAATATCCACCTTACTAGTGGAGAAACGACAAAAAGGTAGCAAATGGGAAATATCTGTTTAGAAGTGTGTAGCAGCAAATTATTGTAATAAATAAATAAAATTCAGCGATATTCAATCACTTCAATTTATTTTTCTTATTCAGTAGTTTATTCATCTCATATGAAATCAACTTAAGGTTTGAACTTAATTGGTATCTGTACTCTGAACACTATGTTAAAAAGGGCCTATGCCTGCTAAGTTTCATATGGAAGTCCCAAAGTTCACCCTTTTCTTGATTCTAGGCTGCATTTCTGGCTGCTACTCTTAGTATTATTTTTATGCTGACTTCAGTAGTCAACTGATTAAAAAAAAACAACAAAAAACCCCACCTATGAATCCTGAAATATGAATCTCTTTACATCAATGTGAGTTCCCTGATCATTAATGACTCAGTAAGTTTAACACATTCATCTCTGCAAACAGAAACACAGAGACATACCTGCACAAAGAGGAGTAGGCAGCACCTCTTACTTAACCAGTTCTATAATCAAATAGATTTGATTCTATAATCAGGAAGATCCTGGCCTGTATCAGAAATAGTGTGGCCAGCAGGAGCAGGGAAGTGATTGTGCACCTGACCTCGGCACTGGTGAGGCCACATCTCGAATGCTGTGTTCAGTTTTGGGCCCCTCACTACAAGAAGGACATTGAGGTGCTGGGGAATGTCCAAAGAAGGGCAACGAAGCTGGTGAGGGGGCTGCAGAGGAAGTCTTATGAGGAGCGGCTGAAGGAGCTGAGATTGTTTAGGGGTTGTTCAGTCTGGAAAAAAGGAGGCTGAGGAGAGACCTTACTGCTCTCTACAACTACCTGAAAGGGGGTTGTGGTGAGGTGGGTGTTGGTCTCTTCTCCCAAGTAATTAGTGACAGAGCAAGAGGAAATGGCCTCAAGTTGCACCAGGGGTGGTTTAGACTAGATATTAGGAAAAATTGCTTTACGAAGAGAGTGGTCAAGCATTGCTACAGGTTGCCCAGGGAGGTGGTGGAGTCACCATCACTGGAAGTATTCAAAAAACATGTAGTCACGGGCACTTCAGGACATGGTTTAGTGGGCATGGTGGTGTCGGGTTGATGGTTGGACTTGATGATCTTAAAGGTTTTTTCCAACCTTAACGATTCTGTGATTCTGTGAAATATTTATGTTGTTATTTTAAATAAGTCACTGTGATTGAAATGTGAGCGACACCTGATGTATTGATTAAAAAAAAAAAAGTAGTATTTTTTAATCCTAAATACAGGGGTTTTGAAACCTAAATATAGTCGATTGCTAAACCACCTACATTGGATAATTTCTGCTAAAAATGACAACATTGAGAGATTTCACCCAAGAGTCCAGGCTTTGAAGTCAGAGGAGCTTGTCATTTCGCCCTAAGAAAGGTGTCTGCCTTTGGTCAGCCAAATAACTCTACAGATTCCTCAGGCATCCATTTAGTTGCCCATACATAAGTACGTACTGCTATATGAGACTAGGCCCATAGTTTCTGAACCATATTCATAGGGCTTGCATATTTAAGAAGGGACCTCAGAAGATGGTCATGCTTTTGAAATAGCAGATGAATGGAAGGAGAAATACCATGGGGCATCTCAAATGGTATTAGATACTTAAGTGTGGGCTACTGAACTGCATCCTAGATTTCCACTGACTATAACGAGAGCTTAGACACCAAACTCCCATGTCAGTGCTTACATTTATTAATCTAAGTATAACCTCCAGTCTGGTTAAAGTATAACCTTACAGTCTGGGCCGTATGGGCTTGATCCAGTTGTTTAGACGTTGGTGTCTCTGTTATTTGAGATGCTCTGTACTGTCCTACCTGGTTATCAAGTTGCTGCTCCAGAGCAGGGTCAGTTTCTTACAAATACTGGGTCATGCCTTTCTGGATCTATGCAACAGCTTCTAGGGCATCAAATGATACTAAGCATCTATGGTTAGGAATCACATCATTGCTCAGTTTGGTTTTCTCCAGTGTGGGCTGAAAATGAACAGTGATTTTTCAATCCCATTTTTTTGAGATGCCTCAGTTCCAGGTAAATCCTAAATAGTAATTTAGGTACTTGACTGGATCTAGTCTTTAATGATTTGTTGACACAGGACATTACTGTCATTTTAACAGATTAAAAAAATCATCTACTTTCCAGTTATCATTATTAGGCATGTTTGGAATATTTTCAAGGCTTTTTTACCTTCTAAGTTTTTTGTATTAAGAGATAAAAACGCTTGCATGGATTATCATGTATAACTTCTGCTTATGAACACTTGTTCATTTTTCATGTTATCAGTTACTCCTTGAACTTACTAGAAATATGTTGATTTCCCAGTGAAAAAACTAGCCTAATTTTTCAGATTGCTTTGATCTTTTGTTTGCATTAAATTCAGATATTAAATTTTCTATCAATATTTTAGAAGTTACATTTGCTCAATTCATCTTAATATTGCGGTAGTACCCTGTCACTTCTGCTTGCAGAAAAAAATAATAAAATAAAAAAAGTCTTTTCTTGCTGAAGAAAACCAGGTTCAGCTTGCTTGTGATGATACAGTTCAAAAGGATAACAAACTCCTCACTGTGGTACTGCTTTAAAGTTTTTCTTTTTTGACTCCTTAAGTGTTTTTTCCTTATCTGCCAGGGGTTTTAACAGTTATAACATTTTACCTGATAGCAAAGCAGCACTGTACATAAATTTTGGGTTATTTATAGATAGCTAATGAGATATATTACAGATAAAAATATGCTGCATTTATGTATCAGTTCTCTTTATGTATCAGTTTGAGAAGGATGTACCTGAGCCATTTGATACCTGTTAATAAGTTCTGCAGAACACTCAGCATACTGCATTTAATGTGTGTGTTGAACCCTTATCATATAGATAGTAGTTTACAAAACTGATTTACACTGCTGACACTTTTTAAGACCAATAAGTTTTGCCTTTTTTAATGTAGATACAATAATTAGTATTAGAGTGCAGCCTGCAGATTGAAGTGTGGTACCTTAATTAAAACAGCACCAGAGAAATGCTAACAGAAATTAAAGTAGTTTAATAACAGTTAAAAGACAGGTGGAAATCATCCTAGTCATGAATAACTAGGATCTATATTACTAGATAAATGGTCATCACTGCCTTGAACATTATATAGCACACAATGAAAGTTTAATTCAAAACTTGAAATGGTTTCATATGCATTGTTTGTTCACTCCCTTTTTTTTTAGCTATGACTCATATGTGTGACTTCAGGTATTTAATATTTATACCATAAATAAGTTCAGAAATGTAGACGATTTGAAAGATAGTCCTTAACTTTTTTTTTTAATTACAAAGGAGCTATGTATGTTGTGCCAAAATGCTATAACAATACGGGACATTACTTTCTCTTGCAATTATAGATGTCAAGTGTTTTTTTTTTCTTTTTTGAATACTAATAAAATTTTTACTGCTGATTAAAAGGCACTAACAGTTCAGTTGCTTATTAGCTTTTCAAAAGATTCAATGGATTTGCTTCCATCACTGTAAAATTATTTCCCAAGACCTAAGAAAAAATAATACGTTTATCTTCATGTCTCCTCTGGATCTCTAATTCAGTGGCTTCTGATGAATCTCTACAGCACCTACATTGAACGTCTTCTGATAATTTTCTTTGGCCTAATCCAGATTGCCAGCTACATGGTTGCTTCCTCTCTCAGGAAACATACTATTTTTTGGCCAACCTCTTGTGAATATATACAGTTTCTATCCTCAGAGGTTTTCAAGATTCAAGTGTATAAAGCCCTAGAAACCTTGTCTGACCTCACACCTGACCTTGCTTCAAGCAGAGGTTGGACTAGAGATTTCTGGAGATTACTTCTAATCTGAATTACCCAATATTCCAGTGAATAAGTGAGTGCTTATGGACCACACTAGCAAATGAAGTAGGAACACCCATGCTACAAAGCTGAGCTGCTGAGCTGCTGCATTGAGATCAAGAGCTAAGATTCTGCAGCAGTGGGTTGGAAATCCTCTCTTCTGGAGCCTGATTTATGATCCGTAGCGCACACTCACCCATGAATTACATGCATATGAGAATAAGGTACATACTTACATCTATGTGAAATGTTTGTCTAGTTCTTTTATCACTAACTTGTCTTTATAGTATATTAAAGAGACTATAGCCTTCTTTACTGACCTCTTGATTCATGAATTGTTTCTTATACTTTTTGCACTTCACTTTAAATTACCACTGGAAGTGAACTTGTTACTTTTGTATTTTTTTTTTTATCACATCAGGTGCTTATATATTGTACATCACCAATTTTCTTAAATTGTATTATTCATTTTTGCAAAATGGATTTATACTCTTTTCATATTTATTACTCAGAAACACAATACCAAACATGATCAAGCATGTTTCATGGGTCTTCTTTATTTTGTATTCCCTGTGGCAGTATTGCCCATTATTCTTTCATAATTTTATAGACTGAGATTTAACATCCCCTGATTATAAATGTAACAATAGTAGATTATTAGTACCATTGAGTTCATGATCATCCAGCTCATTCACCTCAGTGTTTCTTACATATACCTGTTAAAGATTAAATCAAGGTCTGCTTCAAATTTGCTCCTGAATATCTTATAGATAATGCTGAAGATCGGTTTCACTTTTGTTATTTTGTTACTTCTCTTGAATCTTTACACTTAGCCCAGTGCAATAATTTATATTGAGAAACTGCAGATAAAACTGCCTTTGAAGTTACCAGCTCCTATTCAACTGTAAACTGTGATGATTGCATAGAAAGCCTGGAGAATCCACTGAGCCTCGGTACAAAAAGAAGCCAAAAACCAGACTGTGATGATAAAAGTTGCCTTCTTCTTACCGTGCTGCTATGGGGAGAACCAACACAACTCCACGCTTTTCTTTGCACTGGCACATCACGAAATGTAAAGAAATATTTGGTAAAGCTTAATAATATGTATCTAGGATGAAAGCGTAGTTATCCCTGGAAGAAGAAGGAATTATATCTTGTACTCAATTAATTTGAGATCAGTCAGTACTGATGGTAGAACCAGTGGTGTCAGATTGCTTTTTAAATTTTGTTTGGCTGCTTAGGTAAACATCTCCGTTTAAATTACTGCATGGATTTTATTCAGTCTGTGTCACAGAATCATAGAATCATTTAGGTTGGAAAAGATCTTTAAGATCATCAAGTCCAACGGTTAACCTAGCACTGCCAAGTCCACCACTAAACCATGTACCTAAGTGCCACATCTACACATTTTTAAATACCTTCAGGGACGGTCACACAACCGCTTCCCTGGGCAGCCTGTTCCAATGCTTGACGACCCTTTTGGTGAAGAAATTTTTCCTAAGATCCAGTCTATACCTCCCCTGGAGAAAACTGAAGCCATTTCCTTATGTCCTGTTGCTTGTTACTTGGGAGAAGAGACAAACACTCAGCTCACCACAACCTCCTTTCAGGTAGTTGTAGAGAGCAATGAGGTCTCCCCTTAACCTCCTCTTCTCCAGACTAAACAACCCAGTTCCCTCAGCCACTCCTCAAAAGACTTTTTCTCCAGACCATTCACCAGCTTCATTGCCCTTCTCTGGACATGCTCCAGCAACTCAATGTCCTTCTTATAGTGAGGGACCCAAAACTGAACACAGGATTCGAGGTGCGGTCTCACCAGTGCTGAGTACAGGGGCACCATCCCTGCTCCTGCTGGCCACACTATTTCTGATACAGGTCAGGATGCTGTCGGCCTTCTTGGCCACCTGGGCACACTGCTGGCTCATGTTCAGATGTCTGTTGACCAATAACCCAAAGTCCTTTTCCAACAGGCATCTTTCCAGCCACTCTTCCCCAAGCCTGAAGTGTTGCATGGGATTGTTGTGACCGAAGTGCAGGATCTGGCACTTAGCCTCGTTGAATCTTACATAATTGGCCTTGGCCCATTGATCCAGCCTGTCCATATCCATCTGCAGAGCCTTCCTACCCTCAAGCAGATCAACACTCCTGCCCAACTCGGTGTCATGTGTAAACTTACTGAGGATGCACTCATCCAGATCACTGATAAAGATATTAAAAAGAACTGGCTCAGATACAGAGCTGTGGGGAACAACACTTGTGACCAAAAAACAACTGGATTTAACTCCACTCCCCACCACTCTTTGGGCCCAGCCACCCAGCCAGTTTTTCAGTCAGTGAAGACTACACAAGTCCAATCCATGAGCAGTAATTTTCTCCAGGAGTATCCTGTGGAAAATGGTGTCAAAACCTTTACTAAAGCCTAGGTAGAAAATATCCACAGCCTTTACCTCATCCACTCAGTGGGTCACCTTGTCATAGAAGATGAGGTTAGTCAAGCAGGACCTGCCTTTTACAAACTCCTGCTGACTGGGTGTGGTGGGTTGACCTTGGCTGGATGCCAGGTGCCACCAAGCCGCTCTCTCACTCCCCTCCTCACAGGACAGGGGGCAGAAATTAGGATGATGAAAGAAAAAAAAAACCTGAATGTGTGGGTCAACATAAAGGCAGTTTAATAAGCAGAAAGCAAAGACCATGTGTAGAAGCAAAGGAAAACAAAAAAAACTTACTCTCTATTTCCCATCAGCAGGCAATGTTCAGACACTTCCCAGGAAACAGAGCTTCAGTACGTGTAGCAGTTGCTCTGGAAGATGAGCATCAGAAAATGAATGCCCCCCACTCCTCCTCCTTTCTCTCAGCTATTATTGCTGAGTGATGTCAATATGGTATGGAATATCCCTTTGGTGAGTTTGGGTCAGCTGTCCTGGCTGGGCATCCTCCCAAGATCTTGCCCACCCCCAGCCTACTGGTGGGGGCAAATGTTGCAGAGACAGTCTTATTGCTGCGTGAGCACTGCCCAGCAGTAGCCAAAACACTGGTGCGTTATCAACACCGTTCTAGCTACCAGTACCAAGCACAGTGCTATGAGAACTGCTACAGGGAAAATTAACTCCATCTCAGCCAGACCCAATACACTGGGCCTGATCACCTGGTTGTCCTGTACGTGCCATGCAATGGCAGTCAAGATGATCTATTCCATAACCTTCCTTGGCACTGAGGTCAGACTGACAGGCCTGTAGTTCCCCAGATCCTCCTTCTGGCCCTTCTTGTAGATGGGCGTCCCATCGGCAAACCTCCAGTCTTCTGGGACCTCCCCAGTTAAACAGGACTGCTGATAAATGATGGAGAGTGGCTTGGTGAGCACTGCCAGCTCCCTCCAGTACCTTTGGGTGGATTCAATACAGCCCCATAGACTTGTGTGTGTCTAAGTGGTGTAGCAGGTCTCTAATCACTTCCCCTTGGATTATGGGGTCTTCATTCTGCTCCCCATCCCTGTCTTCCAGCTTAGGGGGCTCGATACCCCAAGAAAAACTGGTCTTACTATTAAAGACTGAGGCAAAGAAGGCATTAAGTACCTTAGCCTTTTCCTTATCATTTTCCCTATTTCCCCCCCCACATCCAAGAAAGGATGGAGATTCTCCTTAGCCCTCCCTTTGTTGCTAGTGTATTTATAAGAACATCTTATTGTCTTTTACAGCAGAAGCCAGTTTAAGTTCTAATTGGGCTTTGACCCTTCTAATTTTCTTCCTGCATAACCTCACAACATCCTTGTAGTCCTGCTGAGTTGCCTGCCCCTTCTTCCAAAGCTCATAAACTCTCCTTTTTTTCATGAGTTACAGCCAAAGCTCTCTGTACAGCCAGGTTGGTCTTCTTCCCCACCAGCTTGTCTTTTGGCACATGGGGATGTCCTGCTCCTCTGTCTGTAAGATTTCCTTCTTGAAGCATGCCCGTCCTTCCCGGACACCTTTGCCCTTTAGGACTGCCTCCCAAGGGAATCTGTTAACCGGGCTCCTAATCAGGCCAAAGTCTGCCTTCCGGAAGTCCAAGATAACAGTTCTGCTGACCCCCCTCCTTACTTCTCCAAGAATCAAAAACTCTTGTAATTTTGTGATCGTTATACTCAAGACAGCCTCCAAGCACCACATCACCCACAAGTCCTCCTCTGTTTGCAAACAGCAAGTCCAGCGGAGCACCTTCCCTAGTTGGTTCACTCACCAGCTGTGTCAGGAAGTTATTTTCCACACACTTCAGGAACCACCTAGACTCTTTCCTCTCCATTGTATTGTATTTCCAGCAGACATCTGGTAAGTTGAAGTCCCCCGTGAGAACAGGGGTTAGCGATTGTGACACTTTTCCCAGCTGCTTATAGAATATTTTGTCTGCCTCTTCATCCTGGTTGGGTGATCTATAACAGACTCCCACCATTATATCTGCCTTGTCGGCCTTCCCTCTGATTCTTACCCATAAACACTTGACCCTACTGACACCATCATTAAGCTCTAGACAATCAAAACGCTCTCTAACGTGCAGGGCTACCCCACTACCTCTCCTTTCTTGCCTATCCCTCCTGAAGAGTTTGTAGCCATCCATTGCAGCACTCCAGTTGTGCGAGTCATCCCACCATGTTTCCATGATGGCAACTATATCATAGTTTTCCAGCTGCACAATGGCTTCCAACTCCTCCTTTTTGTTGCCATGCTGCTGTCCTTTTTCTCATTCTTTTCTCTTTCCATTTTCAGCTTGTTCTTACTAATTAAACTTCGTACACTTGTTATAAAACCAAGAAAGAACAAACTCCAAGCATATTCATACATGTCCCACAGAAAAAAAAAGAAAAAAAAGAAAAAAGAAGCAGCTTTATCTGTCACATCAGAAGCTTTAAAGAAGCCTAGACATTTTATAATTCTCATGCACTCTTAATCTACTTTGTGCATATTACACACTCAGACTTTTCTAAATTTATTGTAATTAGACCTATGTATTACAAAGACACTGCTCATATTGCTCCTACCTAATCTCTAATTTATATGCAGAAGAGCAAAACTAAAGAGTTTAGGATTTTCACATTTAAAGCTCTTTTTACCTAATCAAGTTACACAGCTTAGTAGATTCCTTCCCTGTGGTTGCCCTCCTTAGGAAGTCTAGTCCTAGTCTCAGGAAGGTGTTAATGTTACTACTGTAACATTTCTCTGTTGATTGATTGTTCTCTGGAGACACAATAATTCATCACTCAGATATAAATGGTGCATGAGTAACCTCTTATAAATAATCAGTTTATAGCTGGCATACTAGGGAATCCAGATTAACTTTAAATGAAGTTTCATTCACTATGTATTTTCCTCCATTCTTTTTTTAAATCAGTATTAATATTTTGTCTCCAAAGGCAGGGGGAGATGTGTCTAAATAAAACTGTATTAACTTCACCATCTCCTTCACAGAATCAAGGCTTTACTACCAGAACTGGTTCTGATGGTCAAAAACATTAATTCGAACTTTGCTTTTCTCAACACAACATAACCTGCTAAATCATATTAACAAAGTATCACCCTTCAGAAGCTCTCATGATCATTTAGTAAAAAACATATTACCCTGATGACTTTTTGGGTATAATAATTACTGACATACATTCTCAAAATAAAATAACTTCTTATCTTCTTCCTTTACCTTAGAGTATTATACTCAGCAACACATAGTACAATGTCTGTATAGACATCTGTTAAGGCTGAAGAAACATAAATGACCCCAAGATGTCCAAGATGTCATTATTTAATTAAGTTCAGGTTATTAAAAAAAATATATTTGTATTTATTCACCATTTGGCTTTGGATATTTGGTGCTCCCTGGTCAGATGGAACTTTCTATTTTTTCTTTATTTTCTTATTTATGCTGAAAATACTAAGAAAAATCATACTCTGGTTACACTTTTTTTTTTTTTTTAAGCAAAAAGTGTATATTTTATATACAAGATGACTGAGTTCCTGGAGTTTTTTTATTTTGAGAAATAAAATGAATAAATTTTACAAAGACCATTATCAAGTCATCATCTGTCATCTTTTCTATGTGTATCACTTTACATTCTCTCTTCAGTGTTAGAATTAGGCTTCTTCCTTTTGATATTAAATGTTTATGTTTATGGTCATGAGCAAGTTGTATAAGATATTTACAGAACATTACATTTATGGAAAATTCTTCAAGATGGTAGAATTTGAAGGGTTAAGTAAGAATAGAGGAACGAATGAAAGCTTGCATGTCAGAAAATATATGAAGAAACAAGAAACAAAAACGTGGGTTTAGTTGATAGTGTCTTATGCAACACCATTTATCATTCAAACCACACCACAGCTGAAAAAACTATGCAGTGTTAATCTTTTACATTGTCATTACAGTAGTAACATGCAGTCCCATTTCCACAGCCTTCCCAGTAAAATCTGGAATCATGTCAGATTTTCCATATCACTAAAATAACTCCTTTGAGTTTGAGGAAACTTCTTTTAATGGAGTACTCACTGTTTCTCTTGCAAAACTGCAAGGTTGTTGTGCAAGAATGTCCAACAATGAACAAATGTATTTCCAATTTGACTGATGTTTGCCTTTTATAATGATAACATATTGTATGATGTAGCAAAGATGATGACCCGCATACCTTCAGTTATAAATAAATAGTAAAGTATAAACTAATAAGAATTTAACATATTATTCATATTTTGAAACTTTTTACTGCATAAAAATTCTTCAAATATTTGCCTTTGCTACAGCGAACACTAATCTGAAACAAAGTAAGCAAAGCCAAACTGAGAGGCATATGTATTGTTTCTATCCACCTGTAATTTCAATTCTGTTTTTTCTGAAAATAAATCAACCATTTGTGTTTCAGTTCCTCAAATACCCGCGGCAAGAGAAAAACCAAAGAAGGTCTATGGTGATAAAAAGTAGTTTGTGAACATTTTTGATGTTGGCTCTTTCTTTGATTGCTTGAAAGTGACAAAACAAAACTTATTAAAGATAACTTTTTTTTTCCCCCAGCTTGACAAATAGAAAGCACCTCCTCAGAAATACAGTGGATTTTCTCAGCTGTTATAAAAAGTAAAGAAAATTAAGACTTCATCTTCCTATGTTTGGACAATTATCCTATATGTTTTCAGAAGACATACATCAGGCGATAGTAGCTGCCTGGTTGTTGGGTTTTTGTTGTTTTTTTTCCTTGTGTACAATAAAAATTATAGAAAAGTATAAAAATAATCATCTTTATTGAAGCTTTTAATACATTATTCTGACCTATAAAAACACTGTGTAAAATTAATTTAAGTAGTACTGATAAATACAACTTCAAAATAGCATTTGATCTCACAGTCATCATTTATGTTTTACAGGATGACATATATGTTAAGACTCAAAATCTTACATGATGATACTTTGGTTTTTCTATCAACCTATGCATTCAATATAAATGCATCCCAGGCAGTTGTTCTTAACTTTCCCAAATTTTAATAGAGTGATTGAAATTTTCCATGCTGATCCTCTGTCTCAGGCTAATTTCTCTGAAAAAGAAGAAAGGATAAAGGAAAGAGAATGAATGCAAAGGCAAAGACAAAGGCTTTGAGACCTTTTTGACCACATGAAAGAATACTGAAATGGTTTATTTGTGTACTGCTACTGACTACAATTTTCAGAATGGATTATCTCCATTTTGAGAATATTCCTTTTGCTGTCTAGATATGCAAGCAGTGAAGAAAAAGAGTGGGAGCAGAGAGAGAAGAAGGTTCACTAATATAACAGAAAGGAGTAAAGTGTTTTAAGATTAGTCAAGGGCAGCAAGAAGGATTCTACAAGTAGAATAGCAAAAGTTTATAGAGAATGTGGACCTGTTGAAGAATGGAACAGGGGGCCTGGGGACACAGGACATGGAAAATGTTGAGGTACTGAATGTCTTCTTTACTGGTAAGATTTGCCTTCAGGAATCATAAGACCCTGAGGCAAATTCTAGGGGAGGAAGATGCACCCTTGTGGGAAGAGGTTAAGGTTGTAGAACACGTAAATAAACAGGACATGCACAATTCCATGCCACCTCATGGGATTCCTCCACAAATGCTGAGGAACCTGGCTGATTCCATTGTGAGGGTACTGTCTATAATCTTAAAAACGTTGTGGCAATTGGGGGAGATTCCTGAGGACTGGAAGACAGCAAATGTCATTCCTATCAACAAAAAGAGCAAAAGGAGGACCCAGGGACATACAAGCTGCTCAGTCTTACCTTAGTACCTGGGAAGAGTGATGGAACAACTATCTTGTAAACAATTTCAAGAAACTTGAAGGACAAGAAGTTGATTGGGAGAAGTCAGCAATGGTTTGTGAAGGGGGAATCACCTCTGGTCCACACTACAAACTTCTCAGCACACATCTCTTGGCTGCCCTAACTTTCCTGTGGCCACACAATTCTAGGTCCATGAAAAAGCACATCCAGGCTTTCTCATGTGCTGAACCCTTACTTTAACCTTAACCTTAACCCTACTTTCTCGCTCAGGCTGGGACTGAGACCTCCACCTTTGGCCCACACCCCAAATTTCCTCTCAGCACACATTTCTTGGCCTCCCTAACTACTCTTTGGCTTCCCAATTGCAGTGTCACTCCAACTGTATGTCTAGGCTTTCTCTTCTATTGTACACTAACCCTAACCCTTACCCTACTTTCTTGCTCAGGCCTACACCCCCACCTTCCTCTCAGTATAGATCCCCTGGATGCCTTTAATTTTCCTTTGGCTACCCAATTCCAGGCCTATACCAACTGCATATTTAAGCTTTCTCTTTCACTGAACTGTAACACTAACCCTGGCATCACATTTAACCATCAGGTACCTTTCTATGGTGAAATGAACAGCTTGGTGGATGAGGCAGAGTGGTGGATTCTGTCTACCTCAACTTTAATAAGGTTTTTGACATTGTGTCCCTAAACATTGTCGTAGACAAGCTGACTAAGTATCATCAGCTACGTAAGTGGACAGTGAGGTGGATTGGAAACCGGCTGAACTGTAAGGCTCAGAATTGTGTTCACTGAGAGGAACAGTAGTCATGAACAATGACTGCAACAGTAGTCTAGTCTCAAGTCCAGTAGAGGCCAATCAAGAGTGATGTGACCTGGGGTCAATGGTGTGTCATATACTGCTTGACATCTTTATCAGTTACCTGGACAATCAGGCTGGAAACCATCCTCAGCAAGTTTACTGTCCTGGGTTTACGTGGCAAGATAAACCCACTAGGCTTTTTGTTAGCAGGGGGCTGCAGGTGTGGCTTCTGTGAGAAGGTGGCATAAGCCTCCCCCATGTCAGACAGAGCCAGTTCCAGGGGTCTCTGAACTGGACCCACCACTGGCCAAAGCCAGGCCAATCAGTGACGGTAGTAGCACCTCTGTAATAACATATTAAAGAAGCAATAAAAACCACTGTGCAACAGCATCTGGGAGTGAGGAATGAGAATATGTGAGAGATACAACCCTGCAGACACCAAGATCAGTGAAGAAGGAGGGGGAGGAGGTGCTCCAGGTGACAGAGATTGCCCTGCAGCCTGTGGTGAAGACCATCGTGACACAGCTTGTCCCTCTGCAGCCCATGGAGCACCACAGTGGAGCAGATACCCACCCTGCAGCCCATGGAGGACCCTATGCCAGAGCAGGTGGATGTGTCCTGAAGGAAGCTGTGGCCCCATAGAAATGTCCATGCCAGAGCACGCTCCTGGCAAGACCTGTGGCCCCTTGAAAAGGAGCCCACCTAGCAGCAGATCTTCTGTCGAGACCCATGCTGGAGCAATCTGTTCCTGAAGGAAAATCCCATGCTGGAGCAGTTCTTGAAGAACTACAGCCCATGGGAAGGACACACATTGAAGAAGTTCATGGAGGACTATCTCCTGCTGGAGATATCTCCCATTCTGGAGCTGGGAAAAAGTGTGAGGAGGAAGGAGAGGTGAAACTAGTCAGACTGAAGAAGAGAAGGCTCAGGGGGATCTTATTCATGTGCATTAATACTTGATGTGAGAGCGTAAAACAGGGTCAGACCCTTTTCAGTGATGCTCAGTGACTCAAGAAGAGGTGATGGCAAATTAAAACACATGAATTTGAAAAAACTTTTTTGAGTGTGAGGGCAGTTGCACACTGGAACAGGTTGCCCAGAGAAATGGCAGAGTCTCCATCTAGGAAGATAGTCAAAATCTGACTGAAAATTACCATGAGGAACAAGCTCTAACTGACTCTGTTTGAGCTAGGGTTTTGGATTAGTTAATCTCAAGAGATCCCTTCCACCATTAACTATTCTGTGATTCAGAAATTTTATTCTCTTGGAATGTGAATTTAAGGTGATTTCAGAAATGGTCTGAGTTTCCCTCTAAAGTGAAGGAGAAACTTGCAATCATAGAATAACAAAACATAGAATTTTAGGCTTGGAAGGGACCTTTAAAGGTCATTTATTCCAAGCCCCCTGCAAGGACCAGGGACGACATCAACTAGATCAGGTTGCTCAGAGCTCCGTCCAACCTGACATTCAATGTTAACAGGGATGGGACATCTACTACCTCTCTGGGCAACCTGTGCCAGTGTTTCACCACCCTCACTGTAAAAAATTTCTCCCCTTAGATCTGGTCTAAATCTACACTCTTTCAGTTTAAAACCATTACCCCTTGTCCTATCGTTACAGGCCCAGCTAAAAAGTCTGTCCCCATCTTTCTTATAAGACTCCTTTAAGTACTGGAAGGCTGCAATAAGGTCTCACCTGAGTCTTCTCCAAGCTGAACAACCCCAACTCTCTCAGCCTGTCCTCAGAGGAAAGGTGTTCCATCCCTTGGATCATTTTTAGTAGTGCTCCTCTGGACTCTCTCAAAGAGGTCCGTGTTTTTCCTGTGCTGAGGGCTCCAGAGCTGGATGCAGGACTCCAGGGTGGTCTCACCAGAGCAGAGCAGAGGTGTAGAATCCCCTCCTTCCACCTGCTGGCCACACTTCTTTAGATGCAGTCCGGGATATGGTTGGCCTTCCGGGCTGTAAGCATACATTGCTAGCTCATGTCCTTCTTTTCATCCACAAGTACTCCCAAGTCCTTCTTAGCAGGGCTGCTTTCAAACCCTTCATCCCCCAGCCTGTATTGATACCCCAGGGTTGCCCCGACCCAGGTGCAGGACCCTGCACTTGGCCTTGTTGAACCTCAGGAGGTTCACATAGGCTCATTCCTCAAGCTTGTCCAGGTCCCTCTGGATGGCATCCCATCCCTCAGGTGTGTCAACTGCACCACTCCTCTTGGTGTCATCTGCAAAGTTATTGAGGGTGCACTCCATCCCGTTGCCTATGAAGTTATTAAGGCCACTAGGTTGGTCAGGCAGGACTTGCCCTTGGTGAAGCCATGCTGGCTGTCTCAAATCACCCCTCTGTCCTCCATGTGCCTTAGCATAGCTTCTAGGAGGATCTGTTCCAATGTCTTCCCAGGCACAGAGGCAAAGCTGACAGGTCCATAGTTCCTAGGGTCCTCCCTGCTACCTTTTTGAAAAATGTGTGCAATGTTTCCCTTTTCCCGGTCACTGGGGCCTTCACCTGACTGCCAAGACTTTTCAAATATCATGGAGAGTGGCTCAGCAACTTTGTTAGCCAATTCCCTCAGGACTCTGTGATGCATCTCATCAGGTCCCATGAACTTGTGCATGTTCAGTTTCCTCAGGTGGTCTCGAACTTGATCTTCTCTTACAGTGGGAGCGACTTAGCTCCTCCCATCCCCATCTTGCAACCCTCTGTTGACTTTCAGAGTATAATCTTAACCTCTCTCTCTCTTTAGTGACTCTTTAGGGAACTTAAGCACCATCAGAGACCAAGTAGTACACTTAAATTATGACGTCTATGAACTGAACACTCTATAAAGGGAGAAGATCTCTTTCCTAGACTATAGTGCGAAATCATTCTTAACAGTCTTTGGAGTAGAGGCCAAAGTCCCATGACACTTTCCTCCTTTGACATCTTTATAGTTGGTTCTTCAGCAATCCAGCTTCCAAAAGAAAGGGTTAGGTAGTACTCTTTGCTAGGTAACACCATCGCCTTGTATTTACTATGAACTTTTGGGTTATAGGGAAAATCTCTTGAAACTGAGAAGTATATAAACCTGATGAGTTACACTTCCTGGGTGACATAATTGACATCTTACCTGGAACCACCACTTCTGAGATCTTTATGTTTTACTGTCATTCCACTGAAAAACACAGGCTTACACAAAATATTAACTTTCTGCAAAAGTGTTTTCTTATATCTTTCAAGGCTCAAATTCAATGTAGGTGAGGCCTGGACTGCAGAAGAAAAAAGGTTCATTAGCAATTTAGAAGGTCAACAGGAGTTTATTCTGAAAATGAGATGTGGTTTACCTCACTGTTTAAACAAAATAATTTCTGTGTGACTTAATATTTTAGGAACATCGAAAAAGTAATCTAAAAAATTTCTGTGTGAAATAGTTTATAATATTAAAATTCACACCTAGATACAAGAGCTACTGAGAAGCATCTTCCTAAATGTTTTTCAAAGATTACTGTTTAAACAAATCTCATAGAATGTTTCTGATATTTATCGAAGATTTAGTCAGTGATTTAATTCACAGTAGTTGTGTATGCATAATGTAAACAGATTCACTTAATGCACCCAGCATACCAGTCACAATTTTACAACCCACAACTTATTATGTATTAATAAAAACATTAAACCACATCAAAACTAGACACCCCTTTGACATGCGTCTCCAGATGAAATGCAAAAACCAGGAGTTTTTTTTAAACAGCTAACTTCTACATCCTTTTCTGCTATACCTCGGTTCTTAGCCACATTCATGAATTCAGAAAAGAAAACTGATAAAGGAAAAAAGTTCTTAGTACTAACAATAAAACCCTACATTTTTTCCTTTATGATTGTGAGAGTCCTTTTCACACTTCATTCTGCTTCAAAGTCCGATCACGTTTTTGGAATTGACCTCCCGGTTACAGTGTAAAGGAATGTATCTGTGCTGTCAAATCTACCAACTGGAAAACATAAAGTATTTTACAGATTGTACAAGATGGCCAATAATAATCTTTACATATGAATATTAAAATGTGTATCTCAATAAGATTGTACGACATAGAAAATGACACATTTTTAAAATTTATTTATTTATATTCCAAAGTTACTTCTATCTTTTACAAATATTTGACAGGACTTATATTTGTATTCACATGTATTTATTTTATTTGAATTATTTAAAGACTTTGCACAGTAATAATTTCTATTATCCCTAAAATAAATATTCTGTATCGATATTGAAATTACTTTGAATAATTACATAAGCGTTACAAAGAGAAAACGCATATTATTTTAGTCAGAGTGTATCTGTATAGAGCAAGCACAAGTTTTAGAATGATTACATTATACGATTAAAAATGTAGCTCCAGGATGCAATAGGTTAGATTGTTATAGAGGTTTTAGAATTAGGATTTTAGTCACTAACTTTTGTATAGCTATTCCCTAAAAGAATTCAAAGCCCAGTTGCTAATAGCTTAATTCCGTTACTCGTATACTCCCCCATATAGTGTTATTCAAAATACCCTAAGGTTTTCTGACCTTTGACATGGTCTCCCACAACATCCTTCTCTCTCAATTGGAGAGATGGATTTGATGGGTGGACTGTTGGGGAGATGAGGAATTAGTTGGATGGTTGTAACCAGAGGGCAGCGGTCAATGGCTCAATGTCCATATGGAGCGGTGTCCCTCAGCAGTCTGTCTTGGGACCAGTACTCTTTAATAACTTCATCAATGACATAGACAGTGGGATCGAGTGCACCCTCAACAAGTTTGAAGATGACACCAAGCTGAGTGGTGCAGTTGACATGCCTGAGGGATGGGATGCCATCCAGAGGGACCTGGAGAAGCTTGAGGAATGAGCCTATGTGAACCTCCTGAAGTTCAACAAGGCCAAGCACAGGGTCCCGTACCTGGGTCAGGGTGACCCCTGGTATTAAAACTGGGAGATGAAGGGACTGAAAGCAGCCCTGCTAAGAAGGACTTGGCAGTACTGGTGGATGAAAAGAAGGACATAAGCTGGCAATGTGCACTTGCATCCCAGAAGGCCAAACGTATCCTGGGCTGCATTCAAAAAGGAGTGGTTGGCAGATGGAGGGAGGGGATTCTGCCCCTCCACTGCACTCTGTTGAGACCCGCCCCCCTGGAGTCCTGCATCCAGCTCTGGAACCCTCAGCACAGGAAAGTCATGGACTAGTTGGAGCAGGTCCAGAGGAGGGCCACAAAAATGATCCGAGGCATAGAACACCTCTCCTCTGAGGACAGGCTGAGAGAGTTGGGATTGTTTAGCCTGAAGAAGAGAAGGCTTCAGGGAGACCTTATTGCAGCCTTCCAGTACCTAAAGCTTTGAGTCTTATAAGAAAGATGGGGATAGACATTTTAGCAGGGCCTGTAGCAATAGGACAAGGAGTAATGGTTTTAAACTACAAGAGGGATTTATGTTAGGTAGAAGGAAGAAATTTTTCACTATGCCATTGGTAAAATGCTGGAAGAGGTTGCCCAGCGAGGTGCTAGATGCCCCATCCCTGTTAACATTCAAGGTTAAGTTGGACAGGGCTGTAAGCAAGCTGATCTAGTTGAAGATGTCCCTGCTCATTGCAGAGTGGTTGGACTAGATGACCTTTAAATGTCCATTACAGTCCTAAGAATCTATGATATTATGTGAGACATCTATGAGACTGACATATAATATTTGATTCCTGTGATAACTGTACCTTTCTAGAGCAGTAGCTGAAAGAATATGGACTGTCCAAAGTTATTTGAAATGACAGTAGAATCCTGTGTTTAGAAAACTGAATCAAAGCTCAGGCTCCATTTGTAACATAAAAGAAAAGCTATACAACTAAGATTTAATAAGCTTGCATAGAATTATGTCGTCAACGTCTGTGTTGGATTTCCCATGTTTCCTCTGTTGCTGCTCCATGTGGTTGTCTGTATGTCCTTAGCATAACTGTCAGCTTCAGGTGGATTTCTCAGATACCCTGTAGCATCTCAGATGCACTGATGTTGTGGTTTAACGCTGGCTGGACACAAAGCATGACACAATCACTCACTCACTCCCCCCTGATGGGATGGGGGAGAGAATCAGAAGAGTAAAAGTGAGAAAACTTATGGGTTGAGATAAAGACAACTTCATAGGTAAAGCAAAAGTTGTGCTCGCAAGCAGAGCAAAACAAGGCACTAATTCACTACTTCCCGTTGGCAGGCAGGTGCTCATCCACCTCCAGGAAAGAAGTGCTCCATCACACATAACAGTTACTTGGGAAGACAAATGCCGTAACTCCACAAGCCCCCCCTTCCTTCTTCCCCCAGCTTTATATGGGTGAGCATGATGTCATATGGTATGGAATACCTCTTTGGTGAGATTGGGTCAGCTGTGCCAGCTGTGTACCCTCCCAACTTCTTTTGCACACCCAGCCTACTTGTTTGTGGGGTGCTGTGAGAAGCCAAGAATGAACTCCGGGATGAACAGGACTCAAAGTCCTTGACTCTGTGCAAACTCTGCTCAGCAATAATTATAACATCCCTGTATTATCAACACTGTTTTCAACACAAATCCAACCATATCTCCATACTATCTACTATGAAAAAAATTAACTGTCGCCCAGCCAAAACCAGAATAACTCATCATGTTTAGGCAATTGCATCAAGCTTTGTAAGAAAGGGTTTCACAAGAGATGAAGCATCCAGGAAAAAAAGGAGAACAGTGGGTGTAGGTGCTGGCCTTTGAAAGAACTCACTGGCCTTGATTTAGTTATCTAAATATAGATTTCTTCTGGGTTTTAAGGTGTCCTGGGGTATCTAAGTTCAAAGCTGGAAGACATGAAAGCTTTGAACCCGTATAAGCTGGGGACCCATATCCTTCTGGACTGGTAAGTGGAGGGTCATATGAAATACCCTAAGATATTTTGAAACAATACCTAGATCCACCTGTCTGAGCCACTGAATTCAATCTTCTAGCCATGAGCCTGTCACAGACCAGATACCTATGTGTCATATGAGTTTATGGTAACCGGCAACTGTCTGGACTGACATTCTAAGCAAAAACAGGAGTGAGAACCTGCTATGTTTTCTCAGACCGTATGAGAATTATGTTCTGTAATATTTGCATATAAGAAGTGCATGTTGCAAGAAGATTTTACTTTTATATCTTCTATAGTTTGTAAACAGAGTTCATCATTTTTTAGGTGCTATACTTTAGATATGGTACAGATTTACTGTGTTAACTAAACAAACATTTCAATGTATGTAATCTATTTTTGTTTATATATTAAACCAATTTGGCATGTTTATTTGTCTTTTTTTTTAAGTTCAAATTAAAAAAAAATGAAGCACAACACACACAGACTGGTGCTTGTGTTATATAGAATTAGAGTGACTGCAATCAGCAATGCCTATACTTCATTAGATATGTTTCCTACGGCTAATGTTGTCTTTCAATGAGAAATCTTCCTTTGGTTATCATAAATGATATAAGATTTTGGGTTTTGTCATTTTTTTTTCAATTTTCTGGGATTATTCCACAAATAGTTATAAAAATTCTGTTCATTTCTGTAAATACAACTATTTAGTTAAGCAAATGTGGAATCTCAATTATTGGGACATGGAGCTTGGAGTTTGATAGGAAGTTCCCTAGTGTCAGCACTTTGCTGATACATAATTGACTGCCATGCAGTCATTTAATTGAAGACTGTACCAACAAGTATTTTCTAATTTCAGTAATTAATTTAGCAATCTTACAATTATTTTATTTTGCTTTTTAATATAATAATGAAAGCAGAAAGAACGTTCGTGGTTCAATAAAGTTAACGAAGTATTCAACTATGACAGTATTAGAAGGAGTATTCTCATAGACATTAGAGAAAAAGCTGGATTACTCATCCACATTTGATTCTATGAATCAGTAAAACCAATTTTTAAAATTTTTTAGTATATTTTATTCAGTATAAACAGCAATATAAATTAATTTTTTTATAATCTGAATTTAGACCATATGTGAAGATGCATGTTGAAGGAGTCCATCTGTCCCAATTATGTCTAATCCATCACTAAATTTTGCCATGATACATCAATCAGTGTGAGGCATACGAATATTCATTATACCACACTGAATAATGTTAGTCATTTGCAAGAATTTGAAATCTGAGTATGCATTTTTGCAAGGTGGCAACACTTTAAAATTGTTACTCAAAGTCCATGTACCATAAGTGAATCAAGAGACAGCAGTGAGACTTTTTAAAAGTGACCATGGAAGGTTAATTAATTTGAGAGTAAGAAAGAGGCAAGAGACATAGTGTGGGATCTAAGACAGAGTAAAAATTATATATAAGAAACCAGAAAAAAGAATGATCTGCAAATTGTGAAAAAAGATAGATGAAAAACATTTTTGTACCAGAAAAGGAAGATCCAAGCCTACATTATCCATACAAAGAAGCATCAGTAGGACCTTTCCTGACATAGATACAGACACTAGAAAAGGTTTGAACTGTGTTACACTCTGTGATGGTCAACTGACTAGGCAAGAACTGTTTTCTCTTCCTATCTTTTCTTCTTCCTCTGTAAAATGGTGAAGTTATGGTTATGAAGTGCAGCAAATAATGTGTAGTATTGTACAAGCTCTTTTTCCAGAGTACCGAAGTAGTCAGTAACAAAAGCTGAAAGAAGTTATTGACATAAAAGATTTTTGTGTAGGTAGGAAAAGAAAGCAATTTGTTAACAATGGGAAAGCTTTGGGGAAACGTGTAGTTCAGGGTCTTTTGAGGTATGCATGAGAATTAAAAACAATGAATGAAGCAATAAAGTGGTTCAGAAATTCTCTGCACCTGAAGAGACCAGTAAGAGAGAACAGTAAGAGAAAGCTTGTGGAGACCAGTAATGGGAAAGAACTCTTTTGACTGCAAACGTCCTTGATACCAATCATCTAAAAGAGCTGTCAGAACTGCTATCAATTTTATGCCTTGTTACAATATAAAAAAAAAGAGCAAAAGCAAAGCGAAAAAAAACCCCTGTTGACAAGTTAAAAGAGAATACAGTGATAGGAAAAGAAATGAGCTTGATTTTCAGTAATAAAAAGATTATGGTGAGAATAGTCAAGATTACTGATATTGTTCAAGGCATGCTTACTTTACAAAATGTGGTGAAAGATCAATATTTGAACTGTTTGTATAGTAATACAAAAGAACAAAGGCACAGAGTTGTAATGAAATGCAGATATTGATGTGAAAATGATCAGAAAACAAAGAAACAGTGTAGATATTAAAAAAATATGTAAAGAAAAGAAAGAATATGTAAAGAGAAAAAAGTAATAACATGGAGAAATGTAAATTAGTTAGAATCACTATCACCTTTGAGACCAAAAGCAGGTCTAACAGCTCCCAGTGGAGTACTGCTGAAAAAACCCTATGGAGCTGGGAGTGGACAACAATTTGCTTATATTATTAAAGATAAATACTGCCAGAAACTGTGTTTTCATAATGATGTTTGTTATCCTTAACAGACTTGAAGAAAATATAGCAGAAGAAAAAGCCTTCTAGAAATCTAGGTAGAGACAAACTTGTTTACCAGCAATTACAAAGGGTGGTGGTGTTTTTTGCTTAGTTTGCTAAACAAAAACCTCTTCGTAAATGAAATTATAATAGACTCCTTCATGCCATGTGATTATAAGTTACTTTTAAACATACATTAATTTTATTTATTTTTACTTACTAGAAGAGAAAAAAGTAAAAATGAAATTAATTTCTAATTTTTTTTTTAAATATCATTGTTGAGAAAACAAAATATTTAATAAATAATTATTCAGTAATATTTCATTTTACAGTGGATTATTAAGACCTAATTTAAAAGTGAACTTCTTGTTCTTCAAAGAACAAAGTATTGGTAGATACAAGGATTTTTACATTGTGTAAAGCATCTGGCAACTAGCATTTTATGTTTTTCTTTTTAGACAATACAAAATAAGTAAGTTTTTGGTTTTATTTGGGTGATGTCATTGGTAAATAGTGATATTTCCCTGAAGTTTCCAGGAACAGGAAAGTAATTTTTGCCATATTTCTCTTTCTCCCTCCCCACTGATGTTCCTTAAAAATGTTTAATTTAAAGAGATGCTTGAGTTTCATGTTATTATCTCACAGGTTTGAACATGTCTAATTTTCATTAATTTTACTCACATTAAGATATTAAGATATTAAAAAAAACAACAAGCAAACACTAGTTTGGAATAAAGAACAAGTTTGTGCTTTCCATGAGTAAAAAAAAAAATTGTTGTAATAAAGCAGTTTCACAAAAAACCTTTAGCCATTGCAGGTGACACAATTATAGTGTATTATGGACTTTTAAATAAAATGTATTCGTTTGAGACAGAACTTTTGTTTCTTGAAGACCAGGTAGATCTATGCTGTAGCAGATGTTATTCAAAATATGTTTCCTTTTAGAGTAAAACCTGTGACGTTACTCCTCTGTTAAAGCTTAAAACTGAGCAGATTTGAACAGGCGACCCGAGGCCACTCTTTGCTTAACCTTACACAATTTCCAAGGCAGGGAGTTTAAAAGGAACGACCTCAAATGACCACACAGTCTCCAGTGTTGGACAGAGCAGTGATGTTATTCGGATGATGCTGTTGTCTGTTAGTGTTACCATAAACAGAGCAGCCCTGCTGGCTGCCAGGTGCCCACCAAGCTGCTCTCTCTCCCTCCTCAGCAAGACAGGGGGAGAAAATAAAATGAAAAGCTCACAGGTCAAGATAGGACAGGGAGATTACTTACCAATTACTGTCATGGGCAAAACAGACCCAACTTGGGGGAGATCAATTTAATTTATTGCCATTTAATATCAGATTAAGATAGTGAGAAATAAAAATGAATCTAAAACCAACTTCCCCCCAACCCCTTCATCCCAGGTTCAACTACACTCCCAATTATTCTACTTTCTTCCCCAGGAGTGGTGCAAGGGGATTGGGAAATGGGGGTTGCAGTCAGTTCAAAACATTCTGCCACTCCTTCCTGCTCATGCTGTTACCCTGCTCCAGAGTGGTGTCCTTCCCATGGAATACAGTCCTTCAAGAACTTCTTTGGCATGCATCCTTTCTGTAGGGTGCAGTCCTTCAGGAACAGACTGCTCCAGTATGGGTGTCCCAGGGGTCACAGGTCCTGCTGTTGTCCCAAATACGGGTTCTTCCATCCAGTGTGCAAAGAGCCGAAAAACACACAGAGCTATTTGCTTTTATTCCAAATCTGCACAGAGTTGGGTGCTAGGTGGTAGGCCCACAAAGCTAGCACACCTTGGTTAACACACAGGAAATATTTATACACTTTGAGCAACAGTTATCAGTATTTTTTAAAAGTTGTGTCCATTACCCTTGCTCCTGTTGGCTCTCACCAGCCTCGTCTCCACTTAAAATCACAGTGTCCTTCTTTTTCTCTAGGCATGCTCAGTGCGGAAGGGGCTTTTGTGAGGAGGGGACTTTCCCCGCCCAGGGGCAGGTTTCTATTATGCATATTATATGTTAATTATATGTTAATTAGGATAGTCCACTCAAGGTTGAGTAGCTGTGTTTCTTTTGTGATTATCTTGTTCCTTCCCTCAAGGTTGCACCTTGTTATCTGCTCACAGAGACTAAACAACACCCCCAGCTTAATTCCTTGCATGCCTGCAACACTCTTGTGTGAGTTCCTCTACACAGGCTGCAGTTTCTGCCAGGAGCCTGCTCCTGTGCGTGCTCTCCATGGGCTGCAGCTTGCTTCAAGGCATATCCACTAGTTCCCACATTGGGTCCTCCATGGACTGCAGGGTGGATATATGTGGCACCATGGGCTTCTCCATGGGCTACAAGAGAATCTCTGCCCCAGCTCTTGGAGTTCCTCCTCCATCTCCTTCTTCACTGACCTTGGTGTCTGTATGGCTGTTTCTTTCACATTTTGCTCACGTAATCTCTGTCACAGTTGCTGTGCAGTGTTTTCTAGTCTTTCTTGAATACATTCTCAGAGATTATTACTGATGGGCTCAGCTTTGTCCAGCAGTAGTTCTGTTTTGGAGCTGACTAGAACTGGTTCTGTCGACAAGATGGGGCAGCTCCTGATTTATTCTCACAGAAGCCAGTCCTGCAGCCCCCTCCCCCGACCCTCAACTCTGACTGAATACAGAGTTATAGACAACTTGTAGAAATACTGAGAATGAAAATCCACTGGAAGACAACCTGGTTCTTACACTCACCTGAAGGAACTCATCACAGCACAGGTGCAGAAGCATGTGTGTTCTCTAATGTTAGAGGGAGCCTAATGCTGTCTCAATTCAAACAAACCTTCTCTTGATGCTTTATGAAGACGTTCAAAGGAAAATAGAAACAATTAAAAACTCTAAATTCTAAGAAGTCTGTTTCTATAAGGAAAGACTGAGAAATTAAAAAATCAAACCACATAGTCTGTGGCTGAGGAATACAGTTACCTGTTCCACGACAATAAGCAGAGGAAATAATCATTACTTAAATAGGGAAAAACTTATCCTCTGCCTTCAGCCTCTTTCAGCTACTTGCAAGAGTACAATAATTGAAAAAATGTCCTAAGAGGGCAGATAAGATTTCTGACTCTCAGAGAGAAAAAAAGAAGCCTTGAAATGAATATTATATGTTCCTATGGAATATTAAAAAAAGTTACAACTGTTTCGGCTTTGGCTTGTCCACCAGTGACAGCAATGAATAGAGACACCTCAATGTGATTTTTTTCTGTTTTTAGTTACCTCCTCAGTTAAGGACATTACTCTGTGTTCTGCTTACCTTCCTGTTTCATATGAAACTCTGCTCATATGAAACACTGTTCTCATTAGAAATTGTATTGTGTCTCATTGGGATGAAGTTATGAAGTTAACTTTCTTCATATCATCCTGTATGATGATGTACATTACATTTGTGGCTGAAACTGTGTTGATAACACCAGTGCACAGCATCAAGACTTTCTCTCTCTCTCTCTCTTTTCCCTTACCCAAAAGTGAGTAGGCTGGAGGTGTGCAAGGATTGGAGGGGACATAGCCAAAACAGCTTACCAAAGGGATATTCCATACCGCATGACGTTGTGCTCAGCAATAAAACTCAGGGAAAGGAGGAAGAAAGGGGCGATGTTTGTGGTTATGGCATTTGTCTTCCCAAGTAGCCATCAAGCATGCTGAGGCCCTGCTTCTCAGGAAGTACTTGACATTTATCTGCTGATGGGATCTGTCTCTTTTTGCTTTGCTTGTGTGCGCAGCTTTTGCTTTTCTTATTAAACAGTCATTATCTCAGCCCACGAGTCTTTTTGTCTTCCTTCTATATTTCTCCCTATCCTCCAGGAGCAATGTTAGCCCTCAGTGAAAAGCAGGGTGGGTGTTTGGCTGCTGGCTGGGGTCAACCCACAACAGAAATCCACCTGAAGCCTAGTGGGTTACCCTATACACGAAAGAATCACAGAATCACAGAATTGCTAAGGTTGGAAAGGACCTTCAAGATCAAGTCCAACCATCAATCCAGTGCCACTGTGTCCCCTAAACCATGTCCTGAAGCACCACATCCACATGTTTTTTGAACACT
This sequence comes from Phaethon aethereus, assembly GCF_964289735.1. NCBI lineage: Eukaryota > Metazoa > Chordata > Aves > Phaethontiformes > Phaethontidae > Phaethon > Phaethon aethereus. Next base: position 180,797,503 of record NC_138575.1, on the reverse strand, counting down.
CCCAGAGATGGTGATTCCACGACCTCCCTGGGCAGCCTGTTCCAATGCTTGATCACCCTCTCGCTGAAGGAATTTTTCCTAATATCCAATCTGTTGGGATCACCCTGCACAGCTCGACCTTAAGGAGAAGGAGCTGTGGCATTGAGAAGCTGGTAAACAGCTGGATATCTGCACAGCTCGGCCTTGAGGAGAAGGAGCTGTGGCATTGAGAAGCTGGTAAACAGCTGGACACCTGCAGGGCTCAGCCTTGAGGAGAAGGAGCTGTGGTAAACAGCTAAGAGGAAGTAAAGGAGCGCGTGGACACCTGCAGGCAGCGAATCCCAACTGTGGAGAAGTGCGTGGACTGTGTGTGGTAACCAACGAGGACGTATTTTGTGGCGTGTGAAAGAGCTGTAACTGCATAAAAAGCGGTCACTTGTAGCAATAAAGGTCTTTGGCCTGAAACCCTGCCAGAGTCCATGTCCTGTTACTCCACAAATGGCGCCCGAACAGGGACCCGAATCATAGGAAGAGACGACCGGTGGAGTAGCCCACCTGAGGGGAAAAATAGCAGCGGACCAGAGTTCAGGGGAAAATAGCAGCGGACCAAAGCTGCAGGGGAAAATAGCAGTGGACCAGAGCTGCAAGGAAAATAGCAGCGGACCAGAGCTGCAGTCCGGACGAATAATCACCAGAGGTGAGCAGCTGGGGACATTAAGTAATGGGGTCGCAAATATCTTCAGAAGAAAAAGCAATCCTTTGTATTATAGTAAAAATTTTGAAGAAAAGGGGGATTACTTATGATGAACAAACTTTGCGATTATTGTTAACATTTTTGAAGAACCAGGGGCTAGCAGCAGACTGCAACAGTTTTTGAGCTAGATACTTGGGAGAAAGCAGGGAAATTGGTGTTTGAGGCAGCCTCTAAAGGGGATCATATGGCTGCGAAAGTGTTAACAACCTGGCGATTAATCAGAGACTCTATAAAGGTGATAAAATCAGTAGAGGGCGGTGGCAGCAGCTGCCGCTGCCACAGCCCCGGGAGAGAAGGGAGGCCGAGCTGGGGATGATGAGAACGAGCGACCCCTGCCCGCGCCTCCCACCCACACCCCCGTCCCACCAACGGAATGAGCGCTGGTCGCCCGTGCCGCAACAGGAGGGGGCTGCCTCGGGCGATCCTTCCCCCAAGTCAAGATATTGGCGAGGCATGAGACAAGAGGCCTCGGCAGAGGGGGAGGGGATGGAGCGAAGTGGGTACTGGCCAGGTCGGTACGGCCGGCAGTAAGACCAGAAGATCCTGTCACATGTCCCACGGACGCAGTCAACTCCGATGTACCGCCAGCTGATACTTTCACTCTTTTGTAGGGGGAATGACGGCTCATTGACTGTTTCAGCGGCACTCCCTGGATGTTCAAGAGCAGGAACTTCAATATGCCATATTTGTAAAACGGTGTTGTGGGTTTGTTCTATGTTGTTGTAATTATCGTCACAAATGTATCATTTCTTTTGCAGGGAATGAAAGAGTATATTTCAATAAGACGCTCTCCCCACGGTGTATACGGTGTAACAGAGTTGGGGGGGATAGAGAATTTTGGGTAACTTGCAATCTGCCAGAAGTTTTTTGGGCGCTCGAAATAGGGCAACGACAACCTACCTCAAAAATGACTTTTTGCAACAACCAAGCAGACCCAAAAGAATGGAGTTGTCATATGCTAATAGATACAGGAGCAGATGTAACCATTATTTCCAGCAGGGACTGGCCTGCAACCTGGCCAACACATAATCCAGCCATGGGTTGATTGGGGTCGGAGGTATCTCTAATACCATGCAAAGTTCAGTACTCTTGCAACGAAAGAACCCAGATGGGTATACAGTAACAGTAAAACCATATGTAGCTCCCATCCCAATCAATTGGCTAGGGAGAGATGTTTTGGGACAAATGAGTTGTGTTCTAAGTAGCACTCCTGAACATTTTGTGGAGCAGCCATTGAGGAGTGACTAACACACAAACTGACATGGAAAACTGATACACCGGTTTGGGTGGATCAATGGCCACTATCTCAAGAAAAGGTCGCTAAGCTACAGGAATTAGGAAAAGAGCAATTAGAAAAGAAACATATTAAACCCACTACAAGTCCATGGAATACACTTGTATTTGTAATTCCTAAAAAAAAAAAAAAAAAAAAAAAATTCACAGAATATGATGTTAAGAACCGAAATCAGAATATTGAACGATGTTAAAAAATTAGTGGGAGATTTGAATTGGATTCGTAATATTTGTGGAATAACAAATGTAGAAATGACACCATTGTTGAATCTGTTATCAAGACTTTGGAAGATTTAAATATGTTCATGTTTCAATTGATTTCTATTCTGCAATAGTTTGGGCCACTGCACAAACAGGAGAAACTAGTAGATATGTACAAAAGCATTTGCGAGCTGCATTCACAGCCCATGGTATACCCCTACAAATTAAAACCGATAATGGTCCTTGTTATGTAGCCCAGTCAACCCAAAGTTTTTTTGCTCAATGGGGAGTGACGCATGTTACTGGAATACCGCATTACCCAACTGGACAAGCTATTGTTGAACGAATGAATCATTCCCTGAAGTGTTTATTGCAAAAACAAAAAGGGGGACAGGCTACCATACCACCCCAGGAACATTTGAATAAAGCCTTATATGTGTTAAATTATTTCCGTCTAGCAGAAGGAGAAACATGTAAAAGGAATGACAGGAAGTCTGTTTGAGTTAACACAAAATGTGCAAGTAAAAGTTAAAAATTTGGAAAAGAATATGTGGGAAGGACCTTTTCAACTGCTAACCTGGGGACGAGGTTATGCTTGTGTCATTACAGATTCTGGAACTCGTTGGGTACCCACAAAATGGGTAAAACCATGGGTGAAACAGTCACCATTGTCGTCATCGGACACATCTTGACACTATCAGGTGTCATCGCAATCTGGTTGCCACCTCAGCCAAAAGAAAATGTATGGGTAAATCACACTGAAATTAGCAGTATCATGAGAGAAACATGGAAAACTTTTAGGGCAAAGCGCTCTATAACTACAAATCCTTTGGTAAGATACAATATTGGTTTTCACAGCTTCGTGCAGGCGCTTTTTCCATCACTAGGAGTAGTTTCCATTGCTAGGAGTAGTACAGCTAGAATTGTTGGCCTTGTAACATTCTGCTATTGATTTAAGCATAGTTGATATGTGACTGCTGGATTATGGTAAGATGCCGTGTGAACAAAGCCTACGAACCAATAGACGGGATGGCTGTGGCACGTGCAGCACGTCTGGCCAGCGGGTGCATGTGCCAGAGGCTTCCTGTGTTAAAAGGTGACAACTGAGGCGTGTTCCGACACTCACTGGCCACGTGTGTCGAAACTTGTTCCTCTGCAAAGGTGTAAATACCGGGATTTCCTGAAGGGCAGTGGGCCAGTGTACGGCAAGGCCACCGTTGCCTCCGTGGGGACGTCCACGTAAAGCTGGCACCTACCGACTGCTGGGCTGAGTTCGTGGCACAGGACGATACAAGAATGTACAGATGGTCCATCTTCCTCACAGTCCTTGGGTTGCAAATGATCCATCAGGTTTTGTTTATAGATAAACAAAAAGGGGGAGATGTTGGGATCACCCTACACAGCTCGACCTTAAGGAGAAGGAGCTGTGGTGTTGATCTGCACGGCTCGGCCTTAAGGAGAAGGAGCTGTGGCATTGAGAAGCTGGTAAACAGTTGGACACCTGCAGGGCTCAGCCTTGAGGAGAAGGAGCTGTGGTAAACAGCTAAGAGGAAGTAAAGGAGCGCGTGGACACCTGCAGGCAGCGAATCCCAACTGTGGAGAAGTGCGTGGACTGTGTGTGGTAACCAACCAGGACATATTTTGTGGTGCGTGAAAGAGCTGTAACTGCATAAAAAGCGGTCACTTGTAGCAATAAAGGTCTTTGGCCTGAAACCCTGCCAGAGTCCATGTCCTGTTACTCCACACCAATCTAAACCTCCCCTGGTGCAACTTGAGTCTACTTCCTCTTGTCCTATCACTAGTTACTTGGGAGAAGAGACCAACACCCACCTCACCACAACCCCCTTTCAGGTAGTTGTAGAGAGCGATAAGGTCTCCCCTCAGCCTCCTCTTCTCCAGACTAAACAACCCCAGTTCCCTCAGCCGCTCCTCATAAGACTTGTGCTCCAGCCCCCTCACCATCTTCGTTGCCCTTCTCTGGACACGCTCCAGCACCTCAACATCCTTCTTGTAGTGAGGGGCCCAAAACTGAGCACAGTATTCAAGCTGCGGCCTCACCAGTGCCGAGTACAGGGACACAATCACTTCCCTACTCCTTGTCGTGGTTTATCCTCAGCTGGCAACTAAGCACCACGCAGCCACTCACTCACTCCCCCTCACGCAGTGGGACGGGGGAGAGAATTAGAAAAAAAAATCCTGGGTTGAGATAAACACAGTTTAATAGGACAGAAAGAGAGAAAGAAACAACAATGATAACAACAATGATAATACCAACAAAGGAATGTACAAGAACAAGTGACGTCCAATACAGTGATTGCTCACCACCCGGAGATCGACAGACCATCCCCGAGCAGCAATTTCTGTCCCCCGGCCAACTCCAGTTTATGTACTGGGCATGATGTTATATGATAGGGAGTATCTCTTTGGCCAGCCTGGGTCAGCTGTCCCGGCTGTGTCCCCTTCCAGCTCCCCGTGCACCCCCAGCCTGCTCGCTGGCAGGGCAGCACGAGAAGCTGGACTGTCCTTGACTACTTAGCAACAACGCAAAACATCAGCACGTTATCAACATTTTCTCATCCTAAATCCAAAACACAGCCTCACGCTAGCTTCTGTGAAGAAAACCAGCTCTATCCTGGCTGAAATCAGGACATCCTGCTGGCCACACTATTTCTGATACAGAGAGACCTGTTAGCTTTATTTAGCAAAAAATAGCTAGACCAAAAATTTGACCAGATATTTCTGTTTGACTATCCAAACAAATAAATAAATAAAAAATTTAAAGAGCAAGAAAAACTGTACTACTTTAAGGTGATCTATTGTAAATAAACACACAGAAGGAGATAAGGTATCTTAAACTGTATTTTTTTTTCCTATACGATTTAAAATTCACATATAATATTTGTTTCTTATCCAAGCAAAGACAATTTCTAGGAGAGAAACAGCTATGTTGTACTATTCCAAGTATAACCTTTCCGTTTAGGGTCGCATTCCTCAGTCTTTAACCAACTATTTCCTAAATAGTATATGCATTTCACAATTATGACATGGTCTTATTTCCAGCCTAATGGGTTACAGTGGGACTGAGACCTATGATTTTTCGTAATAATTTTGCTGTTTGGATCATCTGTACCAAATTTGGACAAACAATTGATATAAAATACTTCTTTTATATTCTTTTAACCAATATGTCTGTTCTGCTTATTCAAATGAATACACTTAAAATATGCAGTTCCTTCAGTTCTGAATGGATGAACAGGAAGTACAGATCATAATCTGAACATTTTATCAGTGCAGATTCAGATTTTAAATCCAGACCCAAAATCAAACTTCTCCAGTTTTTAGGTATACAGACATCTTCCTATAACTGTGATTGACATCAGTATTTAATTAGCATAAAGGAAATAATGAAATCTATTTTAACATATATAACTAGAAAGGTTTAATATATCATAAAAGAGAAAATGTGAAACCAAATTAAAAAGGAAAAATATGTTATCATGTACTGTAGTTAATATAAATGTCCAACATGCATGGCAAACAACCTTTGGAACAACAAGCTAATTGAAACAGCTGACTCTGCAGAAAACAAACTTAATAACAATGGAAAATCACAAAAGGAAAACATGAACATAAATTGTAGAAAAATATGTTGTTTATGTGAAAGAGATGTCCAAGCCTGGCAAAATGACAGCTAACATTAGTACAAAGGTCATGAAAACAAAGACAGTAAAGTGATTATTCTTTCACAGTAATCAAAGAAAAGTGCATCTTACACTGATGTGCGTTTATTTTAATAATCACTGTTGTCACTCTGTTCTGCTTTCTCCATTTCTATCCTCACTACTCTGAAAGGGAAGGAAATCTTAGGACTGTTACTTGTAAAAATTCTTTTGTTTGATTCTATGATTTCTTGCTACTATCAATGCATCTATCTTAGGAATTTTTTTGTATATCATATTCTACCTTATACAGACAGCTCCTGATTTTGTGGGCTAAAAGGGAGGGACAAGGATGGAAAGAGAATATACTGATAAAGCAAAAAGATTGGGTATGTAAGTTCTGAACTGTATATACTGGATTCATCTTTATAATCATTGTCTTGCATGGAGAGCAAGACCTGAGAAGAGAGATATCAAAATTGTGCCATGCACTTCTCTTGCTTCCTGACATGCTGCAGCCTGGTTAAGCCACCACCTCGGTAATGCACCATTTGAGAATGAAGAGTCGATGGACATACAACACTAACATCTAGCCAGTAAAACTAACAAAAAATACTGAGGAATCATCCAAAATGTGTATTAAAAACAAGCTCTAAGAAAGGATTTTGTGTTCCCTAAAGCTTGCATGTTTCACCCCCTGCCCAGAGATGTTATCTGTTTCTACAAAGCTTGTTTTATTAAGTCCTTTGATCATCACAACCATGACAGCACTACCACAGAAAAATTAAAAATATTCCATATTAGAAACATAGAACAATTTAAGTTGGGAGGGACATCTGGAGAACATATACTCCAAATCCTGCTCAAAACAGATCTAACTTTATGAGGTTGCCCAAGATTGCGTCCACTCAAGTCTTGAATGCTTCCAAGGACAGACATACCACAACCTACCTAGGTAACTTTTTCCAGTCTTTGGCTGCTTCATGATAACTTTTTCCTTGTATTTAATCAGAATTTCTGATTATTTTATGCCTCTTGACATCTTGCCATGTCTGGCTCCATCTTCTTTATGTCATCCTGTCATCACTGCACATATAGCACTTCATCTTTAAAATTTATATCATTTATACTGTAAATTAGCTGGGAGTATACACTAACATGGAATTGATGCCATGTGGTTATCAGTGACATCTGTGGTACTTGATGTCACAGATCTCTGCTTTGGCTACATTTGTCATGACCAAAATGTGCATCACTGAGCAGCCATGTTATATCCATCTCAACCGTGAGGTCTCTGATGGTCTCTGATAGTGTGTACTTGTCTGCTGCATTTTGTTATATTGCTGTTCACTTGTCACATAATATTTAGGAAATTCAGCTTTGCGTAGTTATTGTCACTGACAGTTCAGGTTTTTCTCTCTCTCCACTGGTGCGTGTCACATTATTGTCAAACCACCAGCTGTATGAATGCAGTCCATTTCTGCCCTTCTTCACTGACTCATCACAACCTATATTTCATGATCCTTTTATGTCTAAAGCGTACATCGGGTATGTTGCTCTTTTTACTATGCGTTGCATGGTCAGAGAATAAAAGAACCTTTGGCATAAACTGGATTATTTTATAGTTTTCTTCTGTCAGTGCTGTCTTATGCCTCCCTGGATGGTTGTACATCATTTCCGTATGTTCAACTGTTGTTAGTAGGTTTTCCTACTGTTTTCATATTAGGATATTCTGCAGGACAGTTATATATAATGTATTAAATAGAGTACAGGTTTAATGCCTGGTCCCCTAAATATTAAATTCATGCTCCACCCAGTGAGCCATTCTTCTATTAAACTGTTTTCCTCTCCTCTGCTTTGCAAAAAATGTGTTTTACTATTGTGTACTTCACTGCTAGGATACAGAAGTACTTTTTTTTTCATTGTTGTAGTTCCCTAATTTGCTTACCAGAGGCAACAGAATGAGTTGCTTTGTGTAATATCAGGAGCATCTTATCCAGTGCTCACTACTGTTGGTCACCTGTTGATACAGCATATATAGCTTGAATTGGTAAACTTGAAATGAAGCAACAAAGCAAATTGTACTTCTGAACTATTTGAGCCCTACATATAATTTCTGACTCTCATTAGAAATAAAATTTCTATTTATTGACAATCAAAATATTTGCAACTTCTCAATTTGCTAGAAATAACCAGTTAATCAGCTATTTCAGAAGTGTACCATGTTCCTGAACCCTTCATTCCAGCATCTAGAAATTGTATTAGACACACCAAAAAAAAAAAAAATTCAGAGTTGTAGTATAACCAAGAGCCTTGTAGAGAAAGTAGTAGAAAGAATGGGAAGTATCTACGGAGACCAGATGAGTCTATGTGTAGAAATCATGAGGATGTTCAGGCACACAGGAGGCCTTCATGAACACGGACTTTTTACATGTTAAACAAATAGCTCTTTAACATTCCTGTTAAGAAAAGAAACTGCACGGAGAGGTGAAACAGAGCAATCAGATCTGTCAAGCCAGATTTTTTGTCAACAGGCATGTTAGACAATGACACCTGGGTGTAAGAACTGTCAGTTCACATCAGCCTGATGGTGCACGGCTTGAGAAACTGTTCAATTGGTGAGGGCAGAACTGCGTTTGTAGACTCTATCCATGCATCTGTCAGAGATAAGAAAAAATACTTCTTTAAACAAAAACCAAAACAATTATTGGTAGAAAAGAATCAAGCAAATGACCAGTCTCACAAAGACAGGTCTACAAAACATTGTTTAATTTTTAACTGTACAACCCAACTGTTATGACACTGCAGTGATCTCAAAGCTCTTTCAGTCATTCTTCCACTGACCATTTAACTCCTGACCTCAGCTGACACATTTTTTCCTTATTGTATTTGTGTGTATATAATATATGTGGAGGAAAATCCTCAAAATTCTAAGCTGTCAGTGTAATCAGTGGACACCTAGTCAATACAGTTAGTAGGATCTGGAGATCTATTCAGCTCACTGCTAGTTTATATATTGACAGTTATATTTAACCTTTATTATTTGGGGCTGTGTTTCAACCGTGCTATCGTCATGTTATAGCTTCTCTTTCCCTATCATTGACCAATAAAGTCATAGGCAGCACAGGTATTATTTAAAGGCAAATGAAGTCATTACACCTATCCCATCATATTGCTGCATTCCTTCAGAAATATATACCTAAACAACTTCATCTTTCCTCTGCTGCTCAAGGTTACTGATGTATTTCTCTTCAAATGTATTTTTATTCTATTTTTTTTTCCACAGGCTTGGAATGTCAAATATCCGTGAAGCATCTCAAAATTTCTCTCATCTTTGACTTCAATTTAGGGGCTTTTCCAGCTGAGAGAAATAAAAATATACATGAAATCACAGTCTCTGCATTCAGTTAAGAATTTATCTGTGCTTTTACAGAATAACTAGTGACAAATCTACTGTGTAGCTGTAATTTACAATGCACAGTAACTCTTGGAACTCCTGGAAAAAAGAGTTCTTAAGAGAGACTTGACTATATAAGACAAAAAAAAAATCAGTATCATAGTTTGGTAACCTAGCGATATCCAATGAGTCTTGAGGACTTAGGTTCCTTGTACTTGCCTACCTCTAATCCACCAACATTTGCCTTTTATCAATTGCATATCACTGAATTCTTGCCATGGTAATTTGCCACTATAATTTGCTACATTTCTAAACTATTGTTTGCCAAAAGTCCAAAAACTTTTTTGAGTGTGAGGGCAGTTGCACACTGGAACAGGTTGCCCAGAGAAATGGCAGAGTCTCCATCTAGGACGATAGTAAAAAACTGACTGAAAATTACCATGAGTAACCAACTCTAACTGACTCTGAGCAGGGGTTTTGGACCAGATGATCTCAGGAAGTCCCTTCCAGTCTTAGCCATCTGTGATTCTGGAAATGGAATCTCAAGTACACTGAAACAGAAATAAATGTGTTAAATTAAACAAGATAGTTTAGTTCTGTACGAAACAAAAAAAAAATCTTTCCTTTTGTGCCTAGAGTTTGTCAGACTTCTTATTATCTCCTTTATTTTGGATGTGTTCCACAACAGTTATCACAAAATCTCATTACCCTGCCAACACAAGACAAATCTGGCCTTCCCTCTCTGACCATGTTCTTAAAAACAGAAACAAATATTACCATTTCATCATTGAGATCTACACTTTATCAAAAATTTCTTCATTTTTATAATTTGTACATAATGTACTATTTTCTCCCCACTCCTTTTGGTTTGTGTTTCCAATCTCATAATTTCATTTTAACTGGTAAATACTAAACCGCAGAAAAGGATTGCAGGATGTTGTTTTTAAAATTACATTGAAATTATTTATGAAATTTTTAAGTAGTGTATGGTATCAGACTTTTCTAATCATGCATTACTTCACAGAAGTGGGTGTTTCAATAATAATAACATGGAAGCCACTTACTCATTGTTCCGTGTGTATAAATCATATGTCCATGCATATTGTTGCTGCCAAAAGTGTTGAGTTCTAGGAAAGCTATTTATTCTAAACTTCTATGGCTTTAAGTTTGAGTGTGTCATACTGCTGTTCTAACTTATTTCTGGTACTTTGTTTTTGGTCAGTGAACTGGTACAAAGGTTCAAGCCAGTTCACTAAGACGAGGAACCACTTAGAAAGCAGACATAGATGCAATCACAGAGGTTAATACAGGATCAAAACTCCTTTATTGTAGCTTCTCACAGTAACATACAGATCCCTGCAGGTTTTCTTATTATCTGCTTAGACTAAACTACAGTAAGCATCCCTCTTCTCCCTTAGTGAGACTTAACAACCTACTGTGTATGTGAATAGGTACATGGAGCTCGTTTTTCATGAGGTTTGTTAGCAATGAGTCACAGGAAGGTATTTAGTTTCTCTAAGAAAAGCCGTAAGTAAAAGATAGGAAAACAGCAGACAAGTCCAGCAACGCCACATACAGGCAACTTCAGGCTGTTACCATTCATTTTGATTTTTGCATGCAGAGCTATCCTGTAGCAATATCACTACATGGCATGTGAACATCATTCTTTGATCATAATTAATGAACATTACCCAAGAAAATCATTACAAAGTGAGAAAAGAGAATCATCTTCACTCAGATGCAGTGGAGAATGGTTAATTAGTAAGTCTACCTTTTGCTCTCTATTGGCAGAAGCTTAGAGGCACCTTTTAGAATGCTTACTGTGGACAAAGCCAAAACCTAATAAATCATACCAAGGTATATAAGCAGATATTTGCAGAAATTGTGTTACTTTCTTGTAAATATCAAAGTTAGCATGCTGCTGTTAACATAGTGGAATTTAGAAATAAATCTTTTTAGCTCTCAAAATTGACCTCTCATTCCCATTTAGTGGGAGACAGAAAGTAGTTTTATGACAGCACAGAAAAAAACCAACTTTGTTTTCCATCGAAATTCTTTACTTACATATAAATTACTGACTTCTCTGCAATTTATGTAATAGACATATATCAGACTTGGATGTAATTAATGCAATCCAAAATCATGAGCATTCTAGAGCTTATCTACAGAACTTGATGTACATGTACGTTGATATAACAGTATAATTCACAAAGCAAATAAATAAATAAATATCTAATTTCTACATTGCTACTCTTGGGTCATTCATATAACCAATTGAATCAGCTTTTTAAAGGAAATTTCAGTCAAACAGTTATTCTTGTCAGGCACTCCCACATTTTCCAATTATTTTTACTGAGTTCTGCAAAAACCTCTCTTGAGTCAAGAAACCTTCAACATTTTCAAAAAGAAAACATACAGTTACTAAATTTACAGTTGATAAAACATGGGAAATGCTACCAATCCACTGGAAAACAAGACAAGAAATATCAATGCTTGTGACACATTTTTAAAAAGCTTCAAAAATAAAATCACTTAATAAGGGAAATTCCAATATTCCATACTTTGACAATAATAAAAATGTGAAAAAATATATGATAAGAAACCATGACTAAGTAGCAGCTGTGCAAAAAAGAATCTGGGGATTTGAGCACAGTAAAATCTAAAAATGAATCAGAGTCTCCTGCTACTCTGGAGGGAAGGAGAATGGTAGGAATACATTTAAATTTGCAATGCATAAGAAATAATTCTGCTTTATTCTTCTGAGTATAGCCTAACTTTGTCCACTACATTTCCTTCTAAATACTTGGACAAAGCAGATGGAGCCCTCTCCAACCTCCGTTTAAAAAAAAAAAAAAAAAGAAAAAATCCAACAACTTCAAAACTTAGTCTACTGAAAGCACTGAATGAACTGGTGTTACTTAGTCTTCAAGAGGAAACAGATTATGTGATAACTGCTTTTAACTATAAAAAAGGTTGAGAAAAAATTAAAAGAATATTTTAATTCTAAGCTCATTTTATATAGAAGAATATGCAATTGGCTTAAGCTGTAGAAAGGAAGTTTCAGAGTAGACTGCCTAAAAAGACATCAGAAAGACAAAATCTTTTGCAAATGATACTGTATAGTTCACTCGATCTAGATGCACAGAAATGGATAAAACAACTTCTGGAGGTATTTTCCAGTCCTATAGTTTCTATATATTGAAACCAAGGACTTTAAACACATATTATTCTTAAAAGTTCTTTTTACATGGAGGCAATGATGGTCAGCTAATCATATACCTCTAATGCTGAACAAGTCTACCTTGACCATGATCTGAGAATGTCTGCCTCAATAATGTTGCCTGTATCAGGAATAGTGTGGCCAGCAGGACTAGGGAAGTGATTGTGCCCCTGTACTTGTCACTGGCGAGGCCACACCTTGAATCCTGTGTTCAGTTTTGGGCCCCTCACTACAAGATGGATGCTGAGGTGCTGGAGCGTGTCCAGAGAAGGGAAACAAAGCTGGTGAATGGTCTGGAGCACAAGTCTTATGAGGAGTGGCTGAGGGAACTGGGGTTGTTCAGTCTGGAGGAGAGGAGGCTGAGGGGAGACCTTATCGCTCTCTACAACTACCTGAAAGGGGGTAGTGGCGACGAGGGTGCTGGTCTCTTCTCCCAAGTAACCAGTGATAGGACAAGAGGAAACGGTCTCAAGTTGTGCCGGGGGAGGTTTAGATTGGATATTAGGAAAAATTTCTTCACTGAGAGGGTCGTCAAGCATTGGAACAGGCTGCCCAGGGAGGTGGTGGAGTCGCCATCTCTGGAAGTGTTCAAAAAACGTGTGGATGTGGTGCTTCAGGACATGGTTTAGGGAACATGGTGGTGCTGGATTGATGGTTGGACTTGATGATCTTGAAGGTCCTTTCCAACCTTAGTGATTCTGTGATTCTGTGAATAACCATAGGAATCCCCTCTGTGAGGAGGAAGAAACCTGCTCAGTTCAATATTTCCATTTGAGGTATTCTCACATCCATTTTCAAACTTTTTCTTAAAAAATTCTGCTATCATTTGCCTTGTGTTTTGATAAACTTATTCAACTACCCAAATAAAGAAAGGAAAAAAATCACATAGGAGTGTTCTCAATTGAACGAGTGACTTTTTTCTAATTTACATATGACACATTTTTCTACAATGAAATCAACTCTCAACATACTGTCTTGATTATAGAATGAAAGACATTTTATGTTGTAACATTGAGTTTTGAAGCACATCAGAAAAAAAGTTACATCAGAAATCTGACACAGTGTTTGAAACCTAATCCAGATTAAGTGAGAGTTAGAAATTTAAGTTCAGGATAGAAATTCAAAAAAACATCTCCAAACTGTTTCTGCTGCCTTGGTGCTTAAATTTTCTGCTAAGGTTCCTGGATACATGAAGTCATGTTACTGAGCATGCAGATTTTGCTCTAATGAATCCCTGAAATCTTTCCAGGTAGTCTGCACTGACTGCTAGCTCTCACTTGTGGCCACCTGGTTTGCAGACAACAGGTATTCCAGCATTTAATAACAGACCTATTGTGATTGATGTTTGTACTGTCATTCGGAGTACATACAATTCATTTGAAAACATTGTGCTGCTGTCTGATTTTACCCATTAAACCTATTCATCTGCAGAATATTTACTCCAGGAGTGAAATATCTAGCCTTTAAACAAGTCTCAGGCTAAGCAATTTGAACAAGCAGCTTCTTCAGGCTAAGAAAAGCCTTTAACAACCAGAACATGGATTATCAAGGATGAATATTTTTTTTAGTTCTCCAGTTGAAAGAGAGACCCTATGCAGAAAGGAATACAAAATCCCAGGTCACTGGAAAAATAGGCTAGAGAAAGAAAGATGATTTTGTCATCTTACATTTATCACTGTCAGTGGGCATTTTACTCTCTGACATATCTGGATACTTCTTTCCTTTTTTTATTACTAACAAAACAGATCAGTGACAAGAACTCCACATTCTACTCAACTTTAGATGCTGGAACTTTAGACATTCACAAATGTTTTACTTTGATTTCCTTTATGGACATAGCAAAGAAGAAGTTATTTATAGTTCCCAATTCCTTTCATTTTTCTGTGGATGTTTCTTTAAAGCTGAAATGACTTGCACCCTAGACAAACTTCTTTCCCTCTGTTCAACATAAAGAAATCATGTCATGCCAAAGAGAGGTGAAGATAAACACACTGAATGTATGTCTGGATGCAATAGGGTGATTTCTGCTATTACACAAATGAGACAATATACAGCATCATTTTGTCTAGCCACTGTTCTGAATTTAAGCAGCTAAATTCACATTGCATGGCTTCTTAGACTACTAAATGCTTTGCTAAATGCCTGTGTAAATGCTCAGCTATGTCTTTAAGTTTGTAAATATGGATCATGATACTATGCATTAAGGGGTTTTTTTTTGAGAAAGTGAACTTCTTGCATATGCAAAAGCAAACAAACTGTTGCATTCCTCCTCAGTGCCATAAAAAGCATGGCACATCTGTATTTTATAATTTTATTGGTCAACAATAGATTAAAAAAAGACCTGAAGTGCTGAATGGCTAATCTATCAAGCACAACCCAGGGCATAACACTTTCTCAAAGCATTTTTATTTTCAAGGTAAAAAATTGCAATAATTTGACTACATTCCCTATTTTATTGACTATGGAATAAATTGTCACATGGAAAAACCATTAGCAACTTGATGGCTACAGTTCTGTAATCTCTGCTCCAAACTAGAAAAGTCTAAGATTTTAGATGAACAAAATTTCATGTGGCATCAGAAAAATTTCCTTATTTCTTACGTACTGCAATACTACCCTTTTATGCAATCTTCAATAATCCAGTAATAGAAGCAAGATCAAAAAAAGGAAACTACAGTATTGTAGTAGTAGTGGTATTGTGCCAGGAATATTGAATTTGTTGGCTGGGTAGAAAAGGCTAATAGAATGAAATTGAGAATTGTTTCTCTTTGAGACCAATTTCATCCTCCGACACTTGAAAATGTACTAGCTGACTTTGAGACTTAGAATTATTGATGATCTAGGCATCATAGAGAAATAGGCACTTCTTATCAAATTGCTCAAATAGTCTGTCTATAAATAATGTTTAAAGGACTGTCTGAGCTCAGTTCAGTCACCCAGATGTAAGATATTTTCAGGGGCTCTGTGAAGCTAATCAATATGCCACAATCCCTGTGGGAAGCTCTATGTGAGATCTTCTGAATAAACAGGCAGAGGACTCAGAGGGAGGCATATCTAAAAAAGCACCAGAAAATCAGTTTAAGCAGCTGAATCTCTGTTCAGAGATTAATCAGAAAATATAGCGCAGAAATACCAGAAAAAAAAAAGCTACTTGAGGAATTTCTTACTCTGGATGAGAAATGTTACTTACAACAGTTAAAACAAATTAACCAAAGCATATATAAGATAAAGCACATTTCAGCATTAGGTGACTGGTTGTCACTGGCTATATCTATACTATCAAGGCATTCAGAAAGGAGAGAAGCAGTAGATCACAGTAATCAGTGCTGGGGATGCTCCATGTCCACCAGGTGAGGTCCAGAGCTTTTACTCCTGACTAGATTTAGTCTGATCCCATTTACTGAACACCCCCACCACGCATGTAATATAAAGCTGTCTGAAGGTTCAGAGCTTTCTTTTCCAAAGAGAAGTTAAAGCATAGCAGTTCACTCATGAAATGTAGTTTCTGATTTAGCTTCCCCTCACAGAAATCTACTTTGTGGGAAGCAGAACTACTCAGCAAATTTAATCAACAAATGATAAGTGGGGACAATCAGAAGATTCACTTCAAAACCACAGTGGTTTTCCACTATTGAGGAAGAAGCCAATTCTGGGAATAAAGTTCCTTCATTACACTGTATTCATTACACGATCCCAGAAATTAAAATTACAATCAATGGGAATTACTTTAACTCCTAAATGGGAACACCTCTGTAAAAGTTCAGCACATTTGACCTAAACATTTGCTATACTATTCTACCTAATTTCTCCTGACTGTATTGTTTTCTAAAAGTCTATGGCATTTAAATTTGTAAAGAAATGCTAGACACTTCCATGTATTCCATCCAGTCTATCTAGTCCTTTTTTGAGCATTTTTATTGAACTTGTGGTGGTGACAGTATGTGTATAACAGTCTAATGGTCAGAAGATTGTTCAGCCTACTTTCATCCTGCAGTGGTGAAATCCACATCTCAGTACAGAGTGACATAGCACAATGTCTGACATAAATTGCACTTGGTGAGATCATTTTCACTTATGCTCGTGTGAGACATTTATGGGCATAAATGCCAGAGATGACACACCCAATCATGGATATATGCACAAGTACACATATTTAAATAAATAAATAAATAAGTAAATAAAAATCCCTGACCTCAAAATATCATTTCAGTCTAACACTTTAGGATTTTGATTCTGATGACCTGTGATTTCATACTTATTTCCTTGAAATGCAAGTGCATTTTAATTGTTATTATTTTTTTCTATTAGAACATCACTGGATAAAAAGCCAGATCTCTTCCTCTATCATGGAGAAGATTACCTAACTATCTGTCCTGGTTTCAGCCAGGGTAGAGTTAATTTTCGTCATAGAAGCTAGTGTGAGGCTATGTTTGGTTTTGGGATGAGAAAATGTTGATAACGTGCTGATGTTTTGAGTTGTTGCTAAGCAGTCAAGGACAGTCCAGCTTCTCGTGCTGGCCTGCCAGCAAGAAGGCTGGGGGTACATGGGAAGCTGGGAGGGGACACAGCTGGGACAGCTGACCCAAAGGCTGATCAAAGAGATATTCCATACTATATGACGTCATGCTTGGTATATAAAGCTGGGTCAAAGAAGAAGGAAGGGGTGGAGGTACGTTCGGAGTGATAGCATCTGTCTTCCCAAGTAACAGTTACACATGACAGAGCCCTGCTTCCCTGGAGATGGCTGAACACCTGCCTGCCCATGGGGAGTGGTGAATGAATTCCTTGGTTTGCTTTGCTTGTGTGCGCGGCTTTTGCTTTCCCTGTTAAACTGTCTTATCTCAAACCACGAGTTTCCTCACTTTTACTCTTCCGATCCTCTCTCCCGTCCCACTGTGGGCGAGTGAGCAAGCGGCTGCGTGGCGCTTAGTTGCCAGCTGGGGCTAAACCACGACACTAACTTATCTTTTAATCAATTGTCTTAACTGTTAATTAGAGTCAGTCTTTATTTTACTTGTTCTCTATCTGATCCCATAACAAACTGTTGTCTAACCCTCAACTGCGATGGCAACTTAAATAGAACTAGGCACGAGTTGCCTCAAAACAGACACCTCTGTCTGTGTACAGC
This sequence comes from Phaethon aethereus, assembly GCF_964289735.1. Taxonomy (NCBI): domain Eukaryota; kingdom Metazoa; phylum Chordata; class Aves; order Phaethontiformes; family Phaethontidae; genus Phaethon; species Phaethon aethereus. The sequence continues at coordinate 180,779,872 of NC_138575.1, read as the reverse complement.
CAAATAAATCCAAGCAATGAGGATATTTTTAGGCCGACTTGAGTAGCATTTCTTATCCCAGGTGATGTTTATAACTCAGAAAACTGAGTTGCTGCTCAGGTTGTGGACTGCTACTTTAGTTTTGGATGCCAGTGGATATTTTTCAATATTCCAGCCTAAAGAGATTTCTAAATTTTACTGCTTCAGTTCATCATTATCTCAACTCTGAAAATGAAATGTTTGTAAATTATCCAGATTAAATAAATAATTTTATTAAATTTTAAGTGATAATCTTGGAAAAATTATGGTGAATGGTATGGAAGAAATGGTACAGAACAGGGAGGAAGAATGGAAAACCCTAAAACCAGATTGTCAACATACACTGTAATGTCATACAAATGATATACCAAGTAAGGTAGGATCTAGACAAAATGGATCCAGTCTGTAAACTTTATTTCCCTCAGTGACTATGTTACCATTTAGATGTGCAGATCTTGGGAGAAACTGAGTTTAAATACAATAAACTTGAACAGAACACAAACACATATTTTATCCCGGTTCCTTATTGTTTCTTATAAACCTGTCAATGTTTCAGTGTAAATTGCCTATTGATATTACATCTAAACAAATATAATGTAGTCTCATGTTGAGTTTGTACATAACATGTGTTCAAGCCAAAATAACTATCAGTTCTTTGCCAGACTTTTAAGCAGAACATACACTGTAACTAAACACAGTAAGAAACTTTTTTGATTGAACTTAGGTATACTGTACACACATGCAGAGAGGGAGGTTATTAAGAAGATATAATTTTAAAAATAAAATATAGTGAACTGGATTACTTTAGTACTGATGCTGCTGTGACAGACTGTTGTGGTTTAACCACAACCAGCAAGTAAGAACCACACAACTGCTCACTTACTCCCCCACAGTGAGATAGGGGAGAGAATTGGAAGAGTAAAAGCGAGAAAATTCGTGGTTTGAGATACAGACAGTTTAACTGGTAAAGCAAAAACTACACTCACAAGGAAAGGAAAACAAGGAATTAATTCACCACTTCTCATGGGCAAGCAGTTCTTCAGTCATCTCCAGGAAAGCAGGGCTCTATCACATGTAAAAGTTACTTGGGAACACAAATGCCATAATTCCTTCTTCTTCCGCCAGCTTTATTTGCTGAGCATGACGTCATATGGTATGGAATATCTCTTAGGTCAGTTTGGGTCAGCTGTCCTAAGTGTGTCCCCTCCCAGTTTCCTGTTTACACCCAGCCTACTCACTGGCAGGCCAGTATGAGAAGCTAAACAGTCTTTGACTGCTTAGCAACAGCTAAAAACATCAGTATGTTATCAACATTATTTTCCTGCTAAATTCAAAAAACAGCAATATACCACCTACTATGAAGAAAATTAACTCTATTGCAGCTGAAACCATGACACAGACTCAGGGAAATCTGTTTTTTTTTTTTTCTATTTAGAAGAAATTCTATAGGAAAATAATGGTTTTGTACACACACATACAAAGTGGAAAAATATTTTGTTATTCATCTCTGACTTCTTTAACTTCAATCAGCAGCAAAAACACTGAATAAACAGTTATAACAAATGCCTGTGGCAAACAATATAATCTCTAGTTCCTGGCAGCCACTGTTCTTGAAACCATGTGATAATGGCAGTGGGTTAAGCTCTCTATTCTCACAGGAATAATTTTGTATGTTTTAAAAGATGTCTTAGAGAAAGTACCTGTTGATCAAAAGGATAATTGTTATAATCAAAGCTGTCTATCTCAGAAAAAGAAGTTACCCAGTAAGTTTTCTTTTAGATTCTTATTTTTCAAGATGCTCACTTCCTACCTAGCAGGGAAGATGCCATACAATAAGTCTGGATGGCATCTATTGTCACCTCAGCTGTCCTACTGTGACCATCCTGATCTTCTGCTGAAATGACACAGAATCTACAAAAGATCCATACATTTCTGGAGAATGGCCAGAACTCCATGGAGGATACCTAACTGATGACATTTGTCATGGTTTAGCCCCAGCTGGCAACTCAGCACCACGCAGCCGCTCGCTCACTCCCCCTCCCACAGTGGGACAGGGGAGAGAATTAGAAGAAAACCTCATGGGTTGAGATAAACACAGTTTAATAGGACAGAAAGAGAGAAAAAAACAACAATTATAACAACAATAATAATATTGACAAAGGAATGTACAAGAACAAGTGATGCCTAATACAGCAATTGTTCACCACCCAGAAATCTATAGCCCGTCCCCGAGCAGCGATTTCCGCCCCCCGGCCAGCTCCAGTTTATGTACTGGGCATGACGTCGTATGGTAGGGAATAGCTCTTTGGCCAGTCTGGGTCAGCTGTCCTGGCTGTGTCCCCTCCCAGCTCCCCGTGCACCCCCAGCCTTCTTGCTGGCAGGCCAGCACAAGAAGCTGGACTGTCCTTGACTGCTCAGCAACAACTCAAAACATCAGCACGTTATCAACAGTTTCTCATCCCAAATCCAAAACACAGTCTCACACTAGCTTCTGCGACGAAAACCAGCTCTATCCTGGCTGAAACCAGGACAACATTATATAGTATTTTGTGAAATTAGGATCATTTTGCAAACTCCCACACTCTTCGGTTTTCAACATTTTACCTTCCACCAAATATATTTCATTGCAAAATAGATTAATTATTCTCTTAATAGTAAATTTTGTGCCATAAATTGCTGAAAAAGGTAGAGTGCATGGCTACTTTTTTCTAAACTCTGATGACATACTACTCTATGTGGCAAGTTTGTCAATGAATTCCAGAGAGTCAGAGTCAGGAACACAGAAATAAGATTGACTAAATATGATTTTTTTATATATATGAATATAAGTTTTGTTATATACTCCTTCCCTTTGCAAAGTGAAAACTTTTGTTAAATACTTAACATTTGATGTTATTTGATGTTATCGAGTGCTCCCTCAGTAAGTTTGCAGATGACAACAAGTTTGGTGGGAGTGTTGATCTGCTGGAGGGTAGGAGGGCTCTGCAGAGGGATCTGGACAGGCTGGATCAATGGGCAGAGGACAACTGTATGAGGTTTAACAAGGCCAAGTGCCGGGTCTTGCACTTCGGCCACAACAACCCCATGTAATGCTACAGGCTTGGGGAGGAGTGGCTGGAGAGCTGCCCAGCGGAAAAAGACCTGGGGGTGCTGGTTGACAGCCGGCTGAACATGAGCCAGCAGTGTGCCCAGGTGGCTAAGAAGGCCAACAGCGTCCTGGCCTGTATCAGGAATACTGTGGCCAGCAGGAGTAGGGAAGTGATCGTGCCCCTGTACTCGGCACTGGTGAGGCTGCACCTTGAATCCTGTGTTCAGTTTTGGGCCCCTCACTACAAGGAGGACATTGAGGTGCTGGAGCGTGTCCAGAGAAGGGCAATGAAGCTGATGAGGGATCTGGAGCACAAGTCTTATGAGGAGCGGCTGAGGGAACTGGGGTTGTTCAGTCTGGAGAAGAGGAGGCTGAGGGGAGACCTTATTGTTCTCTACAACTGCCTGAAAGGGGGTTGTGGTGACGAGGGTGTTGGTCTCTTCTCCCAAGTAACCAGCAATAGGACAAGAGGAAATGGCCTCAAGTTGTGCCAGGGGAGGTTTAGATTGGATATTAGGAAAAATTTATTTACTGAGAGAGTGGTCAAGCATTGGAACAGGCTGCCCAGGGAGGTGGTGGAGTCGCCATCTCTGGAAATGTTCAAAAAAGTGTGGATGTGGCACTTCAGGACATGGTTTAGGGGACACGGTGGCACTGGATTAATGGTTGGACTTGATGATCTTGAAGGTCCTTTCCAACCTTAGTGATTCTGTGATTCTGTGATTTTATAGCATTCAAAAACGTTATTCAGTGCAATATTCTGTGATAATTTTTTATAAAACTAAAACGAAAACCCAAGAATCCAAAACCCAATAATCTAATATTTCTCATGAGTATTCTGAGAGAGAGACCAATAAAAGAATTCCTGCCAGAGTTTTACAGCATAAACCAGTAGATAAATTTACAACAAAGATGTTCAAGAGCGGAAAAGACAATTGGAGATAGCCCTGGGAAAACTACATCTATGATAGCAATAGTGGTAAAAGTAGAAAGATTGTTCTGTAAAAGGGAAGGTGGTTCTCTCCGCAGCCTCCTCCTGCTTGCTTTGCATTCAATGCAGGACCGAGACAAAGGTTTTAAGTATACAGTCAATTAAGCATTTAGGTATGGGTGGAAGTAAAGTATTTTAGACATGAGAAGAACTCAGATAATATAGTTACCAATGAGTTCAGTAGAAAGATATGCAGTGCAAAGTATTCCATTTTTCTTAAAAAAAAAAAACAGAAGAGGCAGAGATTTAAATTTAAACTTAATTAAAGACCTAAATCCTAGACACTAGATAAGTTTGCATGTTCATACTGCTCAGTGCTGTCCTTTTTACAACAATGTTGTCCATGTTCACACATTATAGCAAATATTTATTCCTTTGGTGTGACCCTATGATCCCAATCCATAACTTTTTTTTGTGCGTGTGTCTATGTGTAACATCTTTTTGTTTTGTTTTAGTTTCATATGACACTGCCCAAGATAACTTGAATGACCTATAGCTGCTCACTGGATTGTTGTTCCAACAGCATGAAATTAAGAGCTGTTAAACAGCATAAGTTTTAGCATAAAGTCTAAATTGGAGAGAGATGGATTTGATGGGTGGACTGTTGTGGGGGTGAGGAACTGATTAGATGGTTTGCATCCAGAGGGTAGTGGTCAATGGCTCAATGTGCAGTTGGAGATCGGTGATGAGTGGTGTCCCTCAGGGGTCCATCCTGGGACCAGAACTCTTTAATATTGTCATCAATGACATAGGCAGTGAGATGGAGTGCACCTTCAGCAAGTTTGCAGATGTGTCAACTGCACACCTGAGGGATGGGATGCCATCCAGAGGGACCTGGACAAGCTCAAGGAAAGGGCCCATGTGAACCTCCTGAGGTTCAACAAAGCCAAGTGCAGGGTCCTGAACCTCGGTCGGGGCAACCCTGGGTGTCAATACAGGCTGGGGGATGAAGGGATCCAGAGGAGCCCTGCCAAGAAGGACTTGAGGGTACTGGTAGATGAAAAGAAGGACATGAGCCAGCAATGTACACTTGCAGCCCAGAAGGCCAACCATGTCCTGGGCTGCATCCAAAGAAGCATGGCCAGCAGGCCAAGGGAGGTGGTTCTGCCCCTCTACTCCGCTCTGGTGAGACCCCACCTGGAGTCCTGTGTCCAGCTCTGGAGCCCTCAACACAGGAAAGACATGGACCTGTTAGAGAAGGTCCAGAGGGGGGCCACCAAAATGGTCAGAGGGATGGAACACCTCTCCTATGAGGATAAGCTGAGAGAGTTGGGGTTGTTCACCCCGCAGAAGAGAAGTCTGCAGGAAGACCTTATTGCAGCCTTCCAGTGCTTCAAGGGGGCTTATAGGAAAGATGGGGACAGACTATTTAGCAGGGCCTGTTGCAATAGGACAAGGGGTAATGATTTGAAACTAAAAGAGGGTAGATTTAGGCTAGATATAAGGACGAAATTCTTCATGAATGTGGTAAAGCAGTAGAACAGATTACCTAGAGAGGTTGTAGATGCCCCATCCCTGGAAACATTCAAGGTCAGGTTGGACGGGGCTCTGAGCAATCTGATCTAGTTGAAGATGTCCCTGCTCTTTGCAAGGGAGTTGGACTAGATGACCTTAAAAGGTTCCTTTCAACCCAAGTTTCCAGGATTCTATGATTTTATGAGGGCATATTTGGGAATGCAGTTTGCTGAAAGTGTTGGAGGATGACTTAAGGCAGAGAAATTTCATCAATGGTGCCTTTTGGGAAGAGTATTTGAAAGAACTGTCCCCCACAGTGTATCTAGATTTTATTTTGGGAGTGTTTAGTTGGGGTAGTCTAAAATAAAGTGAAATTAAAAATAATCAATGTGAGTGTTGAAGTGTCCAGCATTTTAGTTTTTTCTCTCTCCTCCTTGTATTTAATTTTTTTTTTGTTTTTAAATCTTAAGAAATTCCAAGCACAGTCAATGGGACATTGCTGCATTCTTGGTATAGTGTCTTCACTGCTTGGATAAGGAATCCAGAGGCAGGTGAAACCTACAGTTTGACTAGCTGCAGGGATTATTTAGGAGCTCCACTGCACCATTTACTACAACCTCTAACTGGGACACTGAGTTCTTTCATATAAGTTAATACATATAATATATATATGGAGGCATCTTGGAGGTCTCATCTTCTGGTCGTATGTAGAAACAATTGTAAAGGAGAAACAAAAACCTATTTGTAGCATTGCAGAGGACAACTGGAACAAAAACTAATAGAATAGGAAAGCATTTAATCAGAAATAGGGTGGCCCAGATGGTATATTATTGTTGTTAATATTTTTTATACTAATACACAATATTTTAATTGTACGGTTAAAAAACAGTCTCCAAAAACTATAATTTTTTTTCTTCTCTGAATCATCAAGGGGAACAATTATAAGAAAACATTTTCAAATATGTTGAAAGAATGAAGATATTTAGTGTTCATTTTACCAATATAAAAATATATTTTTTTTTTTAATTTTATGTACCATGAAATATATTTTTATGAAGAGTTTCTTGAGCCATACTATCATGGTTTATATTACAAAGAGAAGTCCAGGAAAATTGTTCTGCATATCAGTCAGCAGATCTTACAGAGGAGCACAGGACTTTGTCCCCCTCCTCCATACACACAAACGTGTCCCTTTGACATGGACATGTTTAGCAGTGTAGATGTAGTTTAAAATATAACCAGAGTTGAGGGAATACTCCAGAAGTTTATCAGTTCTGTAGGAAGAAAAGGCTGTCTATGTTGTTTGCTATATGTATTCAAAAAATCAACTAGCAACAGTGAAGATAGGAAGGTTCTGGGGAATCTGTATATCCTCCTTCAATAAGAACCACAAACACAACTGCAGACATATACAGTGAATCTGGTTCTTAGTAAAAAGCATTAAGAAATGGTTTCTTAGCCTTGAATATAAGAAGCACAAAGGTCAGGTCAAAGTGTTGCATAGTTTTGAGTTGAAAAAAGAATATTTAAGAAAAAAAAAAGAGGAAAATAATCCTTAGCACTATTTTTATGGCTCTGCCCTGTGTTAAACTGGGACACAAATTCTATGCATCCGTGATTTAAAATAAAACTTAAAAATAATGAAGCTAACTCTCTGTTAAAGTACTCCCTTTTAATCAATACTGCTTTAAAGCTGTTAGCTTTTTCAGACAGCGTGGTTTCTATTTATCTTTGACTCAGAAGGTTTCCTTTTGCATTACAAGAGCTAGAAATTAACTTCTTTTTCAGAAAAAAGTCCTGGAATAATATTGTTGAAAATAAACTTTTTACTTCAATTTTCTACCGTGGAGCCTGAAATATGGAGTCTGAAAATGTCAGGTTCCAAAGTCATTGAGTTTTGTACCTATGGCAGCCATGTAAACATTTTGTTTATTTATCAACCACATTGGAACATATTCAGAGAGACTTTTTTCTAAATATTTTTATCTATTTGAAATAGACATAATGCTATTGATCACTCACTGATACCTTCTCAAAATATTCTATTGATCTAGAAAAAAAATCCTTATTAGTTGCAGCTCCACTAATAAACATAAACTCATAACTGAAAACAGAGAACACCTTTATGTTACTTACTCCGCATCCTATTCATTTTAAGGTGAAATTTATTGGGTAGAATTTACGTATTGCCATAATATATATTAAAAAAATCTACAAATTATGTTTACAAATTGAAAAAATATTAATATATCTATAGCAAATGATTAAAAAAACCCAAACCAACAGCAAGTTAATAAATAATTTTATATATAATTATTAGGATAATGAAAGTGCTTCCAATCTGAATGCAACAGGCCAAATGGGATTAATCTTTATTGCTTTAATAGTAAGTTAATTCTGAGGCAGAAAATTTTAAACTAATTCATACTTTTACTTCCAGAATATTATGACAGGGTCGTCTTCTATTAAATCATTGCACAGTACAAATGCTTGTTTTGTCTTGAGTTCATGGTTAATCTGGAAAAATAGGAAGGGTCAATGAAAGGGATTTGAACTTAGAATCATAGAAGCATAGAATAGTTTGGTTTGGAAGGGACCTTCAAAGGTCATCTAGTCCAACCTTGCTGCCAGGAGCAGGGACATGACTTACCTCTAAATATTTCAAAATATAATAATAATTAAAACAAAAGTATATAAAAAATACTAAAAACTGAAACGGGCAAGGAATACTCTATTTTGAAGTATTGCAGACTAAGTTTCATAAAACTTCTTTGCAACTTTTTTTGCTTAGAAATCACATTTCAGTGCAAGATTACTTGATCACACACAATTTCTTGAGCTCGGTCGATACCAGGTATCAAATGTTATAAGGAATAATTCTTGTGCTTTTAAGAGTTTTAAATTTAGGACTGAAGTCTAAGATTGTTCTTTTGGCAAGTAAGGCCACAGTAAACCTATTTCTTACAAAGAAAATAACTTTCTACTGTAATGCAAAAACTCCAACTTAGCTAGCATTCAATTAAAAATACAGTAGCTGAGGAAGAAGAAATAGGTATCTTTTTAGCTTACAGTAATGAAACATTTTCAGCCACTGAAGTGCAGTACTTTCAAGTTTTCACGCTCACATAATTTCTACATTTTGTTCATCTCTTTCCTGTGCTCAGAGGGGTTTGGTTAAATATGATCAAATGCATGATGGTACAAAGGGTGTAATTTATGACTAAACAATATCCTTTAAGGAAAAAAAAAACTTTAAATATAATATTTATGTTTATAACACCTCACAAGAGAACTCCCAAGCTCATTCTCATCTGTAAAGCATGTCAAATGTGTTATCTTACTATAATATAAACAAGTATTAGTGACTTGCTTGCATATTCTATTGAACAGGTGGAAATAGATAGCATGAGTGCTCATGTCGGAATATAAATTAAATATCCTTATCCTAGGGTCTCAAGTCTGTTTCCTAAAAATGGTCTGATTTTCTATGCTTCTACTTGCTGAAGAAATCATAGAGTCATAGAATCATAGAACCAATAAGGTTAGAAAAGACTTTTAAGATCATCAAATCCAAACACAAACCCAATACCACCATGCCTGCCAAACCATGTCCCAAAGCCCCATGTCCACACGTTTTTTAAGTACTTCCAGTGATGGTGACTCCACCACCTCCCTGGGAAGCCTGTTCCAATGCCTGACCACTCTCTCAGTAAATAAATTTTTCCTAATATCCGGTCTAAACCACCCTTGGTGCAACTTGAGGCCATTTCCTCTTGTCCTATCGCTGGTTACTTGGGAGAAGAGACCAACATCCACCTCACTACAGCCCCCTTTCAGGTAGTTGTAGGGAGCAATAAGGTCTCCCTTCAGCTTCCTCTTCTCCAGACTGAACAACCCCAGTTCCCTCAGCCGCTCCTCATAAGACTTGTTCTCCAGATCCCTCACCAACTTCATTGTCCTTCTTTGGACATGCTCCAGCACCTCAACGTCCTTTCTTGTAGTGAGGGATCCAAAACTGAACACAGTACTCGAGGTGCAGCCTCACCAGTGCCAATTACAGGGGTACAATCACTTCCCTACTCCTGCTGGCCACACTATTCCTGATATAGGCCAGGATGCTGTTGGCCTTCTTAGCCACCTGGGCACACTGCTGTCTCATGTTCAGAGAGCTGTTGACCAACACCCCCAGGTCTTTTTCCATCAGGCAGCTTTCCAGCCACTCTTCCCCAGGCCTGTAGTGTTGCATGGGGTTGATGTCACCTAAGTGCAGGACCCAACACTTGGCCTTATTAAACCTCATACAGTTGTCCTCAGCCCATCGATCCAGCCTGTCCAAATCCCTCTGCAGAGCTTTCTTGCCCTCCAGCAGATCAGCACTCCCACCCAACTTGATGTCATCTGCAAACTTACTGAGGGAGCACTCAACCCCCTCATCCAGATCATCGATCAAGATATTAAATAAGACTGGTCCCAAAACTGAACCCTGGGAACACCGCTTGTAACTGGCCACCACTGTATTTCACTCCATTCACCACAACTCTCTGGGCTTGGCCATCCAGCCAGTTTTTTACCCAGTGAAGAGTGCACCTGTCTAAGCCACAAGCTGCCATTTTCTCCAGGAGAATGCTGTGGGAGATGCTGTCAAAGGCTTTACTAAAGTCCATGTGGAAAACATCCATAACCTTTCCCTCATCCACTAGGCCACCTGGTCATAGAAGGAGATGAGGTTGGTCAAGCAGGACCTGCCTTTCATGAACCCATGCTGGCTGGGCCTGATCTTCCAGTTGTCCTGCACATGCCTTGTGAGCACCCCAAAGATGAACCTCTCCATAATCTTCCCTGGTACCCCTTCTTGTAAATAGGCATCACACGGGCAAGCCTCCAGTTACCTGGGACCTCCCCTGTTAACGAGGACTGCTGATAAATGGTGGAGAGTTGCTTGGCAAGCTCCTCTGCCACGTCCCTCAGTGCTCTCAGGTGGATCCCATCCAGCTTCATGCACTCGTGAGTGTCCAGAAGGCATAGCAGGTCATTAACTTCTTCCTCCTGCATTATGGGGAATTTCTTCTGCTCTCCATCCTTGTTTTACAGCTCAGGGGGCTGAATACCCTGAGGATAACTGGTCTGACTATTAAATCCAAGTCTTGGAAAAGAAATAAAGTTGTTGGACTTTGAAAGCTGGGTAACGTATTGTTAAGCTTCTGATTTTGGAAGGAAAAATGATTTAAAATATCTAGGCTTCAACAAACCCTGAATCTAGTCCTCCTGGACATATATGCCTTTATGCTCAAGAAGTTTCCCACTCAGCTTATGGTTACAAAATCCCATGTGAAATGAAATACAGCCCTTATGCTGGGTTCCAGGTATCAAATTGCACATTCTTATGATGGAATCCTAGCTTTATGTTTCATACTCACTGCTTGTAGGTATAAAACTATTTTAACAACATGAATAAAGAAAAATTGGACACAATTTTAGATGCCTAAAAGTTATATCTCTAACTTATCTTTATTGTCCCTGAAGGCTTTACAGCCAATGGACTCATGTTTCTTAAATGAGAGCTGTTTATGTGGAGGTTCCTTCTTCTCATTTGACTACAAAGAGATCTAGAGTGACTAGGTCAAATCTATGCATTTAACTTTTAGATGTCTGAAGTTAGTTTGTGGAGTTCTTCTCACTAAAGTTATCATTTCCATGAGCAAGCAGAGAGTCAGAGTTGCTCAGACTTACCTCTCAAATGCAATAATTACTTTGATGGAATTATTTGTGATTTAATTTCCTGTAGATAATTTTATTGACTTTTATGGGTCATGTGAGGAAATGCAAAATACAAGAACATTTAAAAATGTTTTGTAAAATATCAAGCTGCAGGAAAAAAAAACAAAAACCAAAAACAAATCACCTAACAGATTTCATTTCTACTGGCAAATACTGTAACAGAAAGACCTTAAAGGCAGATAATAGTGAACGGTAACGAGAAAGGAAATGACAACCTCCTCTTCTGGTCCCCAGAGCAAATACAAACCATAAGAGGAGTACAACAGTCTAAATATTGTATTTATCTTCCTGCAAGGAATAACAATAACAGCAGACATTGCTGAATACAAGTAACAGTCATTCTTCTTAATAAAGAATTAATAAAATAATCAGCCCATTATCATGAAGATTAACAGTGAAACAAGAGCAATATTTATTCCTAGAACCTGCCTTTTAGAAATGACATCAACAGCTCTAACCAATTAAAAAGAAGTGGTTTAAGAACAATTCAAGATAGCTTAAGGCAACAGAACAGTTCTAGACTAAAGTTTTAATAAATAATGTAACTCCATGTCATGGTTTAACCCCAGCCAGCAACCAAGCACCACAAAGTCACTTGCTCACTCCCCCCACGGTGGGATGGAAGAGAGAATTGGAGGGGTAAAAGTGAGAAAACATATGTATTGAGATAAAAACAGTTTAATAGGTAAAGCAAAATCCACACACACAAGCAAAACAAAACAAGGAATTCATTCACCACATCCCATCAGCAGGCAGGTGTTCAGCCATCTCTAGGAAAACAGTGCTGCATTGTGCGTAACGGTTACTTGGGAAGGCAGATGCCATAGCTCTGAACATCCCTCTACCCTTTTGTTCTTCATCCCAGAAAAGATAAGTCTTCAGGCTTTTGTGGGTAACAGAAATACATTTCCTTATAATTCAATCTGTGTCTCACATGTGCTTGATTTGGCTTTCCCTGTCATGAGACTCAGGTCAGAAAACAGCAATACCTTATTTTCTGGTGTTTGTCATTCTTTCATTTATCTTGCAATCTTAGACATCTTTGGATTTTTGACAGAAAATCTTGAGTAAGTTACTATGTGTTATGACACTATTCATAGTTTTTGTGGTTTAGTCCCAGCCAGCAACTAAGCACCACACAGCCACTTGCTCACTCTCCCCCCACAGCGGGACTGGGGATGAAATCAGAAAAAACTCATAAGCTGAGATAAAAACAGTTTAATAGCACAGCAAGAGAGGAGTAAATGACAATGATAACAATAATTTTAATAATATCGACAAAGGAATGTACAGGAACAAGTGATGTCCAATACAGCAATTGCTCACCACCCGGCGATCGATAGCTGGTCCCTGAGCAGCAATTCCCACCCCCCGGCTAACTCCAGTTTATGTACTGGGCATGATGTTATATGGTAGGGAATATCTCTTTGGCCAGCCTGGGTCAGCTGTCCTGGCCATGCCCCCTGACAGTTTATTGTGCACCTCCTCACTGGCAGAGCATGGGAATCTGAAAAGTCCTTGACTTAGTATAAACACTACTAAGCACTACAACTACTTAGCCACAACTAAAATTTCAGTGTGTTATCAACATTATTCTCATGCAAACTCCAAAGCACAGCCCTATGTCAGCTATCGGGAAGCAAAAACAACTCCATCTCAGCTGAAATCAGGACAGCAGTTAGCTTATAAATTATATACTCAATAGCTACAAACATTTAATATAAAAAGGTGTATTAAGTTTTTGATGAGAAGAGTCTACTGCATAACTTGATAATTTCGAGTTTCATTCTTAAAATAACTTTAAATTTTGGATGATGTGTCTATTTTCATTGTAGATCAACTGGTCTCACCAATGTATCTGCATCAGAAAAACTGCTATAAGAGATTTCATATGATGCCAATGGAGAGCAAGAGAAAGACTTTCAAAAGACAGTTCTGCTCTCCTGAGATCTTCATCAAATCTTAGAGTTGTTAATTCTTCTCCATTGGCTATGGAGAATACAACACATTAATTCCACCAGGTTTTTGCTTAAAATTTGGTGATTAGATACACATGCAAAAATATGTGGGTTTATTTCAGTTTCTTATAAACTCTAAATTAGCAATACTCTGATAAATTTCTGATATATTTACAGAATTAGCATGTTTTGGACACCTATTTTGGACCTGAATAGGAAAAAATAAAGTGGGTTTTTTTTAATATTCTACCTACCCTTCTTTTATAAAACATTATCATATCAATAGGTGAAAATAGAAAATCTGCACCATCATCACCTGTAGAGTAATACAACAAGCTGGGACTCATGAAGTTCTGAGGAAGAAAATCCATGTAGCTAAATCGTCAGCTTCTAAATGGTCATCTGGATTATATAAAGAAAAAGAGAGAAAGAATTCTGTTTAGTTCTTGAGTTTTGAGTGAGATCTCTTAACAGAAAAAGTGAGCACATTTTAAGAAAGACAATGGAATGATAATGTCAATATTCTTCTCTGTTTGAAGTTATATTTTGCCTGCTAATGAGAAATTAAAGTGTCTTCAACTGTACCATGCACAGACACAGGCACATGAATTATTTAAAGAGTAAACAGACAAATTGATCAGTTTGTTTGTAAGTAGGAGCACAGTCAGGTTTTTCGTTCTGTGAGAAAACCTTATACAGCTAAACATGTATTCAACTTAACATGTTAGTGGAAATCATGGCTGTATTTGCAGATGAAGACTAACAGATGTGAAATATTAGGCAAATTTAGCTCATAAAGCTGAAAAAGTTAATAGATCCACCAGTGTATCCCAAGTTCTTCTATGGCCTTGCTTTCTCTTTATCAAGAAAACATGAACAAAACAGTGTCTGCTCCTAGTTCGGAGTAAATTTAAATTTGGTTTATTAATGTAACTTGTTTCCAATTTCAGCTAAACGTTAGTACACCAAATATTGAATATTATTTAAATGCATGTGTACTTGTTCTATTCAGTAACCAATACTATAAAATGAAAATCTGACAGAAGGGTCATGTGGTAGGTAAGAAAGGCTTTTGTTGAGGTAGTTTCTTCAGCTACCTGAACAATACTGATTAATGAATCTGAATCACAGTCCATTGGACCACAGTCCAAGGGACAACGATGAGGGTGCCCAGACCAGATATAAGAGCATATAGGTACCTCATGGTAAACAAAGGATTCTGTTGACCATACATTTGGGTAAAATTTATTTGGACTACAATTCATTTGTATTTTATGTTTATATTTCTCTAAATAGAAAGAATAAAGAGGAAATAATATTAATCTGGCAAAAGTAACCAAGTATACGGAAGTTAATAAAGTAGTAACAGAAGAAGCATACTAAAAGACTGACTTTGAATGAAGAGTGTCATTCAAAGGATTGACAAACTGACGGAAAATATCTCTTCAACATCTTTGTTATTATAATGTTAAGGAAAAAAAACAATATAAGTCCATAAAAATGTACTTTAAACAAATAAAAGATCATTATAATCTTTGCATGGTACAACCATCATTTTATATATATCGCAGTAACAAGCAATTATTCTGTGACGAACAAGATATTTATGACTCCAACATAGAGATGTATGTAGAGAATTACAGGCCTGGTATGACAGCAGAGGCCTTGAGAAGTGAGGACACAGGAAGCAGCGTAAAGGAGAATGAGGGAATGTTCTCATACATGCACAGAAGGATAAGGCATGAGGCTGACAAATGGTTGGCACTGAAGACCCCACAGTTATAAAAAACTAATCCATGGTCAGTTACAGAAATGCAGACCTGGAGCTGGACAAAACTGGTCTTAGGGGTAACAAAGAGAACAAGGATCCAGTATCTAATATATGCAAAAGGCATCGTATATAATAATTTCATATGTAACATGAAGATGCAGATGAATGAAGAAAGAGAAAGGTGTAAAATGTGTTATCAAACTTTTTAACTGACCCCAAATAGACCCCAGAGTGAGGAAGAAGAAAACATTAACACAAACATCATATTTCTCTTGGCAAAAGACTCCAGGTGCTGATGACACTTCACAACACCCTACTACCATCAAGCAAACCCACCAGTCTCATGACCCTGTGAGACAGTGGAACAGAGACCATAACATTAGGAAAGGAGGGTAGAAAATAATGTGCATATATAACAATTTTATCTGCTTTTTAAAAAATTATTTTTCTGTAAAAATTAAATCAAGACTAATTATTATGAGATTCTTAAGATTTCATTTATACTAACAATAAATTTTTAGCTTTAGGTACATATAAACTGTGCTGCTTCTTTGCCCATAAATAAGATTTTCAGCACAGCAGTTTAGATTATGATGAGGATTTGCCAAAAATAAATGGAACATTTGACATGACAGCATGCTGCTTAGTAGACCAATATGTTTTTTGAGATAGGCATTTAAAATATAACTGGGCAAAATGATTTCATCGCTTTCTAAATGTTCATGAAACCAATTACCAATAAGTAGCCTGAGGCTTACTGTGAGGATTACTTTTTCTTATTGTGGCATCTGACATTGCATCAAGTGTCATGTCTCAAGGTTAAAATTGTGAAATGTGTTAGGAATGATGTACAGTAAATTGTTACTGGTTACCTTCTTTATAATATTAATCTTCTGCTGTGCCTTGGTGAAATGCTGTTCAACTTACCTGACATTGATGTTTGAAGGACTCTGCAATATCAAAAGAGTCATGTCTATATAAAACATTACATACAGAAGAGTGTATCACAGTATTTTGCATCTTATCTACACAGGGCATGTGTGGAGACCTGACATTGTTTCTGTCCAAGTCAGTAGATATTTTGGCCTTATGTAATATTGAAGTAGGATTAGGAACATAACAGCATCTGAGCAGAAAACAATGAACAATTTCATGGTGATACTATGATTTTATGATATGACAGCTAATTGGTACATATGTTCTGCTGCTGGGGGGGTTGGTTTATTTTGGTTAAAAAAAACACAGCTGTATTACACATGATTAATTACCACTTTATTGTAATGCAGCTTTGTTGGTATCTTTTGCTAAAAAAAAAATAAACAAAAACTTACCTACCAACAATTCAACATTCAAATTAATTTTCTCCCATTTCATTTGTGAATGTTTTAAAAGACTATGTTGCTGTCATGGCCAGGTGTATCAGGTTACTTTGTAGTCCTGAATGTAAATGTCTCCAGAAAGAAGCATGTTTTCAGTTATATTACATCCATGTTAGAACAGAGTAGAACAAAATTTCCTTCACTTAAGACAGGACTACAATCCTGGAAAAACATAGATACTTCTAAAACATGAAAGAACATTGACATTGTGAAGGAGGGAAGTGGAGCACTTTGTATTAGAGAACGCCCATGTGACATCACTTGTACTAGTTTTCAGTAGAGAGAGCTTCTATAATCTGCATATCCTTCTCTAAATATCTAGGATCACTGCTACAAGAAAAACTTAATCATATCTTAATAGGGGCTTAAGATTCATGGTAGAGAAGTCAGATTAACATTTTACTGTCATCTTTGAATAGTAATTTTCTATATATATGTTTGATTATCCTGAAGGAATAAGTTTCTGAATTTTACCATTTTAAATAGATTGTCTGGGGTATTATCTTTCTGACATAGTTTTTCTGGAACTGACATGGTAATAGTGGGAACTGATGTAAAAATATTGAGATGTCATTCTCAGAAATTAAGGGTATAAATTAAAAATAAATAGTTACATTTTTCTGTGTTCAAGAGGAGTTTAATCTGTGAATATTGTGCTTTATACCATTTCAAGGCTAAGCTTTATATCGGTGTGTTATATGTGTTTCTAGATACGTGTTATACTGGGAGCTTATTAAGATGTAATCTACTATTTATTACATACATACTGTATGCTAAATACTCATCAAAGAATTATTGTTATTATTGCAGTGCTATAGGTTATGCACATCATAATAATTACAGTAATACCTCCTCCACAAGAAGTTTATCTGTACTCTGCAGGCAGAAGTTTTTATTTTTAGAGATATTTCTCTACTAAAACCAGAAGGATATTCAATGCCAGAGTAAGGCACAGTGTTTCTCCTCATAAGGAAGAGATCATGTAAAGATAGTAATCTGGTTATTCTATGGAAAATATCATAATATCGCAAAATGTTTTGCATTTGTATTTGATGTATTTTAGTTCTTGTCCATTTTAGGTAATGTACCATCTGAAATGACATTTGAAGAACATATTTTATAGAATCATCATAGAATCATAGAATCCCAGGTTTGAAGGGACATAAAGGATCATCTGGTCCAACCTTTCTTGACAAAATCAAAGTCTGGACAAGATGGCCCAGCACCCTGTTGAACCGAATCTTAAAAGTGTCCAATATTGGGGAATCCACCACTTCCCTGAGGAGATTATCCCAATGGCTGATTGTTCTCATTATGAAAAATTGTCCTTTTGTTTCCAGTCTTAAAGTCCCTAGGAGTAACTTGTACCTATTACCCCTCGCCCTTCATGTGACTCCTTGTAAAAAGGGAGTCTCCTTGTTCTTTGTAGTCACCCTTTAAATACTGGAACATGGTGATAAGGTCTCCCCTAAGGCTCCTTTTCTCAAGGCTAAAAAAAAGCCAGTTCTCTCAGCCTTTACTCATATGACAGGCTTCCAAGTCCTTTGATCATCTTTGTGGCCCTTCTCTGGAGCCTCTACAGCCTGTCCACATCTTTTTTGTATAGCAGGGACCAAAACTGAACGCAGTATTCCAGCTGTGGCCTGACAAGTGCTGAGTAGAGTGGGATAGTGACTTCTTTGTCTCTGTTGGTGACACCTTTGATGTAACCCAGCATCCTCTTGGCTTGCTTTGCCACAGCAGCACACTGTTCACTCATACTGAGCTGCTTGTCCACCAGGACCCCCAGGTCCCTTTCCACATAGCTGCTCCCCAGCTGGGTAGATCCCAGTCCCACTCCCAGATTATGTTTTCCCAGGTGCAAGGCCTTACATTTGTCTTTGTTGAACTTCATAAGGTTCTTGTCAGTTCACTCTTCCAGCCTATCCCAGGTCTTCCTGCAGGGTGTCTCTCCCTTTCAAAGTGTCCGCTTTCCCACTCAGATTGGTATCATTGGAAAACTTCATCAGGGTACTCTTGATCCCATCATCCAGGTCACTTATGAAGATATTAAATGGCATTGGGCCCAATATCGATCCCTGGGGGAGCCCACTTGTGACAGGTTGCCAGTTTGAAAAGGAGCTATTTACCACCGCCCTCTGCATGCAACCTATCAGCCAGTTTCCCACTCACTGCACAGACCAATTGGCTAGACCATAGTGCATTGGTTTCTCTAGGAGGAGGCTGTGGGAAACTGTATTGAAAGCCTTGGAGAAACCCAGGTAGACAATGACCACTGCTTGCCCCACATCAACTGAGCAGGTTACTTTGGCATAGAAGGTGATCAGGTTTGTCAAGCACGGTTTGCTCTTGGTGAACCTGCGTTGGCTTTTCCTAATCATATTTGATTTGTGATTCCATAACTTTCCCAGGGACTGAAGTAAAACTGATGGGCCTACAGTTTCCTGGATCCTCCTTTAAGCCCTCTTGTAGATGGGGGTGACATCAGCCTTCTTCCAGTCTTTTGGGATTTCCCCCAATGTCCACAACCTCTCACAATAATGTCAGCCAGCTCTCTTAACACCCTTGGGTGGATATTGTCAGGACCCATCGATTTGTAGGGTTAAGCTCCTGAATAGTTCACATACCAACTCTTCCTTCACTGATGGTGGGTCTGTGTTTGCACCAGCTTGGATTTTTGTTCCAAGGCCTGGGGCCCAACAGTGCTGGTAAATACGGAGGTGAAGAAACTGTTTGAGAACCTCTGCCTTTTCAGTGTTGTTGGTGACTAATTCACATCTATTTATATTTTCTTTCTGTTTCTGCTTCTTGTTTATGTACCTAAAGAACATTTTCATGTAGTTTTTGACATCTCTGGCCAATTTCAATTTGAGCTGAACTTTTGCTTTTCTGACTGCACCTCTGCACACCCTGGCAACGCCCTTGTAGTTCTCAGTGGGTGTTTGTCCGCTTTTCCATCACTGGTACACTTCTGTTCTGGTTTTGAGCAGACTCAGAAGCTCACAATTAAGCCAATGGGAGTCTCTTGTTCCACGTACTTCCTTTACCTTTAAAGGGGATGAACTGGTTCTGTGCTTCCAGTAGAGTATTCTTGAAAAACTCCCAGCACTTGCTAGCTCCTTTATCCTCCATGGAAGCTTCCCATGGAATCCCTCCCAGCTGAGGTCTGAGCAAACTATTCTAAAATCTAAAACCTTTGTCTTTGTACTAATCTTCAGTGTGCTCAGCAGGATCCCAGACTCCATGATACTGTGATCACTGCGGCCAAGGCTATCACTGACTGAGGTATTACAAAGCAGGCTTTCTTGGTTTGTGAGTAGCAAGTCCAGCAGTGGACTTGGTTGGCACATCTAACATTTGTATGAAGAATCAGTCCTCTCCGCATGCCAGGAACTTGATCGATGACATGTGAGCTGCTGTTTTGGCCTTCCAACAAATGTCTGGGTAGTTGAAGTCACCCATAAGAACCAGGTTCTGTTGACTTGAAGCTTTCTTAAGTGATGCAAATATTGCTTCGTCAGCCTTATCTTCTTGGTTTGGAGGTTGGTAGCCTACTGTAAGATACCCCTTGGAGGCAACCCCTCTGATCTTGACCCAGAGGTATTCGACAGGGCTTCCACAATTGCTGTAGTTGACTTCTATACATTCAAGACTCTCTTTAACATAGAGTGTGATTCCTCCTTTTCTTCCCTGCCTGTCTTTACAAAACAGCCTATAGCTATCATCACGATCCTCCAGTCATGTGAGCTGTCCCACCACGTTCCCATTATTCCTATGATATCATAACTTTCTGAATGGGTGTGGACGTCCAGTTCCTCCTGTTTGTTCCACAGGCTGCGTGCATTGCTGTACATACACTTGAGGTGGTTGGTCTTCTGTTTCTCATCTTGGCAGGCAGCTTAAGAACAGTTGTTGCTGCTCTGGTTGACCTGGCCAACCCCACTTGGTTGCAATGGTGTGAGTGTTGCCACTTTGGACCTCGGCCCCAGAGTCCTTCAGTTTAAAGCCCACCTCACCAAGTTGGCCAGCCTGCTGCCAAAGATTCCCTTGCCTCTTCTAGACAGGTGGATCCCATCGCTCCCTAACAGGCTTTAGTCATCAGAGAATGGTCCATTGTCATAAAAGAAAAAACTCTCATGACAACACCAGCCACGAAGCCAGAAGTTGATTTGCATTGTATGTCTATTTCTGGCTGCACCGTTTCTTCTAATTGGTAAAGTGGAAGAAAAGATAACTTGGGCACCAATATTTTTCCCTTGCACCCCAGGAATTTGTAGTCTTCCTTTATTCTGCCCAGATTTTGGCTTGCTCTGTTATTCATGCCCACCTGAAAGAATAGCTATGGATAGTAGTCTGTGCTCTTGACAAGTTGTGGAACCCTCTTGGCAACATCTCGGACCTCAGCACCCAGAAGGCAGCATACTTGTCATGACTCCCTGTCAGGCCCGCAAATGAGTGCCCCAGTGCCCCTTAACAGAGTGTCATGCACTATAAACACTAATCGTTTCTTTGCTGTATCCACTGTCTGCTACATGTATCATTTCTCCTTGCAGATATTGCTTGTGGGTGTCTACGACTGTTAAAGCTTCATATCTGGTTTTTGTTGTAATGCTGGAGGGTGGGGACTGAAGCAGAATCCTGTTTTTGTGGGTCACCAGGGACCAAGGTGTCTCATTCTCTGTGTTGTCCGCCACAGAGGCATGGTTCTGAAACTATTTACCTACCTCTGTCTTGGCCCCTCTGATACTGCACAGCCTTTTAGCTGTTTCCTGCAATTCATCCACCGGACACAATATGTCATCATCGTGTGCACACCTTTTGCGGATACTTACCTTTCCTCCAGGAGAAGAGTCTGGGCACTTGTTGCAACCTACCGTCTGTACTGAGGTCTTCTTCCTTACCAGTTCCATCTGGGTAGAAGTGTCAGACATCTCAGGGACTTTCTCTGTAGAAACACTGGTTTTTCCTCTGAGGTGAGTGTCCACCATCCTGGCAGAGACCTAGAGCACTTCCCTGGGCTGTGGGCCTACAAGAAAGGTGCACAACCCTTCTCACATGCCCTTCTGCATGAACTTGTTGCACAAACTGTGGCACCTTCTCTGTGCACCCTCTCAAGTCCCGTTTGCAGCCTGTTTGCAGTGCTAGCGCTTCATAGGGCCTTTTAAATCTCCCATGGTTGCTCCTGGCAATGCCCAAGCTGCATCAGCCTATCTCGCTAGAGCTTCCAGCTCCTGGTGGGGCTCTCTGCTCTTCCTCTGTTTTTTCTGGCTCAGGGAACCCCCTTGTACACCGTGATCTAGCACTCAGCCACAGAACTTACCATTGCCACAGCTGTGTGCCTCACCGACATTGAAACAAGTGAGGCAGACTAAGTGGTCACTATCTTCAAAAGGATTGTTTCAAACATGGGAGTAGAGTGAAGAAACCTCTGAAAATGGAGGAACAACTGGAATGGATGGAAAGGAAATGGAATGGAAGGAAACAAAGGACAATAAAGAAACAGGAAGAAATTGAGAGGGGAAAGAGGAACAAAAACAACTGACGGATAACTATAGTCAAAACCATCAAGCACTATTGAATATAAACCTAGACTGAATATAGTTATTAATCAGTGATACAAGACCTTCACTTTTATGTGCATATAAACTGTAAAACTATTTATAAACTGTGGATGTGCCAAGCCTCCTTTCATCCCTCTTCCTCTTTCTTCCTTACTAGGTATTTATTTCATCAAAAGGCTGTTTAGTGTACAAGACATGGAGGTATTACAGCATACCCTGGCCAGGTTTCTAACCTGTATAAGCAAAACCACAGCAAATCTATACTCCTTCAACTCTTCCCTGCAGCTGATGCTGCTTTAGTTTGATCCATCCATTGTGGCCTTAGAAAAAAATGTTAACTGTTTGTACCATTAAAGTAATCAGGGGCAAAAAGGACAAAATTCAAAACTTAAACTTTCAATTATTGTTTTTTGTGTCAAAACTAGAATAAAAGAACTTCTGGGCTCATTTTGATCACATTAAAAACCGTGCATTTCTACATACGTATTTATTAATATTTTAAATATGTATTCATAAATGGAAATCGGATGTGAGATCATGATATCTTGTTCTACAGAATCCTCCACTCTGCTATGAAAATGCATATGGCAATGATATCAGAGTCCTGAATGCACCAACAGGCTGTGATTGCCCTGACCAGACTGTAACAGCATTTATCTGTCATCCTGCTCTGCAAGGGCTTCCCCTTGCCAGGACTTTGCTTACCTGTGTTCAAAGTCAGCTCTGATATGGTGGAGCTGGACAAGACTGCTGGGGAAGAGCCATAAGAAGTCACACCTAGGGCTTTCCCCATCAATTCTGAAGATGTGCTTTCAGCTCAGGGCCTTACCCTGGCTCCTTGCCTAGACTGTCCTGTGCTGTAGACATGCTCTGCCAGCCCTTGCACCTTGCTGGGCCTGACCTACTTTATTACCATCACTTTGTTTAGTGACGGCAGCACTCTTGGATGACCCTGGTTACCATCACCATCGCTGCTCTGCTCTTCTTGCATGGCTGCTGCAGGCTGGTCCATCAGGGCACTGCTATGCCCATCTTCCTGTCACTCTCGGCTCACTTTTCCTTGTCTTACATACCAGTGAGAAGATGTATAAACTAAATAGCTAAAATGCCTGAAAACAGTATGCTCATGTGCAAGATAAGAGCCTTCAGCGTTCTTTAAACTGCATATTACTTACAGATAAAGGCAAGGCTTTAAAGATATTATGTAAATAATTTGGGACTGTGCTGGTTTTGCTGTGATAAGGTTCATTTTCTTCATAATGACTAGTATGGAGCTATGGTTTGTATTTGTGCTGAAAACAGCATTGATAAAATAGAGATGTTTTCATAATTGTTGAGCAGTGCTTACACAGAGTCAAGGCCTTTTCTACTTCGCACACCACCCCATCAGCGAGTAGGCTGGGGGTGCACAAGACATTGTGAGGGGACACAGCTGGGACAGCTGACCCCAACTGAGCAAAGGGATATTCCATACAATATAATGTCATGCTCAGCATACAAATCTGGAGGAAGAAGAAGGAAGTGGAGGGCATTCAGATGTATGGTGGTTCTCTTCCCAAGTAACTGTTAGGCATGATGGAGCCCTGCTTTCCTGGAGTTGGTTGAACACCTGCTTGCCAATGGGAAATAGTGAATGAATTCCTTGTTTTGCTTTGCTTGCATGCACAGCTTCTCTTTTACCTATTAAACTATCTTTATCTCAACCCATGTTTTTTCTCACTTTTATTCTTCCACTTTATCCCTCAAACCACCAGAGGGGAAGTGAGCGAGCTGCTGTGTGGGGCTTGGATTCCAGCCGGGGTTAAACAATGACAGTCCTTTTTTGGTGCCCAATATGGGGCTCAAAGGGTTTGAGATAACAACAGATTTGATTGAAATGTGCTAGATGGAATTTATAGTTGTTATTGCTGTTTAACTATTAATCCACAGGCTCCTGTGCTTGCCATGGGTTTGCTTTCCTTACTGTATATCAGAGTCTAGTGCTCGTCAGTGGCTGCTTTTTGCTTTTGCTGCTGCTGTGCTGCTGTACTGCTTATTGTCTGACCCTGCTGTGCCTGGGAATATTTTGATAACAGCAATGGCCACACACCTCAGCCGGCAGATGGCCAAAGCATCACTGTTGTTCCTGTGCTGCTGTACTGGACAGGCTGGAACTCCAGTGTGAACTTGAGTCGAAGGGACTGTGACCTGTGGATGAGTCCACATGAGAGGAGGACATCCTGAAA
The DNA here is from genome assembly GCF_964289735.1 of Phaethon aethereus. Lineage (NCBI taxonomy): Eukaryota > Metazoa > Chordata > Aves > Phaethontiformes > Phaethontidae > Phaethon > Phaethon aethereus. The sequence goes on along the minus strand of NC_138575.1, from coordinate 180,755,648 downwards.
CATCTGTGGCCATGGATAAGCCCATGCCAGAGCAGGTATATCTCAAAGCATCTGTGGATATAGTTAAGTCTATGTACCACAGCAGGTATACTTCTGATGGAATTGTGGCACAATGCTAAGTCCATGCTGGAGAAGGTACATCTCGAAGCATCTGTGGTTGTGGATAAATCCACATTGCAGCAGGTACACCTTGAAGCATCCTTGGCTGTGCATGAGGTCATGCTGGAACACCTCAAAGTATGTGGCTGTGGACAAGACCACAACAGAGCGTGTTCACTCCTGGAGGGACTGCAGCCACTGGGAAGGCCACATTGGAGCAGTTTTACTCCTGAAGGGACTGTGGCTGTGGGTAATGCCATGCTGGAGCCGGTATATCTCTGAAGGCATTGTGGCCCTTGGAGAAAGCCACACTGGAACAGGTGCACCTCGAAACAACTGTGGCTGTGGATAAGTCTATGCTGTAGCAAGTACACCCCTGGAGAGACTGTGGCTCATAGATATAACGCTCCACTTGGACCAAGTATAACCCTAAGGGGCTGCAGTCTGTGAATAAGTCCAAGACAGAGCAGGGCCAAGGGAGGAGTTCATTGTAATATTAAACCCTATAACCTGGCCCAAAGGGACCAGGGGTGGAAATTGTAATGGAAATACCTTTAAATTGTTGTAACCCATGGTTTAAGTTGCATGTTATAGGAATTACTATAGCAGAAACCACCTGAACCAATGGAGGACAAGCCTTACAAAGAAGCACTGCAAGTGCAGCAGTGACCTGACCTCAGCTGGCTTTGGTGTCCAGTAACTCCACACAACACATCATCTCTCCTGTCCTGAGTGATCACCATAAGAGATGGAGCCCAAAGTCATGGACTAAATGAACTCAGTGGACATTCCGTGGACATTCTGTGGACATTTTACAGGGTTGGTCCATAGGCTAAGGGAGTGATATCTGTGTATTATATGAAAGGATGGGAAGAAGTGGGTGGTTAATGAGGTTGTATTGGATAGTGTGGTACCTGAGCAGGATGTATGTGGTGTGGAATAAAGGGTGGAAAATGTGCTGGTTTTGGCTGGGGTAGAGTTAAATTTCTTCATAGTAGCTAGTATAGGGCTATATTTTAGTTTTGTGCTGAAAACAGTGTTGATAATACAGGGATGTTTTCATAATTGCTGAGCAGTGCTTACACAGAGTCAAGGCCTTTTCTGCTTCTCACACCACCCCACCAGCGAGAAGGCTGGGGTGCACAAGTAATTGGGAGGGGACACAGCTGGGACATTTGACCCCAACTGACTAAAGGAGTATTCAATGCCATATGATGTCATGCTCAGTGTATAAATCTGGGAGAAGGAGAAAAAAGGGGCAGCGTTTGGAGTTACAGCATCTGTCTTCCCAAGAAACAAATATGCGTGATTCCTGGACATGGCTGAACACCTGCCTGCTTATGGAAAGTAGTGAATTAATGCCTCCGTTTGCTTTGCTTGCATGCACAGCTTCTGCTTTACCTATTAAACTGTGTTTATCTCAACCCATGAGTTTTTTTCTCACTTCTACTCTTCTGATTCCCTCCCCCACGCACCATGCGGGAGTGAGTGAGCAGCTCTGTGGTGCTTAGTTGCTTGCTGGGGTTAAACCACAGCAGTGACTTGCTGGAATGCATCTAATTCACATTGTAGTGCTTATAATAAACCATTACAAACTTTGCAGATGTTTTTTTATGATGATGTTTACCATCGGATTACAGGCAAGTAACTAGGCAACTATCTTCTTATGGCAAATGAGGCAAAAAAAATGTTGTAAGGCAATATGTCTTTAAAACAACTGATCAAAGGCTGTCATAAAAGCTGCTTCAAAAATTATGCTGAACAGTGCTTTGACAAAGGTCATGACATAATTTGCAGTGACAATAACCTTTTGTAGCCTGTAAAGAGTTATGACATTCTCGTGGTTTAGCCCCAGCCGGCAGCTAAGCACCATGCAGCCACTTGCTCACTCCCCCCTCCCCCAGATGGGACCTGGGAGAGAACTGGGAAAAAAACTCATGGGTTGAGATAAAAACAGTTTAACAGGACAGCAAGGGAGAAGGAAACAACGATAACAACGATAATAATACTGACAAAGGAATGTACAAGAACAAGTGATGCCCAATACAGCAATTGCTCACCACCTGGCGATCGATAGCCCGTCCCTGAGCAGCTATTCCTGCCCCCCGGCCAACTCCAGTTTATGTACTGGGAATGATGTTGTATGGTATGGAATATCCCTCTGGCCAGCCTGGGTCAGCTGTCCCGGCTGTGTCCCCTCCCAGCTTCCCATGCACCCCCAGCCTTCTTGCTGGCAGGCCAGCACGAGAAGTTGGACTGTCCTTGACTGCTTAGCAACACCTCAAAACATCAGCACGTTATCAATATTTTCTCATCCCAAATCTAAACCATAGCCTCACGTTAGCTTCTGTGGAGAAAACCAACTCTATCCTGGCTGAAACCAGGACAGATACACAATCTGAAACATAGAATATAATTAATCATATTTAAATCTATTCATTTAGGGCAGTATTCAGCTCCAGATTATTACATCTAGATTTGATGTGTACATCAAACTTGTACATAAGATGGGTTCATAAACTTTCATTGTGGTTAATGGATTTCTAGGACTAAATTAGGTTGCCCACAGATCAATGTGAAATGTTATTTAGATGACCTAGGACACTGGAGATATCTGTATGGAACTGGGAAAGATGATATAAAACCTGTAGGAAATCTAAATCTTTCTGGAAGTCAAGTGATAAATTCTAAAGATAGTAAATGTCATCAGTGAGCTGAATCTTAGATGTCTATTGACTATAATGGTAACTTAAACATTCAGTTCACACGTGAAAGTATCACTGTAGACACCCAAATGAATGTGAATTAATCTGCTTTGTTTAATCCCACCTCTGGAGAGTTAAGCATCTGGTCTGAAGTAGTTATCTAGGCTCCTTGGAATCAGTTAGTTTCCCACAGATAGGTCTCTAGTGATAGCTGAGGTGTTTTAGGGTATCCCATCTACCATCCAGTTACTTCAGAAGTTTGTGATTACTATAAACCCTGTTTCATATTTGTTAGTTCTGTGAAGATGTCTGAGATACTGTGGGACATAACAAATGTCCCATAATACGGTGCTCTGAGCAACCTGATCTAGTTGAAGATATTCCTGCTCATTGCAGGGGGTGTGCACTAAATGACCTTCAAAGGTCCCTTCCAACTCAAACTATTCTATGTTTCTATGATTCTATGGAAGGCCACTAGATCTTTATGCCTGGACATTTTGTCTGAGACCCTTATGCAAACACTGGATGTAGGAACTTCCAGAAAGCAATTTTTCATACCTTCCTGGAGCATCTACTTTAAAACAGAGTTAATTACTTTTCAGAAATTACTGTCTCTCTCTGATACCCCTAGAAGCTTATATGACTAACAGATTGTGACAAGTGAACTTGGATAAGATTAATCTGAGTCATTATCTGAGTCATTATCTGAAAGGTATTTTAAGTTTCCAAGTAGAATTTGGATGACTTGATTTAAAAAAAAAAAAAAAAAAAAAAGAGAGAGAATTGTAAACACACTTAAAGGATCTATTTTACTTACCTTTTCTAGCCACAACTCCTTTTCTCTTTTTTCTTCCCCTCCATTCTCCACATTTCACATAGAAGTGCAAAAATCTCTCCTGGGAGGTGAAACTGCTTACTGTACTTCTTTCTTTAAGAGTAGAGTTTTATGATTTTTTATCCTGTCTTAATTAGTAAGTTCAAGTGGCCTCTTCAATCCTGTTTTTAGAAACAGGCGGAGGCAGTTTTCAGGTTTAAGTAGTGTTCCCATTTGACTAGAAACCTTAATTTTTTAAATGGTTATTTATCCAGATACAGGAAAAATTAAGCATTACAAAGAAGAGCATTACTTTATGACATAAAATATTTATTTACAGCTTTTCTAGTAAAGAATTTTAAATTTTAAAATTCAAAAGAATTGTAGTTCTGATGATGTTTAAATGATGAAATTGTAGATTTTTAAATTTTTGAAGATTTTCTTCAGCCAAGAAGAATGTTTTAGAAGAAAGAAAATTCTTTGAACTGTGCATTATTTGTGCATGAGTCAAAACTTCTCTTGGGGTAAAATTCAACACATATAAATGACCTCACATAAGATTCTAGAAATCATCCCACATCTCAATACTCCTTCTTGTCCTGGTTTTGGCCGGGATAGAGTTAATTTTCTTCCTAGAAGCTGGTATAGTGCTGTGTTTTGGATTTAACATAAGAATGATGTTCATAACACAATGATGTTTTTAGCTGTTGCTCAGTAGTATTTATACTAAGTCAAGGACTTTTCAACTTCCCATGCTCTGCCAGTGAGGAGGTGCACAAGAATCTGACAGGGAGAAGAGCCAGGACAGCTGACCCAAACCAGCCAAAAGGATATTCCATACCATGTAATGTCACATTCAGTATATAAACTGGAGGGAGTTGGTAGCGGGATGGTGACCGCGTCTCAGGAACTGGTTAGGCATTGGCATTCTGCCCTGTTCTGTCTTGGATTTATCCACAGACTGTAGTCCCTTAGGGATGTACCTGTTCCAAGTGGAGCCTCATCTATGAGCCACAGCTTCTCCAGGGATCTTCCTGGTATGGCATAGACTTATCCACAGACACAGTTGCTTTGAGATTCATGGAAAGGCTGTGGATGTTGTCTACCTAGACATTAGTAAAGCCTTTGACACCATTTCCTACAGCATACTCCTGGAGAAACTGGCTGTTCAAAGCTTGGACAGGTGTACTCTTTGCTAGGTGAAAAACTGACTGGATGACTGGGCCCAAAGAATTGTGATCAATGGAATCCAGTTGTTTGTTGGTCACAAGTGGTATTGTGACCCAGGACTCAGTATCTGAGTCAGTTCTGTTTAATATCTTTATTAATGATTGGGATGAGGGGTTTGAGTGCAACGTCAGTAAGTTTGCATACAATTCAAAGATGGGTTGGAGTGTTGATCTGCTTGAGCAGGATGTGGACAGGCTGGAAAGATGGGCTGAGGCCAGCTCTATGATGTTCAACAAGGCTAAGTGCTGAGTCTTGCACTTGGGTCACGACCACCCCATGCAATGCAACAGGCTTGAGGAAGAGTGGCTACAAAGCTGCCTTGGAGAAAAAGAACCTGGTTGGTTGACAGCCGGCTGAACATGAGCCAGCAGTGTGCCCAGGTGGCCAAGAAGGCCAACAGCATCCTGGCCTGTATCAGGAATAGTGTGGCCAGCAGGACTAGGGAAGTGATTGTGCCCCTGTACTCGGCACTGGTGAAGCTGCACCTTGAACACTGTGTTCAATCCTGGGCCCCTCACTAACTACGGGAAAGACATTGAATTGCTGGAGTGTGTCCAAAGAAGCGCAATGAAGCTGGTGAGGGGGCTGGAGCACAAGTCTTATGAGGAGCAGCTGAGGGAACTGGGGTTCTTCAGCCTGGAGAAGAGGAGGCTGAGGAGAGACTTTGTCGCTCTCTACAACTACCTGAAAGGAGGTAACATAACATAACATAACATAACGTAACATAACATAACATAACATAACGTAACATAACATAACATAACATAACGTAACATAACATAACATAACGTAACATAACATAACATAACGTAACATAACATAACATAACATAACATAACGTAACATAACATAACATAACGTAACATAACATAACATAACATAACATAACATAACATAACATAACATAACATAACATAACATAACATAACAATCTTTTTAAAGTATTAGACAAAATTAAAAGTCATTAAATATGATGAGATTTGGTTACTTTGGTAGAAAAATGCTAACTTGAGAAAAAGGTCTCATAAAATCTTATATACAGATACCTTACTTTTATTTGTGATTGTTTTTTTCTTAAATTTATATTCAGTGTGGAATCCATACTCTTTCTGTTCATAAAGATTTAAAAGAAAAATAAATTAGGACTGAGAAATTCAGTAATTTCATTCTTCACTATAGAATATGTTTCTACTTATCTTTTGGTCCTTCATATTTTGTTTCAGTGAAACTTGTTCAGGTGTTTTTCTATAGACAGCAAATAATGGGTCCTTACTTTTTTACAAAATATTCTTGTTTTTTACTTCATTCTACCATTAACTTCCAGATAGCCAAATTCTGGATTGTTACAAGATACTAGGAAATCCTGACCACTGTGTGTCCATATGTAACAGGCCACTTATCAGCAACAAATCTAATACAGCAGACTTAACGTAACCAAGCCATACGTCTTACTGTCTCTGACTTTTTGTGCATGAGTAGATCAGCAGATCCAACATCGCAGCATATAAACACCAGGCTGGACAGATCTGGTATCAAATCAAATGTGAAGTAGTAGCTCCCAGACTTGCCTGTAAAATTCTGCCTTTTTGGAATTTACCATTGAAATAAAGCTCTGAATGCTCTGAAAGTTGGTGTTCCCTGAGTCTGAGTGCTATGTCTTCCAAAAGCCAGCAAATGAAATGAAGGTCTACTCACGTACAATAGCTACAAGACCTTTGGGCATTATTAGCATTTACATGCCTATATTAATTTTTCTCCAGTCTTCATTGCAATCTTGCGAGTAACTGAAATACAAACTTCAACTAGTTTGCCCAGGACCACACAGAGAGTTACCGTCAAAGAAAGAGTACAGAAATTCTTAACTCTAATTCTTGCATGTTTAATATAAGATATTATTCACTACAACAAAAACTGCTGCTATAACTAGGAAATTATCGGAATTTTAAAAGCGAGCCAATGCACAGAGATAGAGTACACTGAAGTTGCGAAAACTTCTGTTTGATTTTTATGGCTATTTTATTCTTTAATAGAGACTTTAATAAGTCATACTAAAACAGGTAACGGTGTGATATAAAAACAAACACAACAACAGTGATGGAAAATGTGGCTATTATGTTATGAAATGTATCCAGCAGAACTGAACCTTGCAGATTTTTGTGGTTGGTTGTTTTGTTCTTTTTTTGTTCTTTGTATGTTTGTTTGGCTTTGTTTATTAAATAAAAAAGCCAAAAGGAAAAACATATAAAATCATTAATTTCTCCCAACTACCTTTATTCTTAAAGCCACTGTAAATCATAGTAGCCAGAAAAAGTGTGTGTACATATATATACTTCCTATTCTAGGAAGGAGTATCAGGAAATATGAAAAGAAAATGAAATATGAGAAAATCAACACTAACAAAAAAACCTCAGTTATATAGTGTTGTCCTGGATTCAAGCAGGATGGTAACAGGTAGCAAGAGAGACTTATACGATAAGTACTCTGTTTTCTGATTTATAATACTTGTCTACATTTTTAATACATTTCAAAATTGATAAATTAAAGCATTCACATTTTCTTATGGAAAATGAGGCACAAAAGCATAGTTTATCTCCAGAAGTTTAGCTATTCCCAAAGTAACTGAAAGTAGAAATAGAGAATAAAACCGAAAATTCACCATTTCCTGTAGGTCTGAGGAGTCTGGACTTACTTCAAATACAATTTCTGAAGGCATTTACCCCAGATCTGTTTATCTCCGATTACCATCATAGCACCTGAATAAAAAGTAATAAAACAGTGTCATTGGCTGTATTTACTCCAGATCAATGAACACTTGAGAGCTTCTGACGCTTCTGATACATAGACCTATCAAAACCCCCACCTGAAGAGACTTCAGCACTTGAGTGTGCCATATGGCATAGAAGTAGTATTGCAAAAAGTAACATATTGCCCATTAAGCTCACCAGACAAATCTTCATTGCTTCCATATAGACATCATTCTCGCACTGTGCCAGGCAAATGAACAACAACAAAAAATATTGCTAAAGGAAGTATAAAGTTCCTACTTCATGATGTTACCTTCTGCTGGATTCAGTACTGTGCAGTAACAGGCTCTACAGACACAGGAAAAATTTTGACCCTCTAAAATTCATGCTGATGGCAGCCCTCCCTTCACACCAGTACAAATAGTTACCTATTCACAAAGACTTTATGGAAGGAATGAAAGGTAAGTAGAGATAATACAGGTCATTTTCCTGTTAGCCAAAGGTGCCGCTACTGTGCCCTATGTATACTAATGCAGCAGGTCTTAAAAATGGCCCTACCAAGGACACGTAGGAACTTTGTCTTTTTCCTGGAGGTTTAAAGCACACACTGTGATCACAGTTCCAAAACTTTTTAGCTTGTGGGAATCTCCCCCTCACTCAGGACTACTGTACAGGCACACTTTATTTTGTTTCCAAAGTGTATTTCCTCTTCATGTGTTCTGTGGTGCCAGGCTTGTTGCTGGCACAGGCTTGACTGTTGTTTCTGCTTAGTGTAAGAAAATAACTCAGAAAGATTTTACCAAAACAATGCTTAGTAAGGTTATAGCAGAGATGGGCCCCAATGTCCTCAGAGTTAAGAGTTGGCTTGATCCACTATAACCATGTCATTTAATACTTAGACCTATATAAACTATGTTCAACCATACAGTTGGAAGTCTAGAACAGTGATGCAAAAAAAGTATAGAAAATTAAAAAAACAAACAAACTAAACAAACAGCAAAACAAATAAAACCCCAAACCATTTTTGTTGTTATAATACAAATAAATCACTGTTGCTAATATTTGATTGACAGTACAATAGAAAATTAATACCATCTAGAAATCTGTGTTAGAAGGTCTGAGTCACCATAGGTTACCTTTTTGGTAGTGAATGTGAACTGGTTGTAAAATGATATAAAATACAAATTATAGCATTAGAAAAGGTGGCAATGTTGCTGTAAGTTTCAGGACACAGAAAACCAGCATAGACAAGTGAGACGGTATCGTGAGAGATCTCTGTTAGCTGTTTTTTAACACGAGAATGTGCCATTTCTGCCAACATTGCTTAAATAATATTTGATTCTATTCTCATATGATTCCGTATGATGTTTTTTGTCAGACTAAAATGTAATTCCTTTTGATATATTCTGTGTTTCCTGAAATATGCATTAGAAGCAGTAGGTGATAGTGCAGAACTATCCCTGGGGAAACTGCCCTTAAAATATTTAACACTACCTGCCAAGAATACCTCTGCTCTACTTTAGAATTGCCAGTCATTGCTGTACAATAATATCTGAAGGTGTCATTTATACTCCATTCCTTCTTGAAATTTCCTTTTGAAAACCACTTCCAGTAATTCTTTTTTTTTTAAACTGATTCCAAATTCCTCATTTTTATATAATAAGTATCTAAAAATATTTTTTTTCTCAATAAGTTATTTATTATATCTGTTTGTAACACCAGTTCTACCCCTTGTATTTCCTGACCCAATAATTTTTCTGAGTTGTATAGACTAGATGAAAGGGTAAAAGTGCTGCTAGAGAGCAACAGTGACTGTGGTAATTATTTCAGGAACTGCTTCACTCTGATGAGCTGGTTTTATCAAAAAAAATCCCTTTTCATTTTCAGATAGTTTAAAAAAAATGGAAAAAAGTCTAAGAAAAGTTAAAGGTACAAAGTTCTAGTTTTCTTTCTTGTTTGTTTTATTTAGGTCATCTGTGCTTTACTTACTTAGAGACTCGTTAACATCAATTACTAAAATACTTCACCTTACTGGCATGCCATACTTCCTACGTTTCTTATAGCTGTGCTATCAAAATACCACATTTCATTTTTTGACTTTTTTTTTCCTAAGTTGCTGAAGAAAAAGAATACCAAAGTTGTTCCAGGCCACGTTATTATTCTGGGAAGAAAATGTTCTAAGAAAAAAAAAAAAGGACACAATTCAAATTTCACCATAAAAGTAGTGCTGTGGAAGTGAATAGCTTTTTTTTTTCTTTTTAATTTTCTATGTGCTGATTTATTTTTAATTATGTCCATAATGAAGCCTTCTGCACCTATTTTAGTGTGTTCCCAGCAACTTTCAATCCCATGGTATTTATTATGGTATATATATTTTATATATGAACAATACTGTTATTTTAATCATTTATTTATGTTAAGTGGTGGCCATTATAGCAAAGTATAGCATCTGTGGTTTCATTTCTGGTGCAGAGGCAAAGTGATTATGGAATTATGAGCAAACCATGCTCAGGGGTATTACAAAACATGAAATACAACAAAGTTTAGTAAATTCTTCTAATTTTACAGGGATGTGATTATCTCACAGGAACTACCTCTTGTAGTTACCAGATGTTTCACAATAACAATAACTCTGGAGTTGCTTCATTGTTATAACAAGAAGATTTTACTGCGGAGAGGAAGGTTGGCATTTTCTCTGCTGGATGAAGATGAAATTGGCAATTTGGAACAGCAGTTTCAACTGAGCTATGTGGTTTACACTGATTAATCTATTGAACTGGAATATTAACTTACCATTGGAGCTCCATGCTAGTATTCTAATCTGTGCCATATGTCTGCAGCTTAACAAACATTTTCTTTAATCTAGCTACAACAAAGACTATTTTACAAAAGAAAGAATCCTGACCTTTCTCTAAAACCTCAGACATTTTGGATCTTAATTTTTTAAAGCAAAGTTAGATTTTTATTCATGCAATACCAAGACTCACCATCCATCTAAAATTGCAGTGACTCAAATGATACGGATTCTGACAGTGTACCTAAATAAAGCAGTAGTCCACTAATGAAGAAGGCCTGTTAACATGAATAAGGTACTTGGAATTATGTTCAAACTGAATGTTCAGGGACAACTTCTGTGGCTATTATTCACTTTGGATGGCATCTTCTTCTGTTATATAAGTCCATTGAGATGAAGCTATCCAGGATGAGTCAAATCTGGCCACGGGAAAGGACAGAATGTTTACAGAAATAAACACACTCACCCAGAAGGATCTCTTAAACATACACACAGCTAAACCAGCTATACTGTGAAATCTTGTACAATGAAACTGTATGACAAACAGGAAGGTTCCAAACTTGTTCAATTAATTTCTATTTGTTTTCAACAATTTTCAAGCGATCTACTTTCCACAAACATATTTCATTCTTGTAAGATTTTACAATCTCAAGCAACATCAATGACACACAAACTAGTAGTTATGATTTCCAAGGGGATCATGATCTTACATTCCTATTTTACTCGCATGGGAACAATTTGGCCTTTGGTCTCACTGCAATTTAATCCTGCTACAATTATTTCTCACTAGACTCACAGATAACGTTTTCATATTTTGACAAAAATGTCAGTATAATTGTCTAAAAAGGGATCTTCCACCACACTTGGATAAGAGGAAAGATAGCAGTTATGTTAGCATTGACACATCTTACAATCTTGGGTATACAAATTGTTCTTCTGACATGTAAAATAGAGAGGTGTTGCTAGATGCATGTTACTCTTCAGAGGCAAGCCTATCACTTCTTCTCCACAGGAATTTTGCAGCTTTGGTCTATATGAATTGCAAAGGAAAAGAAAAACTGTTTGTTTACATTATCAGCATCTGAACAGTAACTAGGAAAATATTTCTGTGGCAGGATTGTCATTAAATGAGACCTAGAGTAAGTAATTAAGAAAAAAAGTTCATAAAAGGTAGCTATTTTTAGCATTTATTGGAAACCTCTGAAATTATGTCAAAGACCAAAACAAAAAAGGGAGAAAATAGCACTGCTTTGCTCCAATGAAATGGAGGAATGAAATGTAAAAATTCTGATCCAGTTGTAAGAAAAGTAAAGAAATCCATCAGCTGAAATTGAGAAGCATTTGCTCAGTAAGCTACAGAGAGATTACGTACGTACTATCTTAAGAGTGTCAGGAGAACTAGGAATTTAAAAAGATTATAAATAATGTTATAAGAGAAAGCAGGGACGTAAATTATGAATATTAACAGGATTAGTCTAGACCTTCAGCTAGCTTCCTAGACTGCCACAGAGATAAAATTTATGCTGGCTGAAATGTGGGTCTAGTGTTGTGTTTTAATTATTTTGAAAAAATCCACTGTTTATGATGAAATGATTGAAATGTAAGATGTCTGGTAACTTCTAAGTATACTATGTGATTCCTTTTATGCATACCTTAATTAATAATACTTACTTTTTCTTCAATTGTTACCTAAAATTAAATGTATTGAATTGGCTTCTAACCAATGAGTTCCGATGATGGCCTGTGTTTTCTCTTTCACCCGTTAGTTAGTGGTAGCTAAGCAGAACTGGATTTTTTATGGACTGTGGATTTCTTTATCTTCAAGGAAAACCTGTAACTCAAGATTTGGAACATACTGTCTTTTAAAAAGAATACATAAAATAACCCCAAACGAAAACCAGACACAAATTCCCCAAAAAATATATATTTTAAGATTTTTTAAAGTTTGATTTAATTTTCTGTAGCTCTTGAGATAATTTAGACTGATATAATTAATTTAACTCAAAAGAAGTTCATTGATGCGCAAAAAATGTGGCAGATATCAAAGTCTAGGATATCTAAAATATCCCACATTTTGTATATGCCAGAATGGAGAATAATAGCTTCCGCATAACTGTTTCCCCTCCTCCATCAAGGGAACTGGCTTGGAAACATCTTCAACAATAACAAAAACATTAAAAGTAATCATTCTTCAGTGAAAATATTTGTTAAGAGTTTAGAAAATTTTACACTGTTTGTCACTGATATACTTAACTCTTTCTTCTCTGTAAAAAAAAAAGGAAAATACTATGGAGGTGGGCTAACAGGAATGGAACATTGATAATATCTACTGTACATGAATGACCTATAGCTGTAAGTAAGGACACAAGGGAGCTATACACTCTGATTGATACAGTTCACATTTCCATTAAATACTGAAGCTAGTAATTCTTCCCTAAGCACAAACCCGGAAGGACATGGAAAGACAAATGTAAAGTAAGGAGATACAAATCTTCAAGCGGGCCAAACATCCAAGTATCTGGAAGAAGGACAACTATTTATGTTACTTGAATAGTCAAAAGTTATTGAAAGGAAGAAATGAGATCCAAAGGAAAATGAGGTCTGTACACCTAAAGTTTTTGAAAAAAAGTAGAAGAAATCTATCTGGACATTGGCCAGGCTGATACGTGGATTTTATGTAGTCTATAAAGATTTTTGAAGGTCATCTTCTGAGGTTGTCACATTCTTTGATGTACGAGACTTGTTAAATCATGATGGGTACAATTTACTTTAGAGATGTCTTCTTGGCCTTGTTATGGTGATGAAGATTCTTTATTTGCAGTTCATCAAATGAGGAAACTGATGGCTTGGATTCATGTTGCCAAAATTAAACATGTATGACAAAGACATTCATATTCAAATTACTCATGCCAGACTCTCTTTACTGTTAATGATATTCCAGGAAGCAATTCATGTCATTCTAAGGTAGGTCAGGTAAAATATTCCCTAAAAGTATCTGTTGTACATCAGCACACATGAAGCAAATCTTGCTTGGTAGCAGACATACATACTGCAAGTGTTTGAAACCAAACTGAATGAATCTCACCCAATCATTTATGTTCCCATTATGTGCTCTACTATAACCTCTCCACATTTTTTTGTACATCAGTAGCTTCTGTTTGTTGAAACACCTATTATTCAGCCCACACTTGTCAGAACCAGTCCTCCCAGAGCTTTCACAACTTCTTCTCCATTGATTTGCTTCTCCTGCCACAGCTGCCCAGAGTCTGTCTTGCAGATCCATCATTTATCAGAAACATTCTCCAGTTTGTCAAAAGTCTGCCAAGCTTAAAAAAAGTTACAAATTTTTTTATCACATGGATCTTTTTGGTTGATTATTTCTGGCCATTGCTATTCCTACATAGTTAGTAAACTTAAAGTTTTTATTGTTAATTCATGTATTTGAAAATAGGCATTGTCAATTAATCTGCACACGTAAAACTCATTAAAAACATGTGATGGTGTTTCTCAGGCAGAAGGAAAATGATGAGATCATTTCATCCATCATCTTAATCTAGCTTAATCCATGTAAAAGCTCTGAGATTTGCTTGCATTTCATAGAATCATAGAATCGTTTAGGTCGGAAAAAACCTTAAGATCACCAAGTCCAACTGTTAAGCTATCACTGCCAAGTCCACCACTAAACTATGTCCGTATGTGCTTCATCTACATGTCTTTTAAATACCTCCAGGGATGGTGACTCAACCACTTCCCTGGGCAGCCTTTTCCAATGCTTGACAAACCTTTCAGTGAAGACATTTTTCCTAAGATCCAATCTAAACCTCCTCTGGAGCAAAATGAGGCCATTTCCTCTCATCCTATCACTTGTTACTTGGGAGAAGAGACTGTCACCCACCTGACTACAACCTCCTTTCAGGTAGCTGTAGAGAGCAGACAGCCCTTGCTGATGTGCCATGTCCTGTTTGCTTGCCCTGTTTGCAGGGCTCCTGGTCTCTAGCACTCCCTTTGGTCTTCTTTTATATGTGTGGGAAAGGCTTGGCTGTCACTGCTCCTGCCCCACCCAGGTCACATCAGCAGCTGTTGCGTGAGCACCTGGCAGCTCTTTTGGCTTCCCTCGCGGTTGTCCCAGTTTGGGAAATCCCCCTAAGCACCACGTTAGAGCACTTCACTGTAGATCATGCCAGCACCAGAGCTGTATGCCTCGGTGACTAAAAGCTAGTTTGAAAGCGAAATATATTTGATATTTTTATGTAATTCTTCATCATTCTAGTCTCACTCTATGGTACAATGTCCTACTTAAAATTTTGCACTGGAACATAAATGACTAAGTTAGAAACTCTCTTCCTAGCATTGCCAGAGACTTGCTTTCTGATGCTGATATAAGTCACAGAGGGTAGGGTTTAGCTGAGTCGGATTCTGTGAGTTCACTTTCCATAAATGGAGTGAAATAACTGTTTTAGAACTCTATTTGCCTGACCTAACTAAGTGTCCTGGTTTCAGCCAAGATAGAGTTAATTTCATTCATAGAAGCTAGTGTGAGGCTATGTTTTGGATTTGGGATGAGAAAATGTTGATAACACGTTGATCTTTTCAGTTGCTGTCAAGGTCAGTCCAGCTTCTCGTGCTGGCCTGCCAGCAAGAAGGCTGGGGCTACACAGGAAGCTGGGAGGGGACACAGCTGGGACAGCTGACCCAGGCTGGCCAAAGAGATATTCCATACCATATGACATCATGCTCAGTATATAAAGCTGGGACAAAGAAGAAGGAAGCTGTGGAGGGATATTCAGAGTTATGGCGTCTGTCTTCCCAAGAAACCATTATGCATGACGGAGCCCTGCTTCCCTGGAGATGGCTGAACACCTGCCTGCCCATGGGGAGTGGTGAATGAATTCCTTGTTTTACTTTGCTGGTGTGTGTGGCTTTTGCTTTCCCTATTAAACTGTCTTTATCTCAAACCATGAATTTTCTCACTTTTACTCTTCCAATTCTCTGCCCCGTCCCACCGTGGGGGAGTGAGCGAGCAGCTGCGTGGGTCTTAGTTGCCAGCTGGAGCTAAACCACGACACTAAGACATCTTCAGATGTTTTACAATAAGATTGAACCTGAGATACCTAACTCCAACATTAGTGCTGCACTGAAGGCAAACTGTAAAGACAACCTATGTATATCAAAACCCCAAGATAACTAGCTCAGATAGAGCAATCCAAAGTTAATTGGGATGAATGCCATTGCCTGTGTCTCTATGCTTTCCTTTCCCCATTTTTCAGACTTGGCATACTTGCAATTACAGAAGCAAAGCATTTTAGAGATCTGCATTAGAAAAGAATTCAATACAAATTACTAAGAATTGTGATTGATTATAAAATATATAGTTTCCTCCTAGCACATACTACTTCCTTCATTCATTTTCTACCACCCCCACACATTCAACTTCCATTATGCCATTATTTTTCTAGGTTTCAAGGAAAGATATTTTTTTTTTCCCCATTAAACAGAGCAATTACATCATTTATGTCTATGGGCCTTAATTTACAATCTTTATTTTTATAACAAGACTCACTAAATGCAGCAAGACTGGTCTGTCATATCTGTAAAAAATAAAATACTTCTGTAATTGGGCTTTGTACAAGTAAATATTTCATCTCCTTTTTGATAACTTTATGAAGGAAAAGTTTCTTCTCTTACTCATGGCTTGGAGATTAAGAAATCTGTGGAATATATTATAGTTCCAAGTGATTTTTCTGCTCATGTACTGTAACTGACAAAATGCAAATCTGATTATGGAAAATTATTAAAATAATATATGAAGTATTAAAAGGCAAGTTAGGTTCTAAAAGTCTATTGAAGAATAAGATATTAACCTTTATATGTTAGAATTTTGCTGATGAATCTTATCTGCATCCAAGTCAGTAATAATTTTTTTTAAAAAGATCATTAATGCAAATTAGCATATCATGTAATGATAAAAGGAAATAAATACCCCACTGATTGCCTCCTGCCTTTCAGTGTTTAGTTATTGCATTCTGTCTCTGCATTCAGCAGGGCATAATGGAAGGGTTTATTTCTTATGTGATTAAAGTCACAGCTGTTCCAATGTACTGGATTGCTTTAACCCACAAAGTATATGAAAGGGTTGATTCTCTATTTTATAATGCAGTTTTAAATTCCTCACAGTAATGCTGAAAGAAAAGCTGTCACTCTTAATCAGATCCCTCAACGGTGCCTTCATTACATTCACATGAAGATGATCACGTAAGGAAAGACTTGCATTCATCCCTGGAGAAACCCCACTGTGTGGATGCTTTTCTCCCCACAAAACTTTAGGACTATATTTTGTAATTCTATAACAAACATAGCTTTACCTTTTTTATCTAAGTGCGGATTCTTCTTTGTAATGTGGCATATTTATTTAGGCTAAGTTAACGTACAATTACCTAGGTTAATAAAGTCGGAAGGTAACAGATGCATAACAGTGCATTATGGAGTGTAGCAAATAACAGACTATTACTTTTTAGCTAAAACTAGTCCTCGCAACCAAGCTGGACCAGCCAGGACATGTACTTGTAAAACATGACAGGCAAGATCATTTTACTTTTCCAGCAGATACGACATCTCCTGGAAAAGTAGAACTGCAAGCTGTAGACAACACAGGAGACTCCTGGAAAACATTGAGGATAACTTTCTGAGCCATGTAACAGTCAACCATACCAGAGGGAATGTAATACAGGACCTCTTGGCAACCAACTCAAGTGAGCTAACTGGTGACGTGAAGATTGGAGGCATCCTGGGTTGCAATGGTCATGCACTGGTGGAGTTCGCAGTCCTGAGGGATAAGGGGCAGACAAAGAGTAAAGTCAGGACCCTGACTTTTTGGAAAGCAAACTTTCAGCTCATGAAGGAGTTAATAGGACCCCCTGGGAAACTGCTCTCAGGGACAAGGGAGCAGAACATAGAAGATCTTTAAAGATGCTTCCCATAAAGCACAAGATCTCTTGATCCCCAGGTGTAAGAAATCAGGAGAGGAAGGCAAGATGGTGGCATGGCTGAGTGGAGACTGCTTGTCAAACTAAAAGGCAAGAAGGAAATGCACAGGCAGTGGAAGCAGGGACAAGTATCCTGGGATGAGTACAGGAATGCTGGCAGGTTATGTAGGGATGGTGTCAGGAAGGCCAAGGGGCGGCTGGACCTGAACTTGGCAAGGGATGCAACAAATAATAATAAGGGCTTTTACAGGTATGTCAGCCAGGAAAGGCAGGTGAAAGAAAGGGTACCCTCCCTGACGAGTAAGACAGACAGAGTGGTAACAACGGATGAGGAGAAGGTTGAGGTACTTGATGACTTCTTTCCCTCAATCTTCACTGGCAGTGTCTCTTCCCACACCTCTCGAGGGGATGGACTGCAAGATGGGGACTGGAAGAGCAAAGTCCCTCCCACTGTAAGAGATCACGTTTGTCACCACCTGAGGAATCTAAACATGCACAAGCCTATGGGACCTGACGAGATGCATCCCAGAGTCCTGAAGGAATTGGATGATGTAGTTACCAAATCACTCTCCATGATATTTGAAAAGTCCTGGATGTCAGGTGAAGTCCCCACTGATTGGAAAAAGGGAATCACTACACCCAGTTTTAAAAAGGGTAGAATGGAGGACCCTGGGAACTACCAACCCATGAGCCTCACTCTCTGTGCCTGGGAATATCATGGAGCAGATCCTCCTAGAAGCTATGCTAAGGCATGTGGAGGACAGGGAGGTGATTTGAGAGAGCCAGCATGGCTCCACCAAGGGCAAGTCCTGCCTGACAAACCTAGTGGCCTTCTATGACAGAGTAACCACATCAGTGGACAAGGCAAGAGCTACGGATGTCATCTATCTCGACTTCTGTAAAGCCTTTGACACGGTCCCCCATAACATCTTTTTCTCTCAATTGGAGAGGTATGGATTGGATGGGTGGACTGATGGGTGGATGAGGAATTGGTTGGGTGGTCACACCCAGAGGGTAGTGGTCAATGGCTCAATGTCCAGATGGAGATTGGTGATGAGCATTGTCCCTCAGCAGTCTGTCTTGGGACCAGTACTCTTTAATATCTTCATCAATGACGTAGTGGGATCGAGTGAACCCTCAGCAAGTTTGCAGGCAACACTAAGCTGAGTGGTGCAGTTGACATGCCTGGGGGATGGGATGCCATCCAGAGGGACCTGGACAAGCTTGAGGAATGGGTCTGTGTGAACCTCATGAGGTTCACAAGGAACCTGATGAGGTTCAACAAGGCCAAGTGCAGAGTCCTGCACCTGGGTCAGGGAACCCCGGGTGTCAATACAGACTAGGGGATGAATGGATTGAAAGCAGCCCTACCGAGAAGGACTTGAGGGTACTGGTGGATGAAAAGCTGGACATGAGCAAACAATGTGAGCTCACAGCCCAGAAGGCCAACCATCTCCTGGGCTGCATCCACAGAAACGTGGCCAGCAGGTCAAGGGAGGGGATTCTGCCCCTCTACTCCACTCTGATGAGACCCCGTCTGGAGTCCTGCATCTAGCTCTGGAGCCCTCAGCACAGGAAAGACATGGACCTGTTGGAGCAGGTCTAGAGGAGGATCACAGAAATGGTTGGAGGGATGGAACACCTAGTCTATAAGGGCAGGCTGAGAGAGTTGGGGTTGTTCATCCTGCAGAAGAGAAGGCTCTGGGAGACCTTACAGCAGCCTTTCAGTACTTCAAGGGGGCTTATAAGAAAGATGGGGACAGACTTTTTAGCAGGGCCTATAGCCATAGGATAAAAGGTCATGGTTTGAAACTAAAAGAGGGTAGATTTTGACGGGATATAAGGAAGAAATTTTTCACAATGCGGGTGGTGAAACAGTGGGAGGGATTGCCCAGAGAGATAGTAAATGCCCCATCCCAGCTAACATTGAAGGTCAGGTTGGATGGGGCTCCAAGCAACCTGATCTAGTTGAAGATGTCCCTGCTCCTTGCAGGGGGGTTGGACTAGATGACCTTAAAAGGTCCCTTTCAGCCCAAAGATTCTATGATTCTATGATTCCATATTTTGTTTCCAAAGGTTTCAGAGTAACTGCAGATATGATCATCAAAGACTTCTTTAGCTAAATACTAACATTCACAATATAAACAGCCCCCAGGCATTACATCATTCTCAAAACTCTGGATATTGGCTGAAGACAATCCATAAACAAAGCCAGGCAATCTACAATCATCATACTATTGCCTTAGAGTGAATGGAATGGGTAATTTAACTTGGACCACTGTAACAGATTATCTGAGTGGAAAGGCATCTTTTCTAAAATACTCATTTTATTGCTTGTTTTCTCTATGACAACCCTTCAGCCATTTTCATTTTCTTTTGAATTTTAAGACAAAGAATCTGGTGTCTAAAGTTTTGATCGACTTCTCATGCATGTGAAATGCCTAAAAAGCTTTTTTAAAAAATGAGCACAGGTACAGAGGACATACTCTCAGTCTTTCTGCTGTCACCATCCATTTTTAACCTACCCCAGATAAAAAACATTTAATGTGTATAATACTTGGAGCATCCTAGCTGTTCCCAGAAGCTGGGAAAAAATGTCTTGGAAACCATGGAATAGTTTAACATGGCTGCTGGGGAGATGGGCTCTAATTCTGTCCCATGCTCACTACAGGGAAGAAATAGCTGATATCCATCATTACTTCCTGTTCCTGGGCAAATACCAGTTTGAACTGAAAACCTAAAATCTTTTGATTGAAGAAATTTTTCACAGTGATGGTAGTGAAACACTGCAACAGGTTGCCCAGTGAGGTGGTAGATGCCCCATCCTTGGAAACATTCAAGGTCAGGTTGAATGCAGGTTGTGAGCAACCTGATCTAGTTGATGATGTCCCTGCTCCTTGAAGGGGGCTTGGAGTAGATGACCTTTCAAGTTCCCTTCCAACTGAAACTGTTCTATGATTCTATTCTATGAAAAGAATACAGCCCATAGCCCTTTTAGGGTTTTTTTTTTACGTTCATTTTGGTGTGTTAGTTAGATTCTATGTAATTACTTTAAATTATTGTATTTATCTAAGTATATGTACCTGAGATTTTCTTATATACAAGTTATATGCCTTCCCATAAAAATGTTACCCATAAAGCCATTGGACTTTGTTATGTATTTTATATCTTTTGCATTCTTTGGAAGCAAACAGCTACAGAAACATCAAGGAGATGGAGAAAATGCCCTCTGTTTCTCAGGAATGGAAGTATGTCCAGATCCTGAGATATTTCCCTAGACCATGCCTGACATGACATTTCCCTTCAGTCTGTCTTGATATCTCGTAGAACCTGGCTCTGGTGTACAATTTTTAACAATTATTATTTTAACTGGAAATCAGATATTTTCAGCAAGAAATGAAAACAATATCAAACAAAGAACTTCTAATTAATCATAAGACAATTTAAATAAAAAGCCTGTTTTAAATACTGGTTGACAGGAGGTATTTATATTTTGGAGGTCTGCTTCTTATACATCTTTTTTATTGTCCTCTACAATTGTATATAACTGCTGAATAACAATCCATGGCAGATGATCCAAGTCAGCTCATCAACCACTTCAGATTGTAAAATTCCATTCCTATGGAATGGAATATATTTGATTATAGTTGGTATGAGGGGCTTGAAGCACATTACAGATAATCAAATACTGTAAATTAGTGTAGGGAGTATGTTGCAATCTATGTATTAGTGAATCAGCTCAATACAAGGCTTACCCTTGTCTTTCTTCCAGCTCTCCCCTATGAATTTCTCTTCATGTGACCCTCTTAAAGGCATGCATGTGTATAGAAAAAACTGTTCACCCCCCCAGAACTGCTCCCTAAGCAATGCTAATGACTCCTCCTTATTCTACATCCACAGAAAAAGAATTAGTTAACACCTGCTGAAGATGAACAAGGTAACACAAGAACAGAGGAATTCATATGGTACTTTATTGAATGTGTTTTCCTTGAAAAGTAATATGACAAGAAGACTTTTGATGCTGGAAGGAGAGTTTTACTTTGTTTTCATTATGGATCCATAGGTTCTGTAGAGTTAACAATCTGCATCCTTCTGCTGAAAGTCAGTATGAAGATCTCAGAGAGATTTAGCATTAAGCTTCCCTCCATCCCTTTTTGTTATGAAAAAGGAAGATAGAGGCCTAAATTACTTTTCACCCAGTCCATACAAAGACTAAATTTGGAGGTGAAATAGAACTGAGAAAGTTGATGGAAAGAGTTTCATATTAATTTTCAGAAAAACAGGTGTCTGCAAAAAAACTCCTAAAATCCAATGCACTTCAGCTTTAATCCTTTCATGTCGTCAATTCTTGGCACACCAAATGAATGATTTAAAAAGAAAAGAAACTGAGAAGACAGAACTATAAGATGGGACAAGTGAAAAGAGGTGTGATACAACTGCAAATGGAGGTGAGAATGTAGAAAAAAGTAGAAAACGAGAAAGACAGTCAGGATATTTCTAGTAAAAGGATCAAAGGATAAGTACAAATTGTTGAGAGGAAGGTGAGAAATGATGGTGGGTATTGAGAAAAAAAGCAGGGGAAAAGGACCAATAATTGAATGAAGAAGAAAAATTTTTAGTGTTGCAAGTTGAGCCAGAGTGAAAGGACAGGGGAGAGAAAAGTAGACAGAGATAAAATTCCTTTAAAAAATTATTTAAAGCATCATCTAAAAATGAAATTAATAAACTTTAAATGAAAAAACTGAAAATTAAGTAAATGTGAAAACATAATGAAAATGACTGACATAAGTGGTAGTTGCTCATAGCAGTAAGCATACTGCCATAAAATTCAATCAATATACTGTAAACAAGACAGGTGATGTTTATGGTACTCTGTTTCAAGAACAATATCTAATAGGAAGCTTTGAATACATTTCTAATTAGAAGGATCTGGTCCAATGCCATTTGTAGTGGTTGGAACCTTTGCACTGACCTCAGCTTTGTATTAGATACAGACTATAAAACTGCTGAAGTACAATTAATGGAGCGGATCATTAGCCACGTAAAGTTGTCAGTATTCCATTTGTATCTTAAAACTCAGATAAGAATTTCTCCTTCAGTTAAAATCAATGTGCCTGTATTCAATACAGATGCAACATTAGCTTAAAAAAACAGCAAAAACACACTTTCATTCAGTCTTAGATTCTACCATGGTCATCTTTATGAGTTGCAGGGAAATCTCTGCTCTCTGATGCCTGGAGCAGCTCCTCGCCTTCTCCTTCACTGACACTGGTGTTTGTAGGATTGTTTGTAGCCCTTTTTTTTTTTTTTTGTTCCCCTCACTACTCACACTACAGTGCAACATTGCGTCCCTTCTTAAATATATATTCCCATAGGCACCAACATCTTGGTAGTACATCAAATAAAATAGACAATAAAAATTCAGTGCTCAGAGAAGCTCCCTACCATATTTCATTCCTTAATGTTATGCATAGCTTCTCCATCCTTCCTGAGAACCTCCCTTCCCTTCCTATCTTTTCTGGAACAAGAGGCACTAGAGATCACAGAATCACAGAATCACTAATGATAGAAAAGACCTTGAAGATCATCAAGTCCAACCGTTTACCCAAAACCACCATGCCCATTAAACCATATCCTGAAGTGCCACTTCTACATATTTTTTGAACACTTCCAGTGGTGGTTACTCCACCACCTCCCTGGGCAGCCTGTTCCAATGCCTGACCACCCTCTCAGTGAAGAAATTTTTCCTAATACCTATTTTAAACCTCCCCTGGCACAACTTGAAGCCATTTCCTCTCACCCTATCATTAGTTACTTGGGAGAAGAGACCAACACCCTCCTCACCACAACCCCCTTTCAGGTAGTTGTAGAGATAAATGTCTTCCCTCAGCCTCATCCTCTCCAGACTGAACAACCCCAGTTCCCTCAGCCGCTCCTCATAAGACTTGTGTTCCAGACCCCTCACCAGCTTTGTTGCTCTTCTTTGGACATGCTCAAGCACTCAGCATCCTTCTTGTAGTGAGGGGCCCAAAACCGAACACAGTATTAGAGGTGCGGCCTCACCAGTGCCAAGTACAGGGGCACAATCATTTCCCTACTCCTGCTGACCACATTATTTCTGATACAGGCCAGGATGCTGTTGGCCTTCTTGGCCACCTGGGCACACTGCTGGCTCATATTCAGCCGGCTGTCAATCAGCACCCCCAGGTCCTTTTCTGCTGGGTAGCTCTCCAGCCACTCCTCCCCAAGCCTGGAGAGTTGCATGGGGTTGTTGTGGCCGAAGTGCGGGACCAGGCATTTGGCCTTATCAAACCTCATACAGTTGACCTCTGCCCATCGATCCAGCCTGTCCAGATCCCTCTGCAGAGCCCTCCTGCCCTCCAGCAGATCAACATTCCCACCCAATTTGGTGTCATCTGCAAACTTACTGAGGGAGCACTCGATCCCCTCATCCAGATCATCAATAAAGATATTGAACAAGACCAGCCCCAGAACTGAGCCCTGAGAAACACCGCTTGTGACCTGCCACCAGCCGGATTTAACGCCATTCACCACAACTCTCTGGGCTCGGCCGGCCAACCAGTTCCTCACCCAGTGAAGAGTACAGCTGCCTAAGCCACGAGCCACCAGTTTCTCCAGAAGAATGCTGTGGGAGACGCTGTCAAAGGCTTTACTAAAGTCCAGATGGACAACATCCACAGCCTTTCCCTCATCCACTAGGTGGGTCACCTGGTCATAGAAGGAGATCAGGTTGGTCAAACAGGACCTGCCCTTCACGAACCCATGCTGGCTGGGCCCAATCCCCCGGTTGTCCTGCACATGCCCTGTGAGCACTCTCAAGATGAACTGCTCCATGATCTTCCCTGGTACAGAGGTCAGGCTGACAGGCTTGTAGTTCCCAGGATCCTCCTTCCGGCCTTTCTTGTAGATGGGTGTCACATTGGCAAGCCTCCCATCTTCTGGGACCTCCCCTGTTAACCAGGACTTCTGGTAAATGGTGGAGAGTGGCTTGGCAAGCTCCTCTGCCAGCTGTCTCTGTACTCTTGGGTGGATCCCATCAGCTCCCACACACTTGTGGGTGTCCAGGTGGTTTAACATGTCCTTGACTGCTTCCTCCTGGATTATGGGCAGGTTATTGTGCTCTCCATCCCCATCTTCCAGTCAAGGGGCTGCATACCCTGTGGATACCTGGTCTGGCTATTAAAGACTGAGGCAGAGAAGACATTAAGTACCTCAGCCTCATCCTCATCCTTGGTGACAATGTTCCCCCCCACATCTAGTAATGGATGGAGATTCTCCTTGCCTCTCTTTTTGTTGTTATTTTAGTCGTAAAAGCATTTTTTGTTATCCTTTACGACTGTGGCCAGACTGAGCTCTAGCTGGGCTTTTGTCTTTCTAGTTTTGTCCCTGCTTGACCTAACGAGATCCTTGTACTCTTCGTGAGTTGCCACCACATCTCCCACCACTCTTTCTCTATTTGTACACAGCAGGTCAAGCAAGGCACCTCCCCTGGTAGGCTCACTTACCAGCTGTGTCAGGAGTTTATCTTCTACACACTCCAGGAACCTGTTTTCTCCCTGCTTTGTTATTCTCCAGCAGATGTCTGGTAGATTGAAGTCCCCTGCAAGAACAAGGGCTAGAGATTGTGAGACTTCTGCCAGTCGCTTGTAGAATGATTCATCTGCCTCTTCATCCTGGTTGAGTGCTCCATAACAGACACCCAGCAGGCTATCTGACTCATTGGCCTCCCCCCTCATCCTTACCCAGAAGCACTCGACCTTGTCATCACAATTGTTGAGCTCTAGATAAAATCAAAAACTCCCTAACATACAAAACCATCCCACTTCCTCTCCTTCCATACCTATCCCTTCTGAAAAGCTTATAGCCATCCAGTGCAGCACTCCAGTCATAAGAGTCATCCCCCAATGTTTCTGTGATGATGACTAAGTCATAGCTGTCCCACTGCACAATGGCTTCCAGCTCCTCCTCTTTGATGTCCATGCTGTATACATTGGAATAGATGCACTCGAACTGGGCTATCAATTTCACTCCCAACATCGGCATGCCATCCCTACGCTCATCTCTAGTGAGCCTGGTTTTATACCCTTCTACCTTCCATAAGAAATGGAAGTAGGTTGGAGAAAGAGGCAGACTGAGTAGACAGATGACTGAGCAGACAGCATGACTGGGTGAGGGAAAAATCTGTTAGGACCAACAGAATAATACTTCAAGAAGGCATTGGCATATTGGTAGTTATCATTGTTATTGATATGAACAGGAAGAAATTGAGAGGGTGTTGCATGCACCTGTAATTGATATAGGAGACAAAGTTTTGGCCACTGTGAGGATAGACCAAGGCTGTCCCATACTGAACACAGCTGGTTCCAGCCATCTCCAATGGACCCACTGCAGGGCACATCTGAGCCCATCAGAGATTTTGGTGGGACCTCTGGGAAAACATATTTAAGAAAGTGTAACATGCCACACAGAGGAGGGAGGGGGAAAAAAAAGAGTGAGAATCAATCCAAGCTCAGAGAGGAAGGAGGGGAATGAGGTGCTCTGGTTTCCAGGGCAGGTATTCCTTTTCAGTGCATTGAGAACACCATGGTGAAGCATGTTGTTCCCCTGAAGTCCTTGGAGGACCCCATATCAGAGCAGGTGGACACTCCCTAAGGAGAGCCTGAGGAGAGTCCATGCGGGAGCAGGCTTATCCTGAAGGACTACAGTAGCTAGAGAGGACTCACATTGGAGCACAGGAAAAGTGTGAGGAAGAAGCAGGGTGTTGTGGTTTAATCCCAGCTAGCAACTAAACACCACACTGCCAGTTGCTCACTCCCCCCGTGGTGGGTTGGGGGAATCAGAAGACTAAAAGTGAGAAAACTCATGGGCTGAGATAAAGACCGTTTAATAGGTAAAGCAAAAGCCATACACACCAGCAAAGCAAAACAAGGAACTCATTCATTACTTCCCTTCAGCAGACAGGTGTTCAGCCACCTCCAGGAAAGCAGGGATCCATCATGCATAGCAGTTACTTGGGAAGACAAAATGCTGTTAATTCCAAACATCCACCACTTCCTTCTTCTTGCCCCAGCTTTATATGCTGAGCATGATGTCACATGGTATAGGATATCCCTATGGTCAGTTGGGGTCAGCTGTGTCCCCTCCCATCGTCTTGTGCACCCTCGGCCTACTTGCTGGTGGGGTGGTGTGAGAAGCAGAAAAGGCCTTGACTCTGTGTAAGCACTGCTCAGCAATAGCTATAAATCCTTGTATCATCAACACTGTTTTCAGCACAAATCCAAGATACAGCCTGATATAAGCTACTCTGAAAAAAATTTACCCCAGCCAAAACCAACACAGAGTGTCAGAGAGGATCGGTAATGAACTGACTGAATCCTCCCATTACCTATCATCTTGCATTGTTTGGAGTGGGAGTGGGGGAGTGAAACTGAACCTGGGAAAAAAGTGGGAGGTGGGAAGAAAGTGTTCTAGTTTTTTATTTCTTACTATCCAAATCTGTTTTAATTGGCAAGAAATGAAATTAATTTTCCCCAGGTCAAATTCGTTTTGCCTGTGATGGAAATTGGTAAATGATCTCCCTGTCTTTATCTCATCCCACAAGCTTTTTTATCTTATTTTCTCCTCCTGACCTGTTGAGGAGGAGGAGGGAGACAGCAGCTGGATTGGTGTCTGGAAACAAGTCAAGGTCAACCCAGCACAACACCATATAGTTACACATTGCCCCAGTGACTACTTGTATATATCCACCCTTCTCTTGTGTATGCCTGCTTGATCTCATTCTAGGTAGATAAATGTATGTACCAGAGATTAAGACAGCATTTAGCTATGTTTGTCCCCTGCTTTATATTATACAAACTAATGCAAACTTTTGTTTAAATTTATGTGACACAAGAAAAATGTTTCCTGTGACTTCACACCTACTCCTCTCCCACGTCTGAAGGCAAATTTATCCCTATTTTAATAATGGCATTTACATCTGGCTGCACAATTAGTGCATAACAACAGATTTGGAAAAGTAACATGAAATATCTTAAGCCTGATTCTCTGTTGTTGTGTCCATAGTGTGATGATATATACCACAGAAGACAGACGAGAGGGAAAATGAAAAGTAACTAAATGCAGCTTCCCATCTTCAACTGCAAGCTGTGTTTCTCAATTAGATACCATAGAATGATCTATATGAATGTTTGTGATAACATTATTAACTCACTGCTAAATTAAGAATTATTTATGTTGGTCATCTTAAATGAGAGCAAAACATTTTTTACCCATTGGGGGAAGACTGTGTCTTTTCTTCAAATGTGTTCAGCATGCCCAGCTTAATCCCTGGCTGGGGACTCCACATGTTACTACAATTCGAATGTTGAATCATAGTTATTATGTTAGAGAATTCAAAAAACAGTATTGGGACTAATTTTTATATCCTTTCACTTGAAAATCCAGGCTCCCTTAGTTATCTTCAGTCAAGCCATACAAGACACAGAGGGAGCTATAAACGGAACTAAAAATAACCTTACATAGCTTTTCTATGCATTAAAATGTCATACTTTCACCTCAGTATCTTCCTGGGATAGAATTAAGTTCTGTGTATGTCCCACTTGGACAATGAAAAATTTCTTTTCTAAAACCTCCTTTCCAGAATTAGGTTTTATATACAATTAAGAATAAATGCACGTAATCTGCTTTAAAATTTGTGTAGGCTCATAAATAACCTGGCAGTCTGAGCAGATGTCAGTTATGGATGCACAAGTGTAACAAGTCATAGATGGTTCAGTGACAAATATTAACAAAGCCAAGAGCAAGTTGGGCTCTTAGTAGGAGTATGTAAGTAGATGTTTTATATTAGACTTCAAACCCTAACTATGTTAACTTTATTCATCAAAATTAAACTGATTTTACATGAAAAGAGAGGAGGCTTTTGTGTTATACCATGATAACCTCTATGTAAAACCTTTCAAAGTTTGAATACAATAACAATATGATTTATGTTTTTTAAAGATAAACTTTTGTTTTCTCTGTGTGAGGGCTAACTGAGCACTACTGTTACACCCTATTTTTCTGTTACTATAAGTCCTTTGAAATAGCGGAGTTATGGAAATCAAAAAGTTTAATGATGAGGAAAATTAACCCCTAAGTGGGGTATGCATGCTGAAAGTTCCAATATTAGTAATTCTTCAAAACATAATACCAGGAATCATTGCAAATTTAATGTATTCATTTTTAAACATAAATTATGTTCTAATATTAATTATTTAACAATAGTAATAACAATTGTAATAATCATGAAGAAGTAATCGAGAACCATGCCATTAAAAAAACAGAAAGGGAAAGACAGGATAGAAAAAGGCACACAATTTACCTTTGAAGGACAACCTAATACTCTAAACACAAAACAAGAAATACTTCACACATTTATGCACCGTGGCAATTTTATAAACATTTCAGTTTTTCTTCTGATTGCATTTTGTACCTCTCAGAATGAATCTATATTCTTCCATTCAGCTTCATTTCCATTTAGAAAGAGACAAAGAATTTCCTCCATGAAAATACTCCAGAAAGATTTCCAGGGTTAGCTTTGTGATAAAGACATTTTCAAATCAAACACAACTGTTGTAATACATTGCACACTGGATTGTGGTACTTCTGCATTTAGATTAACATCAAAATAATTGTATTGAGCAGTTTTATTCTGTGAGTTAAAAATTAATCATTATTATTGCGTTGAGTTTTATGATCCCATAAATAGTGCACCAAGTGCTACAAGCAAGCATGCCTCTTCAAGCTCAATAGAAAATGCATACTATATGCAATCTCGCTAGCTTCTCCCATTGCCAAGATTAATAGAAGTACTTAGAAAGATTCTTTATAACATATGAAAATGTTGAGATGGGAGAGTTTTTTTTTTAGCAATCTTCAAATAAATAAGCATTGCTGAACACAAAATCTACTATTTTACATGTAGACTTGAAGATATTAATAGAATTGTTTGGGTTATTTACATACAGAGTAGTGCATTTCCTCATCGGTTTCCAATTCCTTTGAGTTTCAATGTCTTCTGGGGTGGGTTTTTCGGGGGTTGGTTTGTTTGTTTTGAAAGAAAAATCTTAGTAATTTTAAAAGAAAGTGAATGCATGCAATCTCCTTGAGGAAGGATATTTGAGTGAGCTTTCCTTTTTTTATTTCTTATAAGATAGTTTTCACAGTTGAAGTTATAAAACTCTGAGACTTTCTTAAAGAATTCAGTCTTTTATTTGCACATCCTGGCAATTAGGCAGTCCTGAAAAATGTAAGGACTGTTTTTTTAAGGTCTTTTGACTCATATAATAATTTCCACTTGTAAAATGGGAATATAATGTTAGCTTCTACAGATTGGGTATGCTTTTTTTTCAGTGAGTTATATCAGGGTACTTTGTTGCATCCACTTTGAAATCTTCTGCCACAGTCATAATGAACACTCAGCCAGGAGTCAAACCTGTAACATTTAAAAAACTGGTAGGTCCAACATTGAATCCATTAATATGTCTTTGCTGTTTGACTCACGTACTGGCTTACAGAGATTATGGTTAAGAGAAGGTGGAAGGAGAAGGGAAAGAAGAAACAAAACACTTATACATATATATATATGTATGCATGTATATGTATGAATTTATGAATGTTCCTTCTACAAACACCCTCCCTGATGTATGCAGTTTTCTACCACTGCCAAGTGCCTGCATCCTGAAATGTAATCAATCGGAACATATATTTAGTGTTAGTCAATTTACATGGATACCATAGGGATCAATTTATCACAAATTGTTCATTGATTTCCATAACTGACATGCTTTCCCCAAATCATGCAAATGGAATTACATTACTAGTGACTTTAGTAGTTTGAACTATTTTGTGTAAAAGAAAACGGTGTAAATAAATTAGCACTAACATTATCTAAAACTGCTCCACTGTGGGGTTTCTCCCATGGGATACAGTCCTTCATGAACTGCCCCAGCATGGGTCCCCCATGGCGTCACAAGTCCTGGCAGCAAACCTGATCCAAAATGGGCTCCTCTCTGCATTGGTCCACAGGTTCTGCCAGGAGCTTGCTCCCACATGGGTTCTTGACAGCCTACAGCTTCCTTCAGGGTACACCCACCTGCTCCAGCGTGGGTTCCTCCATGGGCTGCAGGGTGGATATGTGCTCCACCATGGTCCTCCACTGGTTGCAGGGGGGCAACCTGCTTCACCATGGTCTTCACCATAGGCTGCAGGAGAACCTCTGCTCCAGCACCTGCAGCACCTCCTCCCCCTCTTTCTTCACTGACCTATGTGTCTGCAGGGTTCTTTCTCTCACATATTCTCACAGCTGCTGTTGTGCAGTGGTTTTTACTCCTTCTTAAATATGTTATCACAGAGACACTACCAATGTCACAGATAAGCCCATAGGCATATACTTATTGAAAACTTTTCAGCTGACCGAGCATATTACATGACGAGGAAAAAACCTCAGGAAGTTCAGTTGGCTGTATTGATTAGAGGTTTAGTTCACTTGCCTTAACTTTGGAGGCTATTGCCATTTCCAATGCTCTGGGGAATTACAAGATGCCACATCAAGTTGGCAGATATGATAGAGGGCCCACAAACCCAAAACCTTTGATAATCAGGAGTAGAGGCTAGTCTTGAACAACCGAGTACTGTAGGCGCCTTAAAATCAGGAGAAATTAATCCTACCCCTGAATTTCTTTCTTTCTTTTTTTTTTTTCACACCCCCCTCCACTTAAGTCCAGTAATAAAAAACTCATTCGAATAATAAAAGGTTATACATCTCTTCCATTTTAGAAGAGTACTCTAACCACCGAGTTATAAAATCAGGCTTACATACCCTCACAAGCCAAGTTAATATTTAATTACTTTATGCATAGTGGAGCAGCTTTGGCAGAAGGAATTGAGAGGATACTTCTCTCCTGAATAACCTTCAGACTAATAATTAGTGAATCTCAATGGAAATGCAGTCTCAGGCCCTTGAATTCCAGAACAAAGTGAGTCTGCATCTGTCATGCCTTTCATGATAGCTATGATCATGAACCTATTGGATGAAAAGGTGATAAGAGACCGTCATGGGTTTGGTTTGTTGGGTTTTTTTTTTTCAGAAAAACGAGGAACAGGTTCAATATTTGACTCATGCTAGGCAGTTGAAATTGTCCTAGGCATTGCTAGCTTGCATGAGTGTGTTTCCCTCCCCACAGTGAGTTTACTACTAACACAACAATAATACAATATATAGAAAATAACCAGGTTCATATGGATGGACTGCTCTTAGGCAGCTTTGTGTGTTAGGAACCAGCAAGTTTTTGTCAGTAATCAGTGACTTGTATTTCAGAGACTTTTTTCCCATTATAATATTTTTACTGTACACAATACATGGGGAAAAAGACCTTTCATATGCAATTTCCTTTGTGAGTTTCTAGACATGCTATCAGAAAATTATTCAGCATGTTACTTTGACTGAAGACACTGGCAAAATACAAAGTGATTTAAGAAACAACACATCAAACCATTTAAATCCTTTTTCATACATTAAATATTGCCTTGTAACCTAATGTTCCTAATTCTTCAGTGTCTATCACACTGTGACTATTTGAATCTACAGAATATGAGTGTAAAGTGGAAGAAAAAATATACTATCTTCATCTGCTAGTGTGCACACTTACTTTGCTCAGGAATAACAAACTACTCGAGATAACAGAGGATTACATTCCTTCCACTTGATTCTGTAATATCTTCCAAGAATTTGCATTAGATATTGTAATAATGGATGAGAGGGATCAAGGAATATTAGTCAAGATTGTCAACATACAAGGAATCACCAAAGCAAGGTACTATATCCATATTTCATTAAGATAAAAATAGTTCCTTCACACTAAAATTTGTGAAGATTGATCACTGGAGGCAAACTATTTTATGAAAGAGATTTTCAAAGGTATAAACAATTTTATGCTACCAGTTCCCATTTATTTTCAATAAGAGTTGGGTGCCTGGCTGGTCTTTGTGTCTTATAAAAGCTCTAAGTGGTGGTTGCATTTTTGCTCTGTCCTACTATCCAGTCTATTAAATAAAATTTAATTGTCATTCTTATAATCAATCCAGGTAATTTTTGACAATTATTGACTAATGTACTGCCATATATTTTTACGATAGCTATAGGAGTATTCCATGTAAACAACAGACTCATCTAATTCTGAT
Source organism: Phaethon aethereus (assembly GCF_964289735.1). Lineage (NCBI taxonomy): Eukaryota > Metazoa > Chordata > Aves > Phaethontiformes > Phaethontidae > Phaethon > Phaethon aethereus. The sequence goes on along the minus strand of NC_138575.1, from coordinate 180,723,039 downwards.
AAAGAACCTTTTAGTGACAGGAAATGTATGAAATGTCTATTTTAACCTAATCTGCTTTAATGTAATCTGGTACTTCTGAGAAAGATTACTTTATGGCCATTTACTGACTTCATTTCCTATGCATGACTCAAGGGGAGTGGTGAGCAAGCAGTAAAGTCAAGATACAGAATGCTCCTTAGATACCTGGTGCAAAGAACACAAAGACTGTGAAAACTGATGATACAAGTAATATAAATGAATCAAAAAGATGAAAGTAAAGTAATATTGCCTACTTGCATAGCTACATAGTAAATGTTACTATGTGGCATAATGTATACCTTTTTAATTCCCAACTCCTGTAAGAAAATACATAGGAAACAGTTTTTCTTTAGCACAGTATTAATTTCCATTGATTATTCCTTGATCATGTATGAGAGTCAGACAGTGCAAAAAGGAGCCACTAGTGACATATGTTTTGAGGCAACAAGTCAGAAGAGATGCAGATTAATAAAAAAATATGTTGAAAATTAATGAGCTGAGGTTAGACTTACAATATTAACATATTTATTTAATAAGAGTATTCCAGTCTTGATAGCAAAATATATTATTTTCCTTTTTTTCCTTCTTAACTAAGAACAAGAGGAGACTTTGTGAATGACACAATGATTTTTCCCAGTGTTTTTCTTTCCTGGGCTGCTGTCTCACTCTTTATCCCTACCCAGCAGGCTGCTTGCTTTGTGATAAAAACCCTCACAATCTGTTCAACCAAATTTATTGAATGTTTTCTAAGACTATGATAGGTTATAAAGGATGGTGTGATGCAAAGGAGACCTGTGAAACACACAGGTCCCCCAACATATAAGCACAAGTAAAGAACAAAGGCTCCAAATGTATAAGCACAAATCACAGACGGTCAATTACTAAACAATGAAGGAACACAGCATGTGGAGGTGGGTAAAACTGGTTTAAGTAATAACAAAGAAAACACAGAAAGAGTCTTCAACATATGTAAAATACAATAAGTTTGGATATAACATGGAATTTCAAAACTGTGTAGAAAGAGCAAGTAGGCAGACCATGTTAACATACAGAAATAACCTCAGGCAGACCTTGTGTGAGGAGGAAGAAACCATCAATGTTAACAATGCACTACTCTCAGAAATGAACTTGGGATGCTGAAGACATTGCAACCTCCCGCTATTTCTCTCTAAAGAATTAGAACACACAGGGGCAGTGCAGAGGTCAGAATAACATCAAAGAAAGTTATAAATGTTAAAAGTCTCTGCATAACATTATTGGAAATTAGATGTAATAACTGGATAATCTGGAGTAGATACATTAGCATCTTTGTAACTGGACTAATAATGCTTTGATTAGACTGTTAAGGTTTAAATTAGACTAACACTAAATTATTGGATTTGATTATAAGGTGCATTTCTTCATCTAACCTAAATTTCATGTGATCAGGTACCTTGCATCTGAATATTTGCTGTTCAAATTTGTGAAGCAACATTTGGGATTTCATATGGAAAGAACTTTATGACCTTAAACACTTGGATAATAGAAATGAGATGAAAGTACTACCATATGAAAGGTCCCAGGAACCTGTGCTGTAAACCAGAAAAAAGTCAGCTGCAGACAACTGGAAAGTAAAGAAAGACACTCAACTTAAGAGAGCATAGTATGATGAGGCATCCTATAAATGATGCAACCATTAAAAAAGAAAACTCTCAGAGAAATTACAGAGTAATCCAGTAACAGTAGAGAGTACTCAAGGCATTTAACAATTTACTGGTGAGACTAAGTTAGAATAAGCTACACTGTCTTGTCATCTGTAGACAATGAAAATAAACCAAAACTGTAAGTGAAAAGGGCTAGCAAATGAGTCTATTTTATGAGAGAAGATAATAAGGCTTTGACTTAGATGATCAGAACAAAGACTGAGATGAGTATGATTATTGTTTATAAACATTCATGGAGTGAATGTTTATAAACTCATTATGGGAGGAAAAAGTTAGTTGTTCTTAAGAACAGTGGTGGCACAAGGAGAAACTTGTATAAAATGCATAAATTCAGATTTGAAGCTAGGAGCTTTAGAGATGTAAGGTTCTGGGAAAGTCAGTAAAGACAAGAAGTAAAAAAAAATTAATATGAAGTATGCAAAATGATGTTTGCTGTTGCAGGGAACTGACTTCTTTACCAAAAATTTCCTCCTCACCTATGTTTTTTAATACCACTAAGAACTGTTGCATTTGTCCTACAAACACATTTAATAATTTTCTGTAATATTTCTACAGCAAAGCAACTTTTAGATGCAAAAGAATCTGTAATACATAGCTTGCAGATAATAGGATATGTACTATGCAAACTTGGCAACATTCAAAACATTTCATTCATATATAAAAAGCAACACCATATTTCAATCACCAACGTGATTGGACAATTTGTTTCTTTTAAAACTAACAGAGAGCTGAATAAAACCTCTTCTGTGTTTCCCACCTTATCACCTCCCTATTAATATTACAATGGAATTGTCTTGTCTTGTCAGGGAATCTTAAAACATTTACAGAAAAGCAGTCCATATATTTTATTTTCTACTGGTATGCAAATGACGTTCCAGCATCTCAGTTAAGCCTGTACTCAAATCTCTATTAAGCCCACAGAAAAAGAATATAACTTGAAAAATAAAGATCTTTCGAGAAGCTTAAATTTGTAATATCTTTACACACATGCATGATTTTTTCCTCCTGACTCTAAAAGAATAATAGCATTGGTTAGTATCACACTATGTAGCTACTTTAAATAATATTTAAGATATTCATCTATCCTAAATAATGAATGACTGTTTTCTAGAGAGTTTCAAAATATAGTGGTATTAGAGAAGTCAACTGGGAAGACACATTCTTAAATCTTGTCAGAATTACAATCAGGGATATAGGAATGACAGAGATTCAGTCCCAGCAAGATCCTTTTTATTCATGTCACAATGATTTTCATTGTATTAAATACTGAGTTCTACTTTGTTATTGGTAATAACTCCAGATTTCTGTTCATTCTAACAGGACTTCTCCCTAGAATGTTTCTTCATACATTTAAAATTACATAGAATACATTATGCTGAAGTCTATGAAACTTAAGTTATAACTGTGTTACAAAGATTAAATTCATGTTTGTTCTAACATTGTAACTGTGGGCCTGTGTGTCTGTGTGTAAACAAAGTGCTTTTAACCCAATTCCTAGAACCTAGCTAGCCTCTGCATAGATGTAACAATGGATAGATTTGAGACAATGGACCAACTTCAAACAAAATGATTGATTAACATTATTCTTACAACCCTTACAACAAAGCATTTGGTTAATGTTACAGCAGTTCTCCAGGTGGGAATTTCAGACAGCCCTGGAGACTCCCCAGGCAGCTCTTACTGTGCTTAGGCCAAGTGATTACACTAATTCTATTCTTATATATGTTAACTAACATCCTGGGTGCAGAATCTGGTTACCCCAAGAACTCCCCAATGTAGAATTACTTAAAATATATAAATATAATTTTATGAACAGAGTCCTGGTTTCAACGGGGATAAAAATTTTCTTCACTGTATCTAGTATGGGGCTATGTTTTGGATTACTGCTGAAAACAGTGTTGATAATACAGGGATGTTTAAACTATTGCTGAGCAGTGCTTACACAGAGTCAAGGCCTTTTCTGCTTCTCACACCACCCCACCAGCAAGTAGGCCGAGGGTGCACAAGAAGATGGGAGGGGACACAGCTGACCCCAACTGACCAAAGGGATATCCCATACGACATCATGCTCAGCACATAAAGCTGGGGGAAGAAGAAGGAAGTGGCGGATGTTTGGAGTTAACAGCATTTTGTCTTCCCAAGTAACTGCTATGCATGATGCATCCCTGCTTTCCTGGAGATGGCTGCACACCTGTCTTCTGAAGGGAAGTAATGAATGAGTTCCTTGTTTTGCTTTGCTGGTGTGTAAGGCTTTCGCTTTACCTACCAAACTGTGTTTATCTCAGCCCATGAGTTGTCTAACTTTTACTCTTCTGATTCCTTCCCCCAGCCCACTTTGTGAGGAGTGAGCGAGCGGCTGCATGGTGCTTAGTTGCAGGCTGTGGTCAAACCACGGCAAATAGCCAGTAGAAATTGTTTTGCAGATGCAGGAGTGCTCATGTAGGACTGCTTTTTGTAAATAGATGAAATAGCAAGTGTTTTGTACGCAGTTTAAGATAACAGAAATTGTTTATGGATATCCTGGAGTGCCCATGTAGGACCATGAACCCACTGGATTGTAAGGATTTGGCAAAAGGTTGGGGTCTGTCACGAGTATTATGCAACAGAGTCTCTGGTAACCATCCAGACAGCTAGTAGTTGTCCTGTTCAAGATACGTTATTCCCAATGTGAGCATTACCCTATGTAAGGCATCCCAATTTTTTTTTTCTTTTTTCAAGAAACATTTTTTCCATGAGTCTTTGTGCAACTATATAGACAGTATAGAACATATTGTTTCATTCTATATCTGCACATTTATAGACCTTGGTCTCCTTGTATATAAGGAAGATATGTAGATATTTTTTGGTGAGATATAAAAAGACTTTGGATAAATATTGAAACAAAAAGTGAATATGAATAGCAAAAAAGGTGTGGATTCAATAAAAACAAAACATTTTGGAAAGGGAACAAGTATAAATGGTCCAGTCAAAAACATGACTTGATGTCCACTGTTCTACTGGATGTGGGAGAAAATACGTGCCTTTTGCTTGAAAACTTAACCTATTTTCTTTCAGTGAATTTGTCACTGGGTTTAAGATTTATCTAGCTAAAGCTGATTAGGGAAGGTAATTAAGACCTCAGAACACCTTTATACACTTGATCCTGCATACTTTGTCATATCTTTGTTAAGTTTAATAATTATCAGCTGTAGAAATGATTAAGTCAATTTTTTTCACTGTAGTATGCAAACATTCAATGTTGTCAGGTAGTGTCATATCTGTTGCCTGTTTGCTGTGTCCTAAACTTTCCAGAGTTTTCAGAATTGCTGATGTGTTTTTTCATTATGAATATCTATAACAGAACACATTTGCACAGATAGCTATGGCTTGATTTCTCTTTGTAGTGTATATTGTAGCTACATATTAATTCATTCAAATGTTCTTGGAGATGAATAGCAAGAATAAAGCCTTTACATAGGTTTTGTTTTACTTTCAAATTAAGTTAGGTAAATACTTTCAACTGTATTTCCTAGTTTTAAACACCACATTCTGATACAAGTCATGCTTATCAAATTATTATCAGTAATAATGTTGGCATAAGTAGATGCCCAAACATTGTCAGAACAAATGAACAGGTTTTGTGTGAGTTATGCTTATGACTGGTGATAAAAAGAATTCAGAGAGTTTCCTGTTGCTGTCATTTTCGGATACACTGTTATATTGACATGAACTATAAAGTTTTTCCGAAATTCCATCCTTTTCTTCAAAGTTTATAATTTTTCTTGAGAATTAATGACCTTTGTTTTGATCACTTGAATAAGTTACATTTTTTCTTTAACATAGAACATGATGTCTGATATTCAGTTTTTTTTCTTTGTGATTAACTACAGAGTCTAAGGTAGAATAATACAAGATGTATTTTATTTCCAGTTTGTAACAAAGCTTCAATATTCCAATTTTTCCAGTGATGTAAATCCAACACTATTTTAAAATATTTGAGAAGATTGTTATTTTGTAGAAAACATATTTGCATAAAACTCTTTTAAAAAATAAATAAAAGAATGATAAAATGACTCCTAATAAGAATGATTTGATGGTTAATCAGAGAGTAAAAACGATGTGGACACCAATCCCTTGATCTGATAGTCACAGGAGGAGAATTTTAATGCCCATTCAAATACCATTCATTGGCACTTAAAAGTCATTAATGTCACACATTTTATGCTTTAAACTCTCTCACAAATGTTGGTTTCCTTATATTCTTAAAACAGGTATTTTCTTTCAAGGGGTTTAGCCTGACTTCCACAGACTTGATCCTCACGCTTTTCCATAAACCTTTAAATCTTCTATCCCAGATGGCTATGAAATGCAAAATGTAGGATCATGAATTAAATGATTAAATAAATCCCATTAAGAGGACAAGTTCCATGGAAGTTACATGAAAATGTGTGTAGCTAACCAGCAGAATAATCAAAAGTAATTGCATGAAAAAACAACATTCACTTACATAAACAATTGATGCTGAACTGGTAGGCTGAGATATAAAATGAGCCTGGGAGTTCATTTCTTTACACCTCTATGACATTATTTTTGTTTCTTATCGTTCATGAATGTGTGTTTACATGTGGCCTAAAAATACAAATTTGTACAGCCTGCAATAACCATGAAGAGGAAAAAATTCCCAGCCTTTTTACATTTTGTTGTCTATTTCATATCTTTTTGAACACTACTCTTGAGACAATTTTCATTAATCATTATAGACTTCCCATACAGGTTTTAGTCTATGATGTTTAATCCAACAGTCCTTTGCCCCTCTCTGGAACTGAACATAGCTATCCAGAGACATTTTAGACACCCATGAGTATCCTGACTGCTCTCCAACTGCCACACTACATAGATACAAATCTACTATTGTTTCTGTACAATGCAAATCACTCAGATTCCTAGGATATAGCAAATTGAACAAGACTTGTATGAGCAGGCAGCTGAATTGCTCTTTGGAAGCCAAAATACCTCCATCCACTTGAAAATACCAATCTCACATTTTAGTGAGGAAAACCTTCCCTCAAATTATAACTAATCCCGAGTTCTGAATTTAAAGTGCAGTTGATTTCTTTCCCCAAGAAAGTAGATAGAAAAGATAATGATACAAAATACACTTTATGGATGATGTTCTGCTGTCTCTATGTAGCTGGATGATTACCCACTCTTTTCTGTAGTCGTGTTAGCTTCATGTAAAACAAGCAGGTCAATATCTAAAAGAATGGGGTTGCATGTACAAATCCACAGAGGACCCAGTGAAACATGTTTCTTTATCCAATATACTTATCCTGCATTTAAACCTTTAAATATTTAAATATATATTAATGTCAACATACATCCTCTCTAGAGAACAGATCTTTCTCAAAATGTTGTCACAGTTCTTCTACTACTCTTCTTTTCTTTTAGCCAGTCAGTTCTGAAATTAGCATTTACACCTCCATAAAATGTAAGTAAATACCAGCATCCAGAAAACACTTTGTGACTCCCGTAGTTAGGTTCTTCCCTATCCCGCCTGGCTCATACAGAAACCTATCCACATTGGCAGGGAAGAAGCTTCAGTACACTGGAAGAAATCCACCAGTCTTTCATGGAAATTTGTGGGAGAAGGATTTCAAGGGGAACAGTGGCACATTTTTCCCCAAGACTACAGAGCATTGTTTTAATCTTTAAAGATGGTGAAGACACTACTTTAAGTTTCACTGTCTTGGGGCCTTTTTCAAAATCAACCCTGACCTAAGTGGTACCTTTAAGACCTGTTCCATCTACACTGTTTGTATTGGGTTTTCATAGCAGTGGGGGCTGCAGGGGCGGTTTCTGTGAGAAGTTGCTAGAAGTTTCCCCTGTGTCCAATAGAGCCAGTGCCAGTTGGCTCCAAAACAGATCTGTTGCTGGCTGAGACCAAGCCCATCAGCGACAGTGGTAACACCTCTGTGATAACATATTTAAAAAAGGGGAAAAAACCTGGCAGGCAGCATTTGCAGCCAGAGAGAGGTGTGAGAATATGTGCGAGAGACAACGCTGCAGACACCAAAGGCAGTGAAGAAGAAGAAGGAGGAGGTGCTCCAGGTGCCGGAGCAGAGACTCCCCTGCAGCCCATGGGGAAGACCATGGTGAGACAGGCTGTCTCCCTGCAGCCCATGGAGGTCCACGGTGGAGCAGACATCCACCTGCAGCCCGGGGAGGACTCCACGTCGGAGCAGGCAGATGCCTGAAGGACACTGTGATCACATAGGAGGCCCATGCTGGAAAAAGCTCCTGGCAGGACCTGTGGACCCATGGAGAGAGGAGCCCATGCTGGAGCAGGTTTTCTGGTGGGACTTGTGACTCCATGGGGGACCCATGCTGGAGAAGTCTGTTCCTCAATAACTGCACCCTGTAGGAAGGACCCGGGCTGGAGCACTCCGTGAAGAACTGTAGCCTGTGGGAAGGACTCATGTTGGAGAAGTTCATGGAGAACTGTCTCCTGTGGGAGGGACCCCATGCTGGAGCAGGGGAAGAGTGTGAGTCCTCCCCTGAGGAGGAAGGAGCAACAGAAAACAACATGTGATGATCTGATTGTAACCCATATTCCCTGTCCCCTGTGCCGCTTGGGGGGAAGGTGGTAGAGAAATCAGGAGCAAAGTTGAGACTGGGAAGAAGGGAGGTATGTGGAGAAGATGTTTTAAAATTTGGTCTTATTTATCATTATCCTACTCTGATTTCG